>NW_016811178.1:1074898-1099449 GCF_001698545.2 Rhinopithecus bieti
TTTTTTTTTTTTTTTTTTTGTATTTCTGCCAGGTTTTGGTATCAAGATGATGCTGGCCTCATAGAATTAGTTAGGGAGGAGTCTCTCCTTTCAATTGTTTGGAATAATTTCAGTAGAAATTGTATCAGCTCTTCTTTATACTCTGGTAGAATTCAGCTGTGAATCCATCTGGTCCTGGGCTCTTTTGGTTGGTAGGTTATTACTGCCTCAATTTCAAAACTTGTTATTGGTCTATTTAGGGATTCGATTTCTTCCTGGTTCAGTCTTGGGAGGGTATATGTGTCCAGAAATTTCTCCATTTCTTCTACATTTTCTAGTTTATTTGCATAGAGGTGTTCATAGTATTCTCTGATGGTTGTTTGTATTTCTGTGGGGTCAGTGGTAATATCCCCTTATCATTTCTGATTGTGTTTATTTGATTATTCTCTCTTTTCTTATTTGTTAGTCTAGCTAGCTGTCTATTTAATTAATGTTTCCAAAAAAGAGCTCCTGGATTCATTGATTTTTTAAAGGATTTTTTTTTTGTCTCTCTGTCTCCTTCAGTTCAGCTCTGATCTTGGTTATTTCTTGTCTTCTGCTAGCTTTGGGGTTTATTTGCTCTTGGTTCTCTAAGTTATTTTAGTTAAGATGTTAGGTTGTTAACTGGAGACCTAGATGTTTAGCTGTTTGATGTGGGCATTCAGTGCTATAAATTTCCCTCTTAACACTATTTTAGCTGCGTCCCAGAGATTCTGGTACATTCTCTCTTTTCTCATTAGTTTCAAAGAACTTCTTGATTTCTGCCTTAATTTCATTATTTACCCAAGGGTCATTCTGGAGAAGGTTGTTCAATTTCCATATAGTTGTGTGGTTTTGACTGAATTTCCTAATCTTGAGTTCTAATTTAATTGCATTGTAGTCTGACAGACTATTATGATTTCAGTTCTTTTAATTTACT
Source organism: Rhinopithecus bieti (assembly GCF_001698545.2). Taxonomy (NCBI): domain Eukaryota; kingdom Metazoa; phylum Chordata; class Mammalia; order Primates; family Cercopithecidae; genus Rhinopithecus; species Rhinopithecus bieti. The sequence goes on from NW_016811178.1 coordinate 1,075,836, forward strand.
GAGGAGTGTTTTACTTCTGATTATGTGATCAATTTTAGAGTAAGTGCCACGTGGCGATGAGAAAATGTACATTCTGTTGTTTTGGGTGGAAAGTTCTGTAGATATCAGGTCTATTTGATCCAGAGCTGAATTCCAGTCCTGAATATCTTTGTTAATTTTCTGAAAGACAAAACTTTTAGACTAAAAAATTCTATAACTGGACAAAAGCATTGCCATTCATTGAGCACTGACCATATGACATGCTTTATATGAAATATTGATGATCCCTACAGCACTCTTCAGGGTGAATATTATTATCCCCTACTATTATATCATTTCTCTAAGGCCTAGAAGTGGGATTTGAATCCAGGGCTGTCTCACTCCTGCCTGTTTATTTTCTAATCCTCCACACTGCTCCTCTGAACTCAGCCATGCCTACTTCAGTTGGGTTTCACAAGAGGCTTTCACATGGTTTTAAAATAAGGCTTGAAATTTGAAACAGACTTTTAAAATATATACATATTTCAATTACTGTTTATCAGATCATGTCATCTTCTTGAGCCTTGCTCAAATTATTTTTTCATGCTGATCCTACAATTTTTTTTTTTTTTTTTTTTTAAAGAATAAAGAAAAGCTGGCGAACACATTTGCTGGCCAAGATTGAGATTTATAGCCTAATAGTCTATTAAGTAGGATAAAAGATACAACATCTCTTTTAGAAATGCCAACGTCTACATTTCTTTCATCTCTCTACTGTTGGGCATCATAGTGTGTGCCAGATGTACTGGTGACTGTAGAAGTAGACCGAAGAGTCCAATACTCATTCCAGCATCAGGATCTTGAGCAGTCTTCATTTCAGAGAAAACAGTATTTTTTTTCTCAATTGCTTTGGCATTTTCTTAGCAGGAGAAACCAAGAAGAAAATACAAGACTGATAGTCCTTAGATCTAGAGCATCAATAAAGAGCAAAGTCAACAGTGGTAAATTAAATTAAATGATGACTAAAGTGAATTGGGTCTAGTGTAACCTGGTGTGAAATACTATTGGATACTGTACTTTCAGTAGAGTGTTTTATTCAGAGCAAAAGACATTCATTGTTGAGACAGACAATGAAAGTATAAGAACTATAGAAATAACTAGGGGAAAATGTAGCAAAGATAAAGAGAACAAGAGACCAATGCTGCTTTTGAAGGGTCAGCTTTTTAAAACCTGTATTCTGGCTTCCTTTGTAATTAGTGCTCTTTATTTAGACCAAGGCAATCTGAGTCACTCTAGACTCCAGCAGGCTTGTTGTAGCTCCTAACATTACATTTTAAATTACAGAGTATAAAGAATTAAGAATTCTAAAACATAAAGTTTATTTTGACCCTAAACTGGTTTATTTTAATTAAAACTGATATAAGATGTAGCTTGAGTTATATAGAAATTAGTAATAGTATGTCTTCTAGCTTCTAATACTTTTCTTAAATAGATTTACAGAAGTGGTAAGTTTCCACCCTCTCTGGAAGGAACCAGATCTCTTTCAAAGAAGAAATGCTGCATCACCCTAACTTACTTTTATTGTTTCTTAATGCATATATGAGGTCTACCATTGTAATAGTATTACTGGTTTTAAAAATCAACCCAATTATTCTCCCACTGCCTCCCTCAACACACTAGTTGTTTAAAGGCATCCTTGTTAGATTTTGCATGAATTGGGATTTTACTTTAACTGTAAAATTGATTTTCTTTGAATTCTAACATGTTAATAAAAGTCTTTTAATTAGCTTTCCTTTGCAATGTCAATATCTATTCTATTCATGTGGTTCCCTCTAGTGGTTCATATAACATTAAAATTCTGTTCTTTCTTCTCAAAAAATACAGGTTTGCTTGTTTTCCTTAACAAATGGTATACAAAGACTTTTTTTCAAGAATACTAACACATTGCCCCTTCCACTCCAGTGTTTATTCTTACTTTGTTGCATTAGAAGCAGTGGTCCATGGGAAGCATCTAATTTAAGGTTTATAACTGTAGAGACATCAGAAGATGTCTTATTTTTAATATACATTATATGTGAGAAAAATATTAATTGAAATTTTGAGATTTGAGTTCATTTAAAAGCATTTATTGGCCAGTCTCTCTACTGTGGACATCATGCTGGATGCTGTGGAACCTGCAGAGATAATTATGATATAGGTCCCTAACTGTGACATATTTCCTTGATCTTTCAGCTCAAAATATGTATAAAAAACTGGTTCCACAGGATTTTGCATAGTGGAGTAAAATGTATTTCCAAGGATTTCTCTGGTGAAATACAGTATTTCTTGATTCTGAAATACAAAGCAGAAATAAAAGTTCTCCCTTGCCTATATAATAATTTAGAATTAGGGTTTAAGTAGGGCCCCTAGGAAAACTGAATCTCAGTTAAACAGGGCCCCGTAGGCTGGGCGCTGTGGCTCATGGCTGAAATCCCAACACTTTGGGAGGCTGAGGCGGGCGGATCACGAGGTCAGGAGATCCAGACCATCCTGGCTAACACGGTGAAACCCCGCCTCTACTAAAAATACAAAAAATTAGCCGGGTGTGGTGGCGGGCACCTGTAGTCCCAGCTACTCGGGAGGCTGAGGCAGGAGAATGGCGTGAACCCGGGAGGCGGAGCTTGCAGTGAGCCGAGATCGCGCCACTGCATTCCAGCCTGGGTGACAGAGCGAGACTCTGTCTCAAAAAAATAAATAAATAAATAAAAAGGTCCCTTAATTTATACAAAAGATAAGAAAAGTATATGCCTACAATGATGTGATTAACATTATAAATCAACTTGGTTTTTGTTGTTGTTAGTTTTTTGCTTTAACTATATATTTTTTCTTTAATATACAACAGTTGCAGAACTCAACTTTAAAAGATGTTACATTCTACTTAATGAAAATTATAAATGTAACTTGAGAGAATCTGCCTTTAGAATCATCTATAATATTCAGTGCTGTGCAAGGGCCTTAACATCCTAGTACAATGATCAAATACTACATGAACAGTAAGTGAGAAAGCTCTCACTTAGTTTATGACACTATAGGAACAAGTATTTAGGAGCCATCTTCAATGGCATCCTCTACCATTCTCTTCCACAGTCACTCGGGCAGTACATACTTTACCTTCACATTTTTTTCCTTTGGGAAACTGTTGACAGCTCATTTTTGACTTTGGCTAACCAAGGTGCCCTAAGGAAGGGAAAAAAAGAGACTTGCTTTTTACTCAAGCATAAGCAATACTGGGAGATCCCCACAATATGGGACTGTATTGGAAGTGAGTGACCACTTTTCTGAAGCCAGCTAATATCTATGAATCCTCTTAGACATTTATGTCTCAGTGAAAAGGCCTCGGGTATAGCTGAAGTTCCCAAGCCCTGCTCTGTTAGAGCTCTAGAAAAATAAGCATCTTAGAAGTAATAAAGGGGAAGGAGGAGTCTGCTCAGGGTATACTATTTCCCCACCACAGACACAGCACTAAAGAGGGATGGAGGAAGTAACTGTCTGCTCTTTAAGGGATCCTCATATAAATAATTGGTCCCTCTTTGAATTGCTTATTTAAATGTACGTTTCTGAAGTGCTGTTGAAATACAAACATATATATGACCAGATAGAAGGAAAAGATGGAACATAATTATTTAAATATAACACACTAGAGGGAAATGCAATATAAGATATATAAATTCTTGGGGCCAGGCGCGGTGGCTCACGCCTGTAATCCTAGCACTTTGGGAGGCCAAGGCGGGCAGATCATGAGGTCCCAGGAATCGAGACCATCCTGGCTAACACGGTGAACCGCCGTCTCTACTAAAAATACAATAAATAAAATAAATAAATAATAAATAAATAAAAATAAATAGAATATAGCCCGGGGAGGTGGGCACCTGTAGTCCCAGCTTACTCAGTAGGCTGAGGCAAGGAGAGATCGCTTGAACCCAGGAGGCGGAGCTTGCAGTGAGCCGAGATCGGCAACTGCCACTCCAGCCTTGGGCGACAGAGCAAGACTCTGTCTCAAAAAAAAAAAAAAAAAGAAGAAATATAAAATTCTTGTTCCCTTCCGACGGTTCCTAAACACAATGTGAAAAACCTCCTTTTTATGTGAGTGCCACCAATAGTGAATGCATTAATGGGATTAGGAGAAAAATAATTTTTCCTTTAAAAAAGGTCCCCCGGCCCGGGCCGGTGCTCAGCCCTGTAATCCAGCACTTTGGGAGGCCGAGACGCGGGTGGGATGATCACGAGGTCAGGAGATCGAGAACCATCCTGGCTAACACGGTTGAACCACCGTCCTCTACTAAAAATACAAAAAAAAAAAAAAAACTAGCCCGGGCGAGCGCTGGTGGGCGCCTGTAGTCCCAGCTACTCCGGGAGGCTGAGGCAGGAAGAATGGCGTAACCCGGGAGGCGGAGCCTTGCAGTGAGCTGAGATCCGCACTGACGTCAGCCGGGCGACAGAGCAAGGACTCCGTCTCAAAAAAAAAAAAAAAAAAAAAAAAGGTCCCCCAAATAAAATTGTTTAGATAATAATATAAGAAGGAAAGTGTTGAATATTATTAATCTAAAAATTGGTATTTCTGATTAACTGAATACCTATTAATAGAAGAACTGTTTCTTCTTTAAGGCATCATCATGTATAGCCATCCTTATCCAGGAGTGCAAGACCAAGAACAAGCCACGTAAGCAGATATCTCTAGCATGACTACTTTCTCCTTGACATAGCTGAGCCTCTGTATAAAGTGCTGTAATTGGAAATCACAGTTGTATCTGAATGAATGTCAATCTAGAAGGGCTGGTAATATGTCACTGACTGGGATAAAAGGAAGTTTCTGCAAGGGTGTAGAGTGGGCTTGCCAAGTAGAGCTTGTTGACTGCAGACTCACAGCGTTTGCTGCTTTTATAAGTCAAGTGATAAGTGCTACATCACTTCAACTTCCCTGCATAGCAAATGGTTTCTATGCTCAAAAATGATACATCCCTTGCACAGACTCTGTAACCGCTGGAGACCGAGGTTTTTCTATCAAATATCCCTAGTCAATTCCGATGCACTAGAACTACATTTATTCTGGGGTCACAGCGGAGTCACGCTGGAGATATTATCTGGCTGCCTTGCAGGATGCCTTATTTGTGTCACAGCCAACTCTTGTACTGTTTTGTTGATGGTTTTAGTTATGAATCTTTCTGAGAGGAAAAGAGTTCCAAAAACTTATGTGTGTTTTCCTCTCCCTATTGCTCACTCTAGAATCAGCAGTTTAATCGATATTTTAGTGGCACTGTCTATCTTGATGGGCTACTCTGTCACCACCGCCAGCTTTGTCACCTATGTTGTAAGGGAACATCAAACCAAAGCCAAACAGTTGCAGCACATTTCAGGCATTGGTGTGACATGCTACTGGGTAACAAACTTCATTTATGACATGGTGAGTAATGTATGTCATTCATTGCAGGAAATAAAAGATTAATTTGGATAGAAGACATCAGTTTTCTATTCAAGAGTTATTTACTCTAGTTTGTTCAAATTGTTGTGACGAAGACAGGAAATAAAGAAAATGACTTGAGTCAGGCTTATCTTCATCCAGTGGTTGGAGGAAAGATAACCTACCTGCCCTCATCTCTGTAGACTGTATCAGATTCCCTAGGGCACTTAAAATGTGTATTTCTGGGACCCACTCCAGATCTGTTAAATCCATATCTTAGAAGTGTGGAGAATATGCATTTTTAAAAAGATCCACCAGGTGATTTTAAGCATGCTGAAGTCTTACTGTCAGTACTGTGGAGAAATAGAAGCTTAGCAGCAAAATATCCTTACCTAATTGTGCCAAACAATCAAGCTTATAAAAATTTAATCAACTAATAGTGAAAAATGTGAAGTAGTAGCCCCTGCTAACGACACATTAAAGAAGATTAGTAGAAAAAAGAAGGAATGTATTTCATTGATAGCTCTCTCATTTGCATAAAATGGTCCCAAGTTCAGATGGTTGTTTGTGACTCCAAACATACCAATGTTGGCCAAAAGCCCAGGATGGGTATGCATTTGCCTGGTGGTTAGAGTTGCTGTCAAGATCATTGGTTTAAAGGGTTGGAGAGTAATTAACTGCATTATCCATTTTGTTAATGGATCCAGTGAGGTCTAAAATGTGTTTCTTATAGAAGTCAAATCTAAAAGAATAGTAATGACTGTTCAGGACTTAACAAGAGCTTTAATGTTAAGAAAATTTCAAGTACATACTTCTGTGAAGGTCTACTTAGTACTTTAGGATTCTGTTGTCTTATATCTGGAGCTCATTCCAATTTAGGAGATTCCTCCCCGACCTGCAAATTAAATTACCACCACCTTCATTGTGTCCATCTTCCTGCAAACTCCTCAGCATTTAATATTTCTACTTGCCAACAAAATGCTAAGTTACTTGTTCATATATCTGTGATTATGAGGATATGTGGGACCCGATGCCCTGCTGCTTTGCACAGAGTGGTTCACACTGATAACCAAGCTTTAGAATTCAACCATCTGAGAGAGTTTCGGGATTCAAAACGAAATCAATACTTTGAGGACTGAATGTAATACCAAGATACCTGGCTGTCTTATCTTTCTCACTGAACCTCTGTCACTGAACCATCCCGTCTCAAAGCCTAAAGGCAGGAACACCAGGGACTCCTTGTATATCTGTTAAAGATGGAGATTGGCTTAACCTCATACTGCAGGAGACAAATTCTAAAGTGAAATCAATGTAAAATAAGTTGAATGTTACAAGCAATGGGAACATAAATAAGGATTCATTTCTTCAAATTTTTCTAGGTCAACTTGTTGGAGTTTTAAACTAGATGGGTTATTGACTTTTTTTTTGAAAAATGCTTGTCACATATTAAACATTGTTTTAAATATTTCCATAGGTTTTCTACTTGGTGCCTGTAGCATTTTCAATTGGTATCATTGCGATTTTCAAGTTACCTGCATTCTACAGTGAAAACAACCTAGGCGCCGTATCTCTCCTACTTCTCCTGTTTGGGTAAGCTGCTGATTAAGCAATGAAAGAAGAATTAATAGAATTAAATGCCCCTAGATACAAATAGGACTAAATCTCATTAGCTAAATTACAACTGTCTTGGGGTTTCATTTGACATGAGTGATGACTAACAATATATTGCACTTGCTAGTCCATAGACTGTAAAGTATAATACTTTTGAAAATTAATGTTATTAAGAGTAATACCTGAAATTAATAAGCATTTATTGGGTGCCAAGTGTCATGCTTTCTAATTTACATATGTGATCTCATTTACATAAAATGAAAGCTTTAGAATGACTAGAAAATATGTATACATGTATAAATTTATTGACTATATGAGTATACATAGCATTATAAAGTGCATATATATTCATGTATACTTATTTATATTTTTTTAATAGATGTCTAAGGACACACATAATATTGTTTCTATATTATAGTAAGCTAATATAGGTAATACAGGCTGATATAATCAATGTTTAGCATAACAAATCTTTCTGCCCTGAATACATGGTAGTAACCCTTAATTAGCAATTGTAGCTGATGCAGGAACTCTGTCTCTAGATCTATTTAATTGCCCCCCAAATTGCTCAAGGTTTTGCTCAAAACAGGCTAGCCAGCTTCTAAGGATGCTCTTTCTGCTCAGCTAGACTTGAACAGTGTCATTACTTTTCCTCAACTTTAAATTATAAGATTTATACTGATTAAACTCATATTTCTGAGCAACCAAAAAGGCTTGCCTAGGCGGGATAATACCATATTCAGGAGGGATTAATTTGTAGTTTTAATGATGTAGAACTACTCAAGGTTTCTTAAAAGAGGCTTTTCTGTCTTTTAAAATACTCTTTGGATTTTTTTGTCAAAAGGAATGAAAGAGAGATCTAGTTACAAGGCTTGACAACTCATCCCTAATGGTTATTTTTACTTTGGAAGCCCATTTAAATTGTTATTTTTTGTAAAATAGAATAATTAAGGCATTTCTTTTTTGAGACAGGATCTCACTCTGTCACCCAGGCTGGAGTGCAGTGGCATGATCACAGCTCACCACAGCTTGACCTCCCGGACTTAGGTGATCCTCCCACCTCAGCCTCCCAAATAACCAGGACTACAGGTGCATGCCACCATGCCTGGCTGATTTTCGTATTTTTCTGTAGAGACAGGGTTTTGCCAAGTTGCTCACGCTGGTCTCAAACTCCTGGGCTCAAGTGATCCACCTGCCTCAGTCTCCTAAAGCGTTAGTATTACAGGTGTGAGCCACCATGCCTGGCCAAGGCATAATTTTATTTCATTGTGTTTTTAACCTGCAGGTATGCAACATTTTCTTGGATGTACTTGCTGGCTGGACTCTTCCATGAAACAGGAATGGCCTTCATCACTTATGTCTGTGTCAACTTGTTTTTTGGCATTAATTCCATTGTTTCCCTGTCAGTGGTATACTTTCTTTCCAAGGAAAAGCCTAATGATCCGGTAAGGTCCCTTATTAGTCTGCTAAATTTCAGTGAATTTATCAAAAGCTTCAACATGTTCCAGATAGAAAGATTTTATTTATTCTGCATAAAAAAGAAGAATATCATTTGATTCTATTAAATTTGGGAGAGGAGAAACTACAGCTTTTAAAATCCTTTTTGGGCCTCATCTAAGTTAATGCCTATCATTGTATGTACTGAGTGTCAAAACTATTGACACTTGATAGGGCTTGAATGGTGTCATGGAGGTGAAATCAGATGTATTGTGCGGCCCTACAGAAATCGCAACCATTGGTCAGCTAAACATCTTCCTCATTAACAAATTCTTATGGTATGGTGGTGACAAGGACAATGACTTAGTTATATGACTGTGAGCTTTGATTCATTTGAACGTTCATAGAGAAAAAACCTAATTCATCCCCTTTCAATCATGCATTGGAGACTACTTCATCGTAAGCATCACTTTCCATTCAGAGCTGACAATTATGATTAGTGAGAAGAGAAGCACTAACAGTGCCATGCAATTGAACAGAAAAGAATAGAGAGGAAATGAAGTGAACTGAGAACTAGACAAGCATACTCTGGGAGAAGGAAGAAAATTCATGAAGTGGAAGTTGTTGGCCCACGTGTGAATAATGTGAAAATGAGCAATTTGCCCCTCTTGGAGACATGTTGTCTCTTCTTCTACCTCATTTCACCATTTTAGTCCCTCTCCAAGTAGGGATTATCTTGGGTTCCAAAACTTTACTGTACCAAGTACCTGCCTCCCTCAGGCACATAACGATACCCTGTATCAGACCCCAACACGCTGGCTAGCCCTACATTCCTGGGATTAAAGGCAGGTCTAGAAATAATTTTGCCTCCAGGATTAGGTCCAACATTAGAGGTGGCCTCATATAATGATTTTCTGCTTGTATTTCAGTGATAAACATCCACCATTTAGTATACTAAATAGTTGTATGCAAATTCAGCCTACATGGGCAATAATTGTCAATCTAGATAAGCTTTTTAGGTTTCACTATTTGTCTACATCTATTTTAAATTTTGTCAGCTTTTTGGAAGCTTAACACTGAGTTTTATTTTTTATTTCTCTTATTTCAGACTTTAGAACTTATTTCTGAAACCCTCAAGCGCATTTTCCTGATTTTCCCACAATTCTGTTTTGGCTACGGTTTGATTGAACTTTCTCAACAACAGTCGGTCCTAGACTTCTTAAAAGCATATGGAGTGGAATACCCAAATGAAACCTTTGAGATGGATAAACTAGGTGCAATGTTTGTGGCTCTGGTTTCTCAGGGCACCATGTTTTTTTTCTTGAGACTCTTAATCAATGAATCCCTGATAAAGAAACTCAGGTAAATGTAATGAAAGCATACGTTTGACATCTAAAACAGGACTCAATTCAAGCTATTGAGAAGGAAGTCAATAGTCTAAGCTTTTCCATTGGTAATATGGAAATGTTTGGCTCAAAAACTTAAAAAAAATTCTAGCATAATTCGCTATTGTATTCTAGTAAATAGTTATCAAATCTTAGTATGTGACTGCAACTATTGCTGTTTTGTGAGGGAATAAAATTAAATAAGCACAGTTGTTAACCTTAAAAAGATTAAGATACAGTGGTGAAGTGAAAATATGTACATAAACAAAAGATGTCGTCTTTGAGTTGAGTTTGGGAAAATGGAACACACTTTCTAGGCAGAAATGGGGAAAGAGGATTGAGTGTGGAGCATGTTGGCAATGAGTTTGGGAAAAGAAGACTAAGAAAAAGTGAAGACAGCATCATAAATGAGAAGAAATACACATGCAATTGACCCAGCAATTCCATTTCTGGAATGCTTACATATATGCTCACAGATATACAGACTTACATATGTTTAAAGTTATTCATCATAGTAACCATTTCCAACAGCAAAAGAATAGAAACAGCATAAACGTCCTTCATTTAGGGACTAATAGAACATTAAACAGCCATTAGAAAGAATGATATAGTTCTCTATGTAACATTTGGAAGTGTCTTTAATATTTACTAATTTAAAAATGCAAGGTTCAGAACTATGTGTAAAGTATATTGCCATTCAAGTTAAAAAGAAAAGAATTATTTATGCAGACATATCCATAGACTATCTCTAATTGTGAGTACCTCTCCTGATGAGAGATATACATGGTTGAAGTTGACCAGTTTTCACTATATATTCTTCGGTACCATTTAAATTTTAATGACATGTACATGTATCATCTATTGAAAAATAAAATTTTAAGTAAATAATGAGAGGAAATAAAAGAGCAGAGATAGAGAAATATATTAAAGCATATTTAATAAAGAAGTATTATAATTTAATTAGAACATAGAATAAACGTAAGGAAAAAGTAGGAGTTACAGTTTAACATGCAGTTGGGAGATTATGGAATCTCTTAAATACTTGGTAAAGAGATATGGTTTGGGCTTTATTCAACAAACAAATGGACATTCATTAAGAGTTTTGAACAGAGAAAACATGATGAAGTTGTGCTTGAAGAAGTGTAATTTTGTAGATGCAGTGCAGACTGGAATGGAAGAGTTAGAGACCCTGGAGCAGTTTTATCTCCTGGAGAAATCTAGCTGAGAAGGATAAAACCCTATAGGACTAGGCAGAAAATAATCCATGATAGGGTGTTATAAGGTGCGGCGGCTCATGCCTGTAATCCCAGCACTTTGGGAGGCCAAGGCGGGCAGATCACCTGAGGTCAGGAGTTCGAGACCAGCCTGACGAACATGGTGAAACCCCATCTCTACTAAAAATACAAGAACTAGCTGGACGTGATGGTGCCTGCCTGTAATCCTAGCTACTGTGGAGGCTCAGGCACGAGAATTGCTTGAAACCAGGAGGCGGAGGTTGCAGTGAGCCGAGATGGCACCACTGCACTCCAGCCTGGGCGGCAGAGCAAGACTCCGTCTCAAAAAAACAACAACAACAACAACAAAAAAGGCATTTCCAGTATTTGGAGACTGACTACATGATTTTGGAATAAGGAAGATGAGAAGAAACATTACAGTTGGGGTTTTGGGGGATCTCTTCAGAAGAAATTGGAACATTGGGAAGAAAACCTGGATTGATTTCTTTACATTTTTTTATTTTTTATTTATTTTTTTTGGTATTTGTTAGCCAAGATATCAAGGTGGGTTTGGGACTTAATGAGTTTGGAGGGCTGATAACCTTAAAATATTGGCTAAATCCTAGGTGAGACATTAATAGTAAAACAAGTACAGAATAACAATAGCATTCATATTATTGATGATTATAAAAGTAGATATATCTGCTGTACAATATTGTGCCTATAGTTAACAATACTGTATTGTGCACTTAAAATTTTGTTAAAAGGGCAGATCTTATGCTGTTTCTAAACTTAAAAGAAAAAAAAAGTAGAGAGGCTTTTAAATTTAATTGAAAAAAATTTTTTTTGAGACGGAGTCTTGCTCTGCTGCTCAGGCTGAAATGCAGTAGTGTGATCTTGGCTCACTGCAACCTCTGCCTCCTGCGTTCAAGCAATTCTCCTGCTTCAGCATTCCAAGCAGCTGGGACTACAGGTGTGCACCACCATGCCTGGGTAATTTTTGCATTTTTAGTAGAGACAGAGTTTTGACTGGTTGGCCAGGCCGGTCTTGAACTTCTGACCTCAGGTGATCTGCCTGCCTTAGCCTCTCAAAGTGCTGGGATTATAGGGGTGAGCCACTGCACCCGGCTGAAAGGATTTTTTTTTTTTTTAAAGGTGATCATTGGTCTTAGGTTTGTAGATGATGAGTTCTCCTAATGATTCTGGAGTTCCTTAGTCCCTCTCTTAGGAACTAACTTTCAAACACTTCCTTATTACTGAAATTAGAATTATAAATCTTAACAGTGGATCTGTAAACATGTAAGGCATGGAGAACAAAAGCTGTTTCACAAATATCATAGTGAATACAGTGAAGAGGGTCTATATAGATTTCTTAAGTTATCTGAGTAGCATAATTCATTACAAATTTAAAAGAAGTTTAATGATGACTAGTACACTGTTGGTGACATGAAAACCCATCAAAACATGTCAAAATTGAATAATGTCATTTCAAAATCATTGACGTAAAATCACTGGGTCCATTTTTAGGCTTTTCTTCAGAAAATTTAATTCTTCACATGTAAGGGAGACAATAGATGAGGATGAAGATGTGCGGGCTGAGAGATTAAGAGTTGAGAGTGGTGCGGCTGAATTTGACCTGGTCCAACTTTATCGTCTCACAAAGACCTACCAACTTATCCACAAAAAGATTATAGCTGTAAACAACATCAGCATTGGGATACCTGCTGGAGAGGTAAGAAACTGTGTTTTGTTTCTAACTGTCCTTTTCATTGGCATACTGTGTGACAAATTAAAATCTTAATTATTGGCCAGGCACAGTGGCTCATGCCTGTAATCTTAGCACTTCGGGAGGCCAAGGTGGGCGGATCACTTGAGGTCAGGAGTTTGAGATCAGCCTGACCAACATGGTAAAACCACATCTCTACTAAAAATATAAAAATTAGTTAGGCATGGTGGCGCACGTCTGTAGTTCCAGCTACTCGGGAGGCTGAAGTACGAGTATCACTTGAACGTGGGAGGTGGAGGCTGCAGTGAGCTGAGATTGTACCACTGCACTCCAGCTTGGGTGACAGAGTGATTCTGCCTCAAAAAAGGAAAGAAAAAAATCTTAATTATTTTTCCATAATTTTTTTTCTAGAAATATAAAAGTTAATCTGAATATTTCCATGGGAAAAAATACACACATGCATATAGATACACATACACACACACATATATATGTATATGTATACACATATAGAGTCATCCCTCCATATCCATGGGAGATTGGTTCCAGGACCCCCAAGGATATCAAAATCCACAGAAATCCACAGATGCTCAAGTCCCTGATATAAAATAATGTAGTATTGCATATAATCTATGCACATCCCACTGTATACTTTAAGTAATCTCTAGATTACTTACATACCCAATGCACTGTAAATGCTATGTAAATGGTTGTTATCGTGTATTGTTTAGGGAATAAGAACACAGGAATTCTGTACACGTTCAGTACAGATGCTTTTTTCCCCCCTGAATATTTTCAATCCATAGTTGGTTGGATCTAAAGGTTAGAAACCCAGGGATAAGGAGGGCTGACTATGTATATAATTTACATATGTCCAGGTATTAGGTTGGTGCCAAAGTTAATATTATTTACCCTATGAGTCTTCCCACTTGGCAGAGGGAATTCAACAAGTCCTACCACACAGCAAGTCCTGAGTCCCTTCCTAAACTACTGTCTACTTGCTCTGGGGTAGACTTTGGTCAGGAAGCCTGTTCAAGGTGCTGTCTTAACCCTTTCATTTCCAGTCCTCCTCAAAAAACATCATAAAGACATAAGTTTTCAGAAGTGAGGTCCTAGGACTGCATCTATTTATTTATATTCTTGCCCTTCTCACAGAAGCAATATTAAAGCAGCATTGAAAAGAGAAAGCAAATATGGCTGTGCCACTTAGTTTTCCAAGCAGAGCTGCAAACTACACGCATCAAATTTATTTGACAGTACAAAGAAACTATTGCCTCAATAGCTTACTCAGTAAAGTTGTGATTTTGTGTGAATAATGTGAAATCTATAAATATAATTACTTTGTTAGGTTAGCAGATCTTATTTGTGGGGTATTTTATCATGTCACATAGAGGGATGATATAATATAATATGTAAAATAGGTCCTGTGTGTGTGTGTGTGTGTGTATAGATATATACACACACATGTTCAGTGGTTAAAGGAAAAAGAATACATAGTATCCATTTGTTTTAAAAGAGGAAGTTTTATCAAGAGCACTACTCTAGCCATGAATAATTCCAGTGATTTATTTATCTTGGTAATTTATTTCACCCAGGGAGAAGAGGGAGAGATACAAAAGCAGTATGTCATTGGTTTGGATTAAGGTTTACATCTTCTTTTTCTCCCTGAAACCAGTGTTTTGGCCTTCTTGGAGTGAATGGAGCAGGAAAGACCACTATATTCAAGATGCTGACAGGAGACATCATTCCTTCAAGTGGAAACATTCTGATCAGAAATAAGACTGGGTATGAAAAACTAATGCTTCGATTTACTGAGTACAAAGTACTTCAATGAGAAAAATAATTGAAATGAACATTTAATGTTATTTTGTGGTTATATTATTCAATCCTTAGGGGAGAACAAAGCTATTAAGGTGGGTGGAAATGTTTAAACCTTTAAATGTGAATCTGATAGTGGGATTATTTTATCTCTTTTTATCAAAGTCATTGACCACCATGACCAAAATAGAGCTACCTTCCCAGCATTTGGGAACCAGGAGGGATAAATCTTTTGAAATTCATCTGTGTTTTTGATTCTCTCAATTCAGATCTCTGGGTCACGTTGATTCTCACAGCTCATTAGTTGGCTACTGTCCTCAGGAAGATGCCTTAGATGACCTGGTAACTGTGGAAGAACATTTGTATTTCTATGCCAGGGTACATGGAATTCCAGAAAAGGATATTAAAGAAGTGAGTACAAGTGTGAAAAACTACTTAATTTGAAACCATTATTGTTTCTGCTTCTGTCCCCTGCCCCACCGCACCCCACTATCCCCCCTGCCCCACCATTTCCCCACAAAACCACCGGAAAAACTATGTCATTTTCCTTCTGGCAGTGGCAATGTCAGTGAGTCCCTCTTAGTTTGGTCATGTGTATTATATATGCACCTATGAAATTAGCTTTAGAAACTCCTTGGTCTGTGTTTGTTCAGTTACCCTTTTAAGAACTATTAAACAGAGGATCACACTTGCTTTAGGCTCTGGGCTGAGCATTGGTTGGTGATGCCTGTACATCTTGTAGTGTTTGGATGAGCACTGACATAAAGAGTTAATGGCAAAATGCCCAAGTAAAATAGATTAGTTTCCACTTTGGTTTTTAATCTATGGCTTTATATCTCACTGCAACTATTTGCCATTTTAATGAGATGGCTAACCCTTAGGGCAGTTTCTTCTACTTTTGCAATCCTGAGGACCTGTTGTTTAAGTTCAACCAGGATTTCATTATTTGCCAGGACTATTTAACTACGGAAATAACTACAAGAACCCATTATTCCTAATGTGCTAACGTTTTGATACTAGGTCAGTTTTAAATAGATTGAAAGCCGGCCGGGCGCGGTGGCTCAAGCCTGTAATCCCAGCACTTTGGGAGGNAAAGAAAGAGGAAGCAGCAATAACAGTCAGTGAGAACCCTGCCTTGTGAATTCTGTTTTAGCTCTATTAAGCCTTACTAGAGAATCTTGTGGTAATGCAGCAAAAAGTTCAATCTGCAATTGTAAACACACACACACACACACATATGATGGGGGAGGGAATCCCATCTGAAAATGAACCTCCAAAGAATCTCTTCAAATAAACTATTAATCTTAAAGTGATTCTTTGAAAATAAAAATAAAATCTAGTTGAATTTAAGTGTTTTCATTTTTTTTTTTCCAGATATATTCTCCATGATGAAATTTTCTTTTCATGAGCACCTTTTTTTTCCATTTAGTGCTTTAAGGGTTTTGGCACAGGAAGGTCAACCTAACTCCTCTTTTATTGCCCACAGACTGTTCATAAACTCCTTAGGAGACTTCACCTGATACCCTTCAAGGACAGAGCTACCTCCATGTGCAGTTATGGCACAAAAAGAAAATTATCCACTGCACTAGCTTTGATAGGGAAACCTTCCATTCTACTGCTGGTAAGAGAATCATTATTTTAAAAGTCCACTCCATAATTAGAACAGCATATCTGATTGTATGGGTTAACATTTCATCATCATGATTGCAGTCAACATTTATGGAGGTCTCACTATGTGTTAGCTATTGTACAAAGCACTTTATGTACACTATCTCAATAAAGGAGTTTATATCAGCAAATAATTTGTTACCACAATAATATGCCCTCAAAAATGTTTTATCTGAAAGCAATGGCTTAGTGCATTTCAGAGGAAACACTGGCATGGAAATGGGAAGCGAAACAAATTCAAGGTACTCAAGTCAGTTATGGAATATGGTAGAATTTGATTCCCATCTATTGAAGAAATCATCTCTCTTTTTCTGTTAGGAACTGAGTAGGTAAACTCATATTTTCCAGCGTCTACTATGGAGGACAGGCACATTTTAGGACAATGTGTTGTACTAAAATTTTATTTCCTTGTTGCTTAAAAATATGAGCTATCTAGCTTAGGATGTGATGCATACCATCCTATTTCATCTGAATGGGGTGTGGTGTAGGATGGGGAAGAAATGCATTCCACATTTACATTTTTCTTAAGAGATGGAAAATTTAATTGATCAGCTGGAAATATAAATTACACATAGTAGTAATGTTAATATTTTGCACCTCAAGTCAAACTTTGTAAAATGGTGTTTATTTCAGAGAAATATACTTGCCCTTATTTTGGAAAATCCCCTTCATTCAAGGACCTCCAAACTCTGAAAGAGCCTTAACTATAAGGAATCATAATACAGTTATAAGTCACCACATTATTCCAGGGATTAAGTCATACAGTGGATCAAATCATTTAAACTGCCAGATAGAAGGATGCACAGCCCATCTTTCTATAATACCAGAAGTTTATAATGCATTATATCTCTGCCAATCGATGCTTATAATGGAATTCTATTGTGTAAATGTTCCTTAATTTGAACAAAACAATCCTTAGACACCTCTGTGAAATAACAAATGCAAAGTACTTTAAAATGTTAAACGTTTAATGTAAACATTATGTATTAATGAACCAAAATGAAATATTGACTATGAAAGATACCAAGTTTTCTTCTACATGCATTTACTAAATATGCTATCTTCTTCAAAAATAGGAGCAGTGACAATGTATCCTTTTTTTCCCCAAATTAACACTCATTTCTTTATTTTTTTAAACATTATTTATTATTTTAATTGACACATAATATTTTATACATATTTATGGAGTATAGTGTGATATTTTGATTCCTGTATACAATATGTAATGATCAAATCAGCGTAATTAGCTTATCTATCACCTCAAATATGTATCATTTCCTTGTGCTGGGAACATTCAAAATCCTTTCTTCGAACTATTTGAAAATATACAATAAATTATTATTAACTATAGTCACCCTGCAGTGCTACAGACCACTAGAACTTATTCCTCTTGTCTAGCTGTAATTTTGTATTCATTAACCAATCTCTCTCTATCCTCCTCTCCCCACTATGCCTCCAGCCTCTAGTAACCATTATTCTCCTCTCTACTTCTATGAACTCAACTATATTAGCTTCCACATAACCCATTCCTTTCTTTAGATTTAACACCATGCTGTAAATACAAGCCTCTAGTTATGTACATATGTACATATTTTTTGTTACAAATATATTTTTTAAATTTTTACCTAATCTTGACCTATAATGTGTCAAAATCTGTTATTGTGTGTTTAGATGATCTACTGCTACATTTTCTAATTTTATGTCTGAATGATTTTTCATAATATCATTTACTTTGAAAATAATGTATATCTTTCTACTCGGCAATTTCTACAAATCTTGTTTTATTTCCTAAGGAGTGTTAAATTTCAATTAATAACAGAAAACTAAAAATATACCTCAAACAAATTTACTGAAATATCAAATTATGTTCTTTCTGCTTCACAAAGCATATTATCACTCATAGCCACAATTCTGCTATCAGGACCAGGGTGGTAATCTTGTTGATGTGGCTTATATATGTGGCAAGGTAGAATTAAATATAAGAACTCTACTTTGCCAGTAATGGAAGTGGAATTTTTTTCCAAAGAAACATAAGAGACAGATGTAAAGTAACAGGGTGTCAACTGAGACACTTTTTAAAACAGATTGACAATTTTAAATGATTAATTTTGAGCTTTTTGACAGCAGCAGAAAGAAGCCTATTAAGTATAAAACGAGTTAGTCACAGGACCTCGAAAAGTGTTTCTGTTCTAGGGAAGTGAAATGCAGTAATTCATGAAAAGAACTTCATCAAAAATTAATTTGATAAATTTTTCTTGTAACTTTCCATTAAGGATGAGCCAAGCTCTGGGATGGATCCGAAGTCGAAACGGCATCTCTGGAAGATCATTTCGGAAGAAGTACAGAACAAATGTTCCGTCATCCTCACATCTCACAGGTAAACTGAGTGAAATCTTTAAAGTGAATCCACACAATCTTAGGATGACAGATGGGCAAAGGTAATCCTGTATAACACACACACATATATTTATATATATTTATATATAATTATATGTGTTATATATGTATATATATGTTATACAGGATTACCTATATACTTATATATGTTATACACACACACACACACATACATATATATATATATATATATATATATATATATATATATATATGACAAATGCCCACAGTTGAATCAAACTATTTTATGTTTATAGTAGTAGGAGCAAGTCAAGCAGGTTTCATGGTGAGAATATAGTTCCTGTGGTGGGACAGAGTCTAAGGTCTCAGCAATCTTTTCAACATCGAATTTCTCATAACTTACGGCCCTCTTAACTCATCTGTGGCTCCCTATTGCCTGTCAAATAAAGTTCAGAATCCTTAGGCTCAACATGCAAGGCTTTCCATTCTATGGCCTCATCTAAATGCTCAGTCTTTTTACCCTGCAACACCCTCTTCTATCAGTCAATCTGAATGACTCCTGGTTCTACATTCTTCCCATCTCCATACCCTTTCCCATCTCTAAGCCCCTTCTTTGGCTGTGCTTTCAACTTGATTTTTTTTTTTTTGAGAGAGTCTCACTCTGTCACCCAGGCTGGAGTCCAGTGGCACAACAACTGCTCACTGCAACCTCCGCCTCCCGGGTTCAAGCAATTCTCCTGCCTCAGCCTCTCACGTAGCTGGGACTACAGGCGCCCACCACCACGCCCATCTAATTTTTATATTTTTAGTAAAGGCAGGGTTTCAGCATGTTGGCCAGGCTGGTCTCAAACTCCTGACCTCAAATGATTCACCCACCCCGGCCTCCCAAAATGCTGGGATTACAGGCATGAGCCACTACACCTGGCCTGAAATGGTCTTTTCACAAAATCTCTCCAAGTTCTAATCTTACCAGTCCTTCCAGAACCAGCTCACATGCCTCTCCTCCACGAAGCAGACACCTCCAATCAGCTAAGTATAAGAGACACTAAATCATTTTATCCGTGCCTCTCTTATGAGGCCTTGTCTTACAATTTGTATTAAGTTTATGTTTGCATTATGATTGTCACATAGGAGAAAAAGTATTAGATTTGCTTATTGTCAAGAGACCTGTTTATATCATAGTTTGCCCCAGCACAGTGGAGCCAATCATTTAATTTCCATTGGCTTTTGTATGAGGTCGACAGGGTAATACCTAAAATCACCTCCAATTATCATAGACCATGAAATTAGAGACTATATAATCAAGTACAGGCTAACTAGTTATAAATCCAAAAATAGGAAAGCCAACAGAATATGGGGTACGTGGCATAATGGAAAAATCTTAGTGTTATTTTGAAAACATTTCTGAGGAAGTGTAGGTCTTGAATCAAATCTTGAAAGAAATCGTAGGTTTGATTTGGGGGGTATTCCAGGTGAGAGAAAGACGGTCTCGAGTTTTAGAAGAAACAGTAATGAACCCTATCTGAAGACATTTAATTTGTATTTTAAAAGATTGGTTTTTGTTCTCCTTTAAAAGAACTAAAAACTAAAAGAGAATCAAGAAACTAGGCCAGGTACGGTGGCTCATGCCTGTAATCCCTGGACTTTGTGGGGGGCTGAGGCAGGAGGATCACTTGAGCCCAGGAGTTCAAGACCCAGCCTGAGCAACACGGCAAGACCCCCATGTCTACAAAAAAAAAAATTAAAATTAAAATATTAGCCAGACGTGGTGGTGCACGTCTGTCGTCCCAGCTACTCAGGAAGCTGAGACAGGAGGATTACTGGAGTAAAGGAGGTCAAGGCTACAGTGAGCCATGTTCAAGTCACTGCACTCTAGCCTGGGCAACAGAGTAACACCCTATCTCAAAAAAAAAAAAAAAAAAAAGAAAAGAAAAGAAAAGAAAAATACTAAAATAGTATTTCCAAGTGCCATAATGAAACAATTATGCTTATGCTCATGAACTTCAACCCAAGTTTTCTGTGTCCTGAATGCTAATATGATCCTGCTTTGTCTTTTAGCATGGAAGAATGTGAAGCTCTGTGTACCAGGTTGGCCATTATGGTGAATGGAAAGTTCCAATGTATTGGATCTTTGCAGCACATAAAGAGCAGGTGAAGAACAAATGCAGTGTTTAACAGGAGTATTGGGTCATCAGTCTAATGGTGCTCACTCAGATTCAAGGCTTATCTCAGCAGCCTGAGTAGTAAAACTAGAATGGACAATATAATCTTTGGAAGCTAGTCATTAACTCACCTTAAATTTAAATTATTTTATTGGGAATTTTATGAATTTTTCCTTAAATATTTTAGTTAACTTATAAATTTAACTCATAAATGTATTTTAGTTAATGCATAAATTTAGAAGGCCGAAACTGGAAAAAAAAAAAAATTCACAACCAAAATACTCTCAGGTGGAAGTTCTAGAGTTTACCCAATAATAAATTAGACCTTGACAAGTAAATGAAGGCATAGATTGTATCTAGCATGTTCATTTGCCATTTGCACAGTCTTTCAGTAAGCTACCTAACATTCACACCACATTCAAAACCTTTTAATCAAGAGTACATTGGAGAAATGTGCATAAATATCATACTACTATCAAATTTAATAGTTCATATACACCAGAGTGTATATGCATTTATACATATCCATGTTAATCTCCAAAATTCAGAATATTTTATGCTTTTCTCTGTAACAAGTTGACTTTCTTGCAAGATAGTATTAACCAAGATAAGGAAAAAAGGATGAAAGAGGCATTATGTTGCTCCTAGAGAGTCTGTTGCGACTTCTTTATAAACTCTATTCTTGGTGCAAACAGTTAGCTAGCACATTGATTTAATATTTATTTTTAAAACCCCAATAGCATTAATTTTTATTGATGACACCAAATCTCCAATGACCCGCTTATCAATATCTCGCTTACTTTAAATTAGAATGCATTTAACTTTACAAGTGTATTGTAAAGACCATCGCCACTATGAAGAAACTGCATCAACTAACGGGCAAAATAACCAGCTAGCATCATAATGACAGGATCAAATTCACACATAACAATATTAACCTGAAATGTAAACGGGCTAAATGCCCCAATTAAACAGACTGCCAAATTGGATAAAGAGTCAATACCCATCAGTGTGCTATACTCAGGAGACCCATCTCATGTTCAGAGACACACATAGACTCAAAATAAAGGGATGGAGGAATAGTTACCAACCAAACGAAAAGCAAAAAAAAAAAAAAAGGCAGGGGTTGCAATCCTAGTCTCTAATAAAATAGACTTTAAACCAACAAAGACCAAAAGAGACAAAGAAGGGCCTTACCTAATAGGAAAGGGATCAATGCAACAGGAAGAGCTAACTAGCCTAAATATATATGCACCCAATACAGGAGCACCCAGATTCATAAAGCAAGTTCTTAGAGACCTACAAAGAGACTTAGACTCCCACACAATCACAGTGGAAGATTTTAACACCCCACTGTCAATATTAGACAGATCAATGAGACAGAAAATTAACAAGGATATTCAGGACATGAAGTCAGCTCTTGACCAAGTGGACCTAATAGACATCTATAGAACTCTCCCCCCGAAATCAACAGAATATACGTTCTTCTCAGCACCACATCACTATTCTAAAACGGACCACATAATTGGAAGTAAAACACTCCTCAACAAATGCAAAAGAACAGAAATCATAACAAACAGCCCCTCAGACCTCAATGCAATCAAATTTAAGAAACTCACTCAAAACCACACAATGACATGGAAACTGAACAACCTGCTCCTGAGTGACTACTGGGTAAATAATGAAATTAAGGCAAAACTAAATGAGTTATGTGAAACCAATGACAACAAAGATACAACGTATCAGAATCCCTGGCACACAGCTAAAGCGGTGTTTAGAGGGAAATTTATAGCACTGAATGACAACAGGAGAAAGTGGGAAAGATCTAAAATTGACACCCTAACATATCAGTTAAAATAACTAGAGAAGCAAAAGAAAAGAGGTTCAAAAGCTACCAGAATATAAGAAATAACTAAGATCAGTGCAGAACTGAAGGAGATAGAGACTTGAAAAACCTTTCAAAAAATCAATGAATCGAGGAGCTGGTTTTTTGAAGATTACCAAATGGACTCCTAGCCAGACTAATAAAGAAGAGAAGAATCAAACAGACACAATAAAAAATGATAAAGGGGAGATCACCACTGATCCCACAGAAATGCAAACTACCATCAGAGAATACTATAAACATCTATACAAAAATAAACTAGAAAATCTAGAAAAGATGAATAAATTCCTGAACACATACACCCTCCCAAGACTAAACCAGGAAGAAGTCAAATACCTGAATAGACTAATAAAAAGTTCTGAAATTAAGGCAGTAATTAATAGCTTACCAACCAAAAAAAGCCCAGGACCAGATGGATTCACAGCCTAATTCTACCAGAGGTACAGAGAGGAGCTGGTACCATTCCTTCTGAAACTATTCCAATCAATAGAAAAAGAGGAACTCCTCCCTAAATCATTTTACAAGTCCAGCATCATCCTGATACCAAAACCTGGCAGAGACACAACAAAAAAGAAAATTTCAGGCCAGTATCCCTGATGAACATCAATGCGAAAATCCTCAATAAAATACTTGCAAACCGAATCCAGCATAACATCAAAAAGCTTATCCACCATGATCAAGTGGGCTTCATCTCTGGGATGCAAGGCTGGTTCAACGTATGCAAATCAATAAACGTAATCCAGCATATAAACAGAACCAATGACAAAAACCACATGATTATCTCAATAGATGCAGAATAGGCCTTCAATAAAATTCAACACCTCTTCATGCTAAAAACTCTCAATAAACCAAGTATCGATGGAATGTATCTCAAAATGATGAGAGCTATTTATGACAAACCCACAGCCAATATCATACCAAATGGACAAAATCTGGAAGCATTCCCTTTGAAAAC
>NW_016811178.1:1100102-1210993 GCF_001698545.2 Rhinopithecus bieti
GACCAAAACAAGCAATGGGGAAAAGATTCCCTATTTAATAAACAGTGTTGGGAAAACTGGCTAGCCATGTGCAGAAAACTGATATTGGACCCCTTCCTTACACCTTATACAAATATTAACTCAAGATGGATTAAAGACTTAAACATAAGACATAAAACCATAAAAACCCTAGAAGAAAATCTAGGCAATACTATTCAGGACATAGGCAAGGGCAAAGTCTTCATGACTAAAACACCAAAAGCAATGGCAACAAAAGCCAAAATATACAAATGGGATCTAATTAAACTAAAGAACTTCTGCACAGCAAAAGAAACTATCATCAGAGTGAACAGGCAACCTACATAATGGGAGAAAATTTTTGAAATTTATCCATCTGACAAACGGCTAATATCCAGAATCTACAAAGAACTTAAATTTACAAGAAAAAAACAAACCCCATCAAAAAGTGGGCAAAGGAGATGAACAGACACTTCTCAAAAGAAGACATTTATGTGCCAACAAACATGAAAAAAAGCTCATCACTGGCCATTAGAGAAATGCAAATCAAAGCCACCATGACATACCATCTCACGCCAGTTAGAATGGTGATCATTAAAAAGTCAGGAAACAACAGATTCTGGAGAGGATGTGGAGAAACAGGAACACTCACACTGTTGGTGGGAGCGTAAATTAGTTCAACCATTGTGGAAGACAGTGTGGCGATTCCTCAAGGATGTAGAATCAGAAATACCATTTGACCCAGCAATCCCATTACTGGGTATATACCCAAAGGATTATAAATCATTCTATTATAAAGACACATGCACATGTATATTTACTGCAGCACTGTTCACAATAGCAAAGACTTGGAACCAACCCAAATGCCCATCAATTATACGTTAAAGAAAATGTGGCACATATACAACAAGGAATACTATGGAATACTATGGTGTATATGTGCCACATAAAAAGGATGAGTTCATGTCCTTTGCAGGGATATGGATAAAGCTGGAAACCATCATTCTCAGCAAACTAACACAGGAACAGAAAACCAAACATCACATGTTCTCACTCATAAGTGGGAGCTGAACAATGAGAATACATGGACACAGGGAGGGGAACATCATACACCGGGGCCTGTTGAGGGGTGGGGGGCTAGGGGAGGGAGAGCATTAGGAGAAATACCTAATTGGTATTAGGAGAAATTGGTATTAGGAGAAATACTTAATTGGGTGCAGCAAACCACCATGGCAGATGTATACCTATGAAACAAACCTGCACATTCTTCTTTTTTTGTGTTTATTATTATTACTATACTCTAAGAAGAAAAAAAGGAAAGCATTTAACTGCAGAAATTGACATCCATTGCAAATTCATGAATGTCATAGAAAGCCAAGATTTTATGTTTTCTTTTCAACTCAATTTTTGTCCAAAGACTCTGATTTTATATAGAGGTAGAAATAAATAAAAAATCATAGCAGTGCACTATTTCCAGTTTGCAACATGTCCTGAACTTTTATGGCAAAATGACAGTCTTTATATAAAGAAAAGGGGCTATAATGGTTGGCTTGGGTCCTGTTTCATTATCTAGAATTCCAGAGGAGCTATTTCAGCAAAATGTAACTCATACCATATTTTGCACTTTTTCTTTCTAGGTTTGGACGAGGATTTACTGTCAAAGTTCACTTGAAGAATAACAAAGTGACCATGGAGACCCTCACGAAGTTCATGCAGCTGCACTTTCCAAAAACATACTTAAAAGTAAGGGATTGATGGCTGGGTGCAATGGCTCATGCCTGTAATCCCAGCACTTTGGGAGGCCG
Source organism: Rhinopithecus bieti (assembly GCF_001698545.2). Taxonomy (NCBI): domain Eukaryota; kingdom Metazoa; phylum Chordata; class Mammalia; order Primates; family Cercopithecidae; genus Rhinopithecus; species Rhinopithecus bieti. Next base: position 1,101,905 of record NW_016811178.1, read on the forward strand.
AGGTGGGTGATCACTTGAGGTCAGGAGGTTAAGACCAGCCTGGCCAACAAGGTGAAACCCTGTCTCTACAAACAATACAAAAATTAGCTGGGTGTGGTGGCACACACCTGTAATCCCAGCTGCTCGGGAGGCTGAGGCAGGAGACTTGCTTGAAACTGGGAGGCAGAGGTTGCAGTGAGTCAAGATCATGCCACTGCACTCCAGCCTGGGTGACGGAGCGAGAGACTCTATCTAAAAAAATAAAACAAAAACCAACCATATAAATGATTATCTTGCCTTATGATCTTGACTAGTTTTGATGGTAATGTCATAGCAACATTTGTGATTTCCAAGTTGACTACAGCTTTATTATTAATCTTAATATATAGATTAGTTCAAGATGCATAAGATATGCCAAAGCATACTGAGTATGAACAAATAGCATCTTCAATTAATTATATATTTTTGTACTTATTTAAAGTTAACACAGTCCTTTCACATACATATATTTTTGTTTCTTCCTCACAAAGGATTTATGATCACATTGTATTCATTTTCAAGTTGTATACCTTGCTAATCTACTCATTATATATATTAGGGAACTGAGGGATGACAGGTATTATATGACCAAGGTCATTTCTTCTTAGGCAAAAAACCCAAACAGCTACAGAGTTCCAGAATGATTATCTGGTTTGTCCCCCTCATTTGAAAGATAAGCCCACAAAAGTTGGAGCAGGACTGAGTAGAAATCAAGTCCTCAAGTTCTACATTAGATGAAATATTGTACAGTTGATGTCATCTCACATATGCACAGGCATGGGATGGACACACATAGATATATGCATATTACCTAACATAGCCCATACTTAATTAAAATAAATGTACTTGACAGGAAAAGTTATTATTACATCTTTGATATACAGGCAATTTGTAGAAGATGATGATTTCAAATGATTGTTTTTGAAAGGAAATCAGATGTGAAAGGTAATCGGATGTGGAATGATAAAAAGAAATTGGAAAGACTAGGGCTGAGGCCCAGTTGTGCCCATGTGAGCAAGACATTAATCTCAGGGCCTCTTTTTTCTCATTTGTAACTAGGAATACAGGAGTGTCCCACTATTCATGGGTGATACATTTCAAGACTTCCAGTGGAAGACTGAAACTATCGATAGTATCAAATCTGGTATACACTATGCTTTTTCTTATATAGAAACAGGCAGGTAGCTTACACAACGTAGATATGCTGGACAACGGAATGATTCACATGCCAGATGGGGTGGTGCAAAATTAGATCACACTACTCAGAAAGGCATGCAATTTAAAACTTATAAATTGTTTATTTTTATATTTTTCCATTTCATAGTTTTAGGACTTGGTTGATCACAGGTAACAAATCATAGAAAGCAAAACCACAAATAAGGGATTACTACTATAATAACATCTACTTCACAAAACTGATGTGAGAATTAAATGATAAAGTGTCCATAAATTATAAGGCACGATGTTAATTTGAAGTGATTTTAGAGAAAATAAACTGCATTTAAAAAACAATTATTTTATCTTCATAAAATACCTTTGCTTCAGCCTCCCCAAGTTTGGCTAACGTCTCTAGGAAATAATAGCTTTCCTAATTCTTAAAAAAAAAAAAAAAAAAAAAAAATTAAGACACAGGGTCTCGCTATGTTGCCCAGGCTGGAGTGCAGTGGCAGGGTCATAGCTCACGGCGGCCTTGAACTCCTGGGCTCAAGGACTCCTTCCGCCTCTTCCTCTCAAGTAGCTAAGCATATAGGCATGTGCCACCATGCCCTGCTAAGTTTTGTATTTTTTGTAGAGACAGAATCTCATGATGTTGCCCAGACTGGTCTTGAACTCCTGGCCTCAAGCAATCTCTCTGTCTTGGTCTCCCAAAGCACTGGGATTACAGCTGTGAGCCACCACACTGGGCCTAGCTTTCAGGATTCTTATCAAAGCTCATTTTCTATCATCTAAATTTAAATCAAATTAAAAAGTAAAAGGACATCTTTCTTGCACAAATTGTGTTGGTAGTAATGCTTTCTCTTTTAGTGGATTTCTGGGTTGAAATCTGTGTTGTTTCACTGAGTGATGAAATTACATTCTCCCTGGTCTGTTCCTCACGGGACCAGGGCTATACAAGGCAAATGCAGTGATAAATAAAAAGTCTGATTTCTCCCTAGCAGACCATTCTTTACAAATCTGTGGTGGTTTCTAGATGTCTAGAAGGAAAATAGCCAAAACAACAATCTGAGAGCAAAAGTAGGCAAGATGGCCCGATTGTAAGAACAGATATAATGCAACTACATGTCGATGGGAGACACTAAGCAATGCACAAAGCGGGAGGAGAAGGGTCTGAAATACACGGTCATGATCTGATTCATTGGGGTCACAGGGATAGATTCTGGAATAAGAAAATATCCTGATCAAACAAGTATCAGCAAAGATTATCCCAGCTGCTTTGTGCAAGAAAGTAAGTGTACAGTGTTTCTGGGGTTCTGAAGAGGTTGTTGCAGTAACTAAGATGTGGAGTAATAAGGATCAAGTTAAGCCTATTGGTGGTGCAAATAGAGAGGAAAGGTTAAGTTTGAGAGGTATTTTAAAGGAAAGAATAAATAAGAGCTGGTAACTGATTAAATATCCAGAAAAGCAAATTGTTAAAGATACTCCAAGGCAACAAGAATGGATTAAACTAAGTAGATGGTGATACTGGTGACCAAAATAAAGAAACTGAAAAGAAGTTTAGGGTGATTTGCGAAAAGGATGAACTGTCATTTGAAGGAGGTTCAATGCTTTTGAAGTATACTGTCTTTAGCCAGTATAAATGGAACCGCTAATTTTTAGCGTTTTAGAACAATTCTAATACAAAAATGAAGTTTCTTAAGATTGAGCACGGAGAAAGCTTATGTGAGCTGAGCATAATGTGACATGTGAAACACCATTCCACAGATTCTTTACCAGGCAAGATTATAATGACTGTATAACTTCACATGAATATAGAATGCTTTGGAGTTTTCATGAACTTTTAACTTTGTTTTCTCTTTGACATTCACAAAACTTTCATCTCATCTTTGCAAGCTGTTAGTTTCAAAATATACTCGTTATTTATACTGTAGCATCATTTTCAGTGGAATGAACTTCAGCATTTTCCTGAACTCTTGGTAAAGTTATGTCTAGTCATGTCAATATTGCCAGACATTGCAAAATAATTTTTTTTTCCTTTGGTTCCCACAGGATCAGCACCTCAGCATGCTAGAGTATCATGTACCAGTCACAGCAGGAGGAGTCGCAAACATTTTTGATCTGCTGGAAACCAACAAGACTGCTTTAAATATTACAAATTTCTTAGTGAGTCAGACCACTCTGGAAGAGGTAAGATATATACCATGATCCACGTGTGCAACGTCACATATTAATATTATTATGCATTCTGGTTATTTCTTTTTAATGACATTCAATTTGTTTTAATTGAATTAATATCTAATCTTGCACCTGAAAACTTAGCAAACAGCCTAATCAATTTCTAACTTAACTTGGGGATATTTTAAAAGATGTGAAAGACACTAACTTTTCCATTTGATAAGACATCTGTATCCATAAAGTTATATGTATACATAAAGAAAAAATACCCACTATTTTCACATACATAACAAACAGCTGTTGACACTTTCCTTCCTTCTTCCATGGTAGGTTTCTTAAAGAACATTTCTATTGATTGACTTCCTGGATTAGGGTTGGATAGGGTAATTAGAATTTGGTGCCAGACCTTTAGATCTGTTAAATTCAGGCAATTAAAGTGGTAAATGCAGAATCCTTTCCATTCACTTACATCATCTGTCTTAATTACATTTGCATTCAATAACTAGAGACTTATTAGGTCATCCTTTATCACTTCTGTACTGTCTTAATTTTACACAGCTCAACCAACATGACACATAGAAAGTTTGATTATATCTGTCATTGGACTAGGTCTGAAAGTAAGGCCTTTAAGGGTCATTATATGGTGCTGGATTTGATGGACAACTTTTCTTGTGGGGCTTTAGGCATTTTAATGGGGGCTTTAGACAATCATGACTTTGCCAAAAATGAAGACTTAGTCTTCGACTTATGACCAACTACCAGCACCATGGCAAAAAAACAGACTCTCGATAGTTTTTGGGTGAAACTATGACTAATAGATTTAATTACTTTAACCAAAGTGAAAAGATCTGCCTATTAAGTAATTGGCTTACTGAACACAGTGTTAACATGGGCTTTCTATACAAATTTTATGTTAATGCATTAACTCTTGAAACCAGTGAAATTTATCTCAACATTTCTACACAATCATTCAATAAGGGCATAGGGCTGGGCTCCTTGTTTATACTTGATAGAGATATTGATGTAGGTCATATGAATGCAGAAATGTGGCTACAGATAGTCAACTATGGCTTATGATTGACATGATTATAAGTAAAATCATAGTCATAAATATGGTCATAGATATAGGTGCTATTTTCAAGCCCCAGTTAAATTTGATTTTCTGAAAGGACTCCTGGTGCAAGCGTGTATATACGTGTAGGCAGGCCCCTATAAAATCCAAATCCTAGTTTTACAAAAGTAGATTTTATAGGGGCCTGTCTACACGTATATACACGCTTGCACTAGGAGCGAGGAAGGAGAGAGAGAGAGAGAGAGAGAGAATATGAATTAACTTTCTTTCTTCCTTTGGCTTACCAGGCACTAATGGCTTTATTTTCCCTGAAAAATCAGGTTTTCATCAACTTTGCCAAAGACCAGAAGTCCTATGAAACTGCTGATACCAGCAGCCAAGGTTCCACTATAAGTGTTGACTCACAAGATGACCAGATGGAGTCTTAACACTTTCAGCAAACTCAATCTCAGCATATGACCAATGGCTTCATTTTGAAGAAAAGCCACAGAAGATACACTTCCACAAGATATCTTCATTTTAAAATATTATACTGTATGGAAAGTTACAACTGTGTTAGACTAACAAGTAAATATAAAAGGAAATTTTTCCTTCTAAGGTCAGTGAGTATTGTTGCTACTGAAATGAATTCCTGTATACTCAACACTGTGAGCATGCTAATGTATATGCTGATGATTCTTATGCAAAGGTGAAGCCACCTCAAGATGAATATCTTAATTTATTACTTTCAATAAAAAGGCAGCTTAAAAGGCATGGATATTGGTAGTTGAAAAATAAGAGTGGAGAAGAAAAGTCAGATGGTTTGTGGCAGGTGCCACCGGGCAAGCAAACAACATAATTTATTTCCAGAAAACAACAGAATGAACATCATCATGAATACATGAATCTGCTGTGATGTGTAAACTGCTAAGGGCCAAATGAACATTTGCAGAGCAGTGGGCACAATGTTTACAATGTATGTGTATGTCACTTTCGGTACCTGTGAATGCATGGGGACGTGCTGAACCCGAAAAAGTGCCTTTCCATAAGGATGTGATAGAGAGGGCAATTTACCCTGGTGGTAAACGGAACCTAGATTCACTCCTGCCATGCCTTGCCAATAGTAAGCTGCAGGGTGGAACAAGAAGTCACTTGCTCTGGGAGGAAGGGAGGGGGGAATGGGTGTGTCAGCTGGGTAGATACAAACCCTGAAAAGAGAATCCATGTGCTGCTGGCAGGCAACACTTTTTAAAGCTCTTTCAGAAACCCTCATATTTGGGATTTCTCTTCAGGAAACATTCCTGTGGAGGGAAAATGAGTATGAAGATAATTTCCAGCTAATTATCTGGGTGATCTAGAATCATGTATATGGCTATAGGATAGACTTCTTAATAATGGCAAGTGACATGGCCCTGGGGAAAGGTGCTTTATGTACCATATGTGTGTGTGTGTGTGTGTGTGTGCGCGCGTGTGTGTATGTGTGTGTATGTGTGGGTGTGTATCTATACAAGTTTGTCAGCTTTGGCATGACTGTGTTTCAAAAACCAATAAACTCAAACTTTAGAAAAACTCATTCATGCTGTCATGTCATTTGTTAGGGAAGAGACAGGAACCTAAAAATGGGAGTCATGTGACCTGCAAAGTTTCCCTTGATCTGGCCCCTGTTGACCTCTCCACCCTCATCCCCATCTTTCTCTTTGGCCCTTTGGGATCTAGCCATGCTGGCCCCTTCCCACTCTTTCCAGTGCTCCACAGTCTTCCTCACGTCCAGACCTTTGCACATGTTGTTCTCCTGCTGGGAGTGCTCTTCCCCCCACACTTTTCACCTGGCTAACAGGCTTCAGAAATGTCATACTTTCTCAGAGAAGCCAGACTGCCTGGCTTTCTCATTTTAAATCTGGTCTGCTGTTCTAATACTATATACTTTGTTGTTCCTCCCAACCTCCTACTTTTCTGTCAGAGCATGCATCATCATTTGTAATATATCCAGACTAACTACTAACTATATATATATGTATGTACATTAACAGATGGTAACACAGTTTCTTTCAGGATGCAAAATGTCTTTGCTGAATATAATATATAGACACGCCTTTTGGAGTAGAAGGTATAACTCTGAGAGCGTGGGTGTCTCCAGGGTCCCAAGTGACAAAATAGATAGCGGAGCTCCATGAAAGAATAAAAGGAATTTGTTTGTTGTTCATTGTCTTTGCTGTGGTTGGCTGGTTGTCTGCTTGTTTCTGAGCAATTGGTAGGAAAGGAAGCAAAAGAAAAGGAGAGAAGGGACATGGAGAAAGGTGGAACCAGTGAGATGGCAGAAGGCTAAGTACTGAAACAGATGGAAGCCCAGTGAGAAACAGAAGTGGTTGAACAGACATTTAAAACTATGAGTATTCAAATGCTTCTTGCATATTCACTCACTGTGTAGCCATGCTGTGGACGGTCCCTGACCACTGAATCTTCATTGAAGTCAGACACGCTTACAAATGCTCTATGTGACTGAGTGTCGTGTGGAGACTGGAATGAAGATATGTTAATTTCTTTTTTGAAAGAGGTGCAGTACAGTGAGAGCTTCATACCAGAAGTTGTCAGACCATGAGACAGGGAGATGCCAGGACATGTGTGGAGCAGAGCTTCCGACTCCAGCCAATCTTATCTACCTCTCAGTGGGGCAGGGATGCCCCAGCTGGGCTCTGGACCATGATAGTAGCACCACTGTTTGAGTGATTAGTATTTTTCTCCCTCACTAGGATTGAAACTCCATGAGGACAAAGATCTATTTTGATTTTCCTGGCTCTCCAACTGGTACCTATATATACAATCAATATTCATGGCACTCAATAAATATTTGTTGGTTAAATGAATAAATAAATGAAGGAGAAACAAAAGAGAGGCTGGCATGGTTGATATGAAAGCCAAGCAACCTGATTCTGTTTAAATTTCTGAAATACGGTGAGGTTTCCCATGAGGTAGTTTATTCTAGGAGAAGAAAAGAGGATGAAAGATGATACATGGTCCCATATTACAGATATTACAGTGAATCTGCAATGGAAGGATTTAGAATGCTACGTTTTGTTTTTGTACATTTTTTCTTTCTCTTTTTTTTCTATTAGGATGTACTATTTAAGAGTGTCATGGCACATTTTTATATGTAATTAAGGAACATATATGAACATATATTTGAACCCATATTCCTTTGGGCTTCTCTGCAGTAGAGGAAATGTTTAGAGAATTCGCAGTTCCCAGAACACTACTTCCACTCTGGATAATACCTACAGAATTTGCTTGCTTTTTTTTTTTTTTTTTTTTTTTTTAAGACAAGGTCTTGCTCTGTTACCCAGGCTGGAGTGCAGTGGAGAGATCACAGCTCACTGCAGCCTCGATCTCCCAGGCTCAAGTGATCCTCCCACCTCATCCTCCTGAGTAGCTGGGACTACAGGTGTGCACCTCCAAGGTTGGCTAATTATTTTTTATTTTTAGTAGAGATGAGGCCTTGCTATGTTGCCCAGGCTGGTCTTGAACTCCTGAGTTCAAGCAGTCCTCCATCCGTGGTCTCCCAAAGTGCTAGGGTTACAGGTAGTAGCCACCATGCCTGGCCCAGAATCTACTTTTTAATGTGAGTTACCTGAGTTACCTCTGAGGATAGTGGCAATTTTCACTTCACGCATAAAACCGAATTTTCATAATATTTACACAGTGGGTACAAAAATCACAAGAATGGAAATATGATCAATGAGGTAAAGTGGCTCATACCTGTAATCCCAACACTTTGAAAGGCTGAGGTGGGTGGATCGCTTTAGTCCACGAGTTTCACACCAGCCTGGGCAACATGGAAAAACCCTGACTCTTAAAAAACAGAAGTACAAAAAATTAGCTGGGATTGTGGTACACGTCTGTAGTCCTAGCTTCTCAAGAGGTTGCAATGGGAAGATCACCTGAGCCCAGGACGTTGAGACTGCAGTGAGCCTTGATCACGCCATTGCACTCCAGCCTGGATGACACAGTGAGACCCTGTTTCAAAAGATAGAAAAATGATCCGTACAGCCTTCTGCAACAGTATGCTCTCTTCCTTACTGGTTGACTTCTAGACAAACAGCAAATGCTGACCTAGTAAAAGATGGGAAGGATGAACTAGGCTTCCATTCTCTTACCCTCACCTGACCCCAGAAGTCTGCCTGTTTCATTAACCTAAGCTTCTCAACATAAGAAGACAACAAGCTACAAGGAAATGAATACTATTTCCTTTGGTGTAATTTGTTTCAAAGTTAATCTTACCATTCCCTTGCTTATAAATCCAGATTGGTTTTCCATAATCTGCAGGATAAAATACAAACTCCTTAACCGATCTTCAAAGTATTTAGTAATCTGGCTCCAACACCTCAATCTCTCTTCCCCATGTAGTTCATGCTCTTATTGTAATAAATCTCTCGTTATTTCCTATTTACTTCAGAGCCTGTCTCAGTTCGTGCAACTTTGCTCACACTGCTCTTTTCTCTTGGAAGACCTCCTTTCCCTCCCTACTCAGCTTTTATCCAGAATCTGTTCATCTTCATTACTCTTGTCTTAGGCCTTCTCTTTAAGGAAGACTTCCAGGAGAGCCTCAGGCAGAGTTAATTGTTCCATCCTTTGTTACAAAAGCATTTTTGTGCATGACTCTGCAGAAGTATTTTCATCTGACATTATAAATCATCTCTGTACATACCTCTTTCTTCCCTGATTCTAAGTTCCTTAAGTGCAGTGACCTATTTTTCTTCATCATTGTACCGCCCATATCCAGCAAAATATCAACATATTGTTGCTGCTCAATAAATTTTGGAAGAACCAAAGAGATCTATTTCAACTTAGAAATGCTTTTAGGATTTTTGCTTTAACTTTTTTGTAATCATGCTTGTTTTAGTTTTAAAGTTTAAAGTTAATTGTTGGGGGAAAATATGCAGATGACCAACATTTTAAGTTAAAATGTTGATTGTTCATAAAGTGCATTTCACTAAAATGCCAAGCATTGGACATACAATTATTTTAGTAATACTATTGTCTAATATGGCATTTGCGCAAGGAATTTTTTTTTTTTTTTTTTTTTGAGACAGAGTTTCACTATGATGCCCAGGCTGGAGTGCAATGGCATGATCTCGGCTCGCTGAAACCTCTGCCTCCTGGGTTCAAGCGATTCTCCTGTCTCAGCCTCCTGAGTAGCTGGAACTGCAGGTGTGAGCCACCACACCTGGCTAATTTTTGTATTTTTAGTAGAGACGGGGTTTCACCATATTGGCCAGGCTGGTCTCAAACTCCTGACCTCATGATCCGCCTGCCTTGGCCTCCAAAAGTGCTGGGATTACAGGCATGAGCCACTGTGCCTGGCCTGCCCAAGGATATTCAAAATAAAGATGCTATTTAAATCAAATACTTTCACTAAGATAGAGTTATACTTACTCACTCTCATTGCATGAGTGGAAAAACTAGCTACGAAAGCAGTTGTAGTTAGGTTGGCTGCATGTGGTGTCTCACACCTGTAATCCTAGCACTTTGGTAGGCCGAGGCAGGAGAATCCCCTGAGGCCAGGAGTTCAAGACCAGCCTGAATACATAGCAAGACTCTGTCACTACATAAAATTTTAAAAGTAGCTGGGGACAGTGGTGTGCATCTGTAGTCCTGGTTTCTTGGGAGGCTGAGGTGGGAGGACTGGGTGAGCTCATAAGGTTGAGGGTGCAGTACACCATGACTGCACCAGTGCACTCCAGCCTGCACAACAAAGTGAGTCCTGTAAGGAAGGGAGGAAGGGAGGAAGGGAGGAAGGGAGGAAGGCAGGAAGGCAGGAAGGCAGGAAGGAAGGAAGGAAGGAAGGAAGGAAGGAAGGAAGGAAGGAAGGAGTTGTAATTAAAATAGCAGGACCTACCACTTTTATTCATAATTTTTTATCTGTGAGGTACAGGTCAAGTTTGCCACATTTCTTACTCTCACAACAAACTTTCAATTGGTTACTAAAGGTTGGAAAAAGGCAACTATCTGGCCCAGAATCATATAGCCAAAGAATGAATTTGATGCCACAGACTGTATTCTGACATAGACCCCTCCCTCACAAAAAGACTTGACTATGTCAACTTACATACTTAAAATCCATTCATAATTTAGTGATGAGCTGTATTTATGTCTGTGCTGACTTGGCAAGAGAATCACTGATTTTGTGGGCCCTGAAAACTGCTCCCTTGTCTACTGCAGCTATCTCCAGTACTGTTTCTAGCACAAACAAGAACACTCTGTTCCTGACTATCCTCTTCCCTTAGAAATCCTTAGGAATGATCCTCTTGTTTCACTTTCCTACCTCCTGCCCCTCACCCCAACCACTGAACTAGCTCACAGATAAAACCAACAATGTTATTAAGTATGCAAAGATTTACTATTAATTTCCATTTATTTTAACTCAAAAGAGTTGTGGTTTGTAACTTACTGAGATTTTGTTGTTGTTCTCAATATAGCAGATAATTTTGTTATTCTGTTTATTTGATTTCTTTCCTCAATTTATATCTATTTTCATTTTTATGCTTTATTATTGCATTCAAATGGGAGCTATAATTTCCAGTGTAAGGAAGCCCACACTGTGAAATGGTCTCTACCCTAAACAGGTTATGGCCAAGATGGCTCTTTAAACACCTCAAAACCGATTTTTAGTTCTTATTTCATGGTATCCATTGAAAGTTTCTAGTGGAAGAGGAAAACCCCGCACTTAAGTTAATGCTCTTAGGAACTCAATAGAATTGCAATCCGAATTATTCTCAAAGACAAAAGTTTCACTAATCAGCCCAAAAGAAATATTTAGTATTACCAGAGAAGTTTTAGTTTCTTTTATTTAAAGCAGTTCAGTCATTAAATGAAGATATTAATTAAATATTTTGAGCTAAAAAATTATAGGCAAGATACTCCAACCAGTGCATATATCATTTAAGAATGAAATAAATGTAAAGTTCCACCAAAGGCAAACCAGATAAAACTCCAGAAAAATCCTTAAACTTTCTGTCATATTCTTTGGTGAAATGCATAAGCACACATTAACTAAGCTAGGAAATTTTCTTTTATACTAATCTGTTTTAAAATGTAAGATACATTTAAAAAAGGAAAACTACAGGTCAATACCCCTAATTAAAATGATGCAAAATCCTCAACAAAATACTGGCAAACTGCTCAAAGAAAAACTTCAGCCAAATTAAATATAAAGGAGTTTAAGCAATGAACAATTCACAAATTGGGCAGCCCCCAGAATCATAGCAGATTTAGAGAGACTCCAGGGGTGCCTCATGGTCAGAAAAAATTTATAGACAAAAAAAGTAGTGACACACAGAAATTGGAAGTGAGGTACAGAAACAGCTGGATTGGTTACAGCTCCATGTTTGCCTTATTTGAACACAGTTTGAACACTCAGCAGTGTATGAGTGGTTGAAGTACGGCTGCTGGGATTGGCCAAGACTCAGTGATTGTTATAGGAGTATACTGCTATTTAGGTTTTCAATCCTGTCTACCTATTAAGTTAGGTTGCAGTTTATCCACAAGGACTGTATGGAAGTATGGAGTCCTTCTCAGGACATATTTAATTTGCATTAACAAAACCAAATTAAACAACACATTTAAAAGATCATTCATCATAACCAAGTGGGATTTATCTCAGGGATGCAAGGATGGTTTAACATATGCAAATCAATCAATATCATGCATCATATCAACAGAATGAAGGACAAAAACCATATGATCATTTCTACTGATGCTCAAAAGCATCTGATAAACTTCAACATCCCTTCATGATAAAAAAAAAAAAAAAAAACCCTCAAAAACTGGGTATAGAAGGAATACACCACAACACAATAAAAGCCATATAGGACAGATCCACAGCTAGTATCATACTGAACAGGGAAAAACTGAAAACCTTTCCTCTAAGCTCTGGAACAAACAAGGATTCCCACTGTCACTACTGTTATTCAACATAGTACTGGAAGTCCTAGCTAGAGCAATCAGACAAGAGAGAGCAAGAAAAGTCATCCAAGTCAGAAAGAAGTCAAATTATTCTTGTTTGCAGATGATTTATCTTATATTTGGAAAAAACTAAAGATGCCACACACACACAAAAAAAACTGTTAGAATTGATAAACAATCCAGTAAAGTAGCAGGATATACAATCAACATACAAAAGTCAGTAACATTTCCATATGCCAATAGCAAACAATAGGAAAAGGAAATCCAGAAAACAATTCCATTTACAATAGCTACAAGTAAAATAAAATACCTAGGAATTAACTTTAACCAAAGAAGTGAAAGATCTCTACACTGAAAACTATAAAACACTGATGAAGAAAATTGAAGAGGGCACAAAAAATTGGAAAGATATTCCATATTTGTGGATTGGAAGAATCAATATTGTTAAAATGTTCATACTATCCAAAGCAATCTACAGATTCAAGGCAATCCCTATCAAAATATCAAGGACATCCTTCACAGAAATAGAAAAAACAATCCTTAAATTTCTGTGGACCCACAAAAGACCCAGAATAGCCAAAGCTATTCTGAACAAAAAGAACAAAACAGAAGGAATCACATTACCTGACTTCAAATTATGCTACAGAGCTATAGTAATCAAAACAGCATGGTACTGGCATAAAAACAGACATGGCTCAATGGAACAGAATAAAAAAGGACTCAGAAATAATTCATACATCTACAGTGAACTCACTTTCAACAAGGATGCCATGAACATACATTGAGGAAAGAACTATCTCTTTGATAAATGGTGCTAGGAAAACTGGATATCCACATGCAGAAAATGAAACTAGACCTCTATGTCTTTACATAGGCAAAAATCAAATCAAATGGATTAAAGACTTCAATCTAAGTCCTCAAATTATGAAACTATTAAAATAACACATTGGAAAACTCTCCAGGACATTGGACTGGGCCAAGATTTCTTGTATAATACCCCACAAGCACAGGTAACCAAAGCAAAAATGGACAAATGGAATCTCATCAACTTAAAAAGCTTCTGCACAGTAAAGGAACAATTAACAAAAGTGAAGAGACAACCCACGGAATAGGAGAAAATATTTGCAAAGTACACATCTGACAAGGGATTAATAACCAGAATATATAAGGGGCTCAAACAACTCAATAAGAAAAAACCTACTAATCCAATAAAAAAAATGTCTATTTGAACAACTAAATGTCTGAATATACAATTCTCAAAAGAAGACATACAAATGGTAAACAGGTGTATGAAAAAGTGCTCAACATCATTGATCATCAGAGAAATGTTCATCAAAACTACAATGAGACACCATATCACCCCATTTAAAATGGCTTTTATTCAAAAGACAGATAATTACAAATGCTGGCAAGGATGTGGAGAAAAGAGAACACTCATAAAATGTTGGTGGGAATGTAAACTAGCACAACTACTATGGAGAACAGTTTAGAGGTTCCTTAAACACAAAAACTAGAGGTATGATATGATCCAGCAATCTCACTGCTAGGTATATACCCAAAAGAAAGGAGATCAGACTATTGAAGAAACATCTACACTCCCATGTTTACTGCAGCACTTTTCACAATAGCCAAGATTTAGAAGCAACCTAAGTGTTGATTAGCAGATGAATGGATCAAGACAACGTTGTACTTATACACAGTGGAGTACTATTCAGCCATAAAAAAAGAACAAGATCCTGTCACTTGCAAGGATGGAGCTAAAGATCATTAAGTAAAATAAACCAGGCACAGAAAGACAAATTTTGCATGTTTTCTCTTATTTGTGGGAACTAAAAATGAAAATAATTGAACTCATGAAGACAGAGAACAGAAGGATGGTTACCAGCAGCTAGGAATAGCAGTGGGGGAGGGGGACTGGGGGGAAATGGGGATGCTTAATTGGTGCAAAAATATAGTTAGATAGAATGAGTAAGATCTAGTATTTGATAGCAAAACAGGGTGACTATAACCAACAATAATTTATCATACATTTTAAAATAATTGAAAGAATGTACTAGAATTATGTGTAACACAAAGGAAGGATAAATGTCTGAGGTGATGGATACCTCATGTACCCTGATGTGATTACCACACATTGTACACCTGTATCAAAATATCTCACATACCCATAAATATGCACATCTATGAACCCACAAAAATAAAAAAATAAAGTTATTAATTTAAAAATTTATCTGATAGGATTTGACAGACAATAATAGATTTAAAAGATACACAGGAAGATAAAACATACAAATATAATAGAAGTTCCTTTTCTTTTTGAAAACCAGTCGATGGAAGAGAGCACATGTTAAAAACTATAACTGAAAAAAAACTTACCTTAAAAAATAAATATCAAAGCTAAATATTGAAATGATATATTGTGTATCTGGGTGAACTTCACTGAGATATATTCTTGTAAAATTATTGGAATGTAAAGGAAATACCCTTTGGATAGTCAGAAAAAAGAACCAAGACCCTTTTTAGAGAAAGAAAATTAAGTAATCATAATATTATTTGACAGTAATGATTTACACCAGGAGAGAAAACATAAACAAAAGGCTTTGCATCTAATCAAAATGACATTGAATTATAAAGGTTTCAGGCAGATTATTTTGAAGATATGAGAATTCAGGAAAATACAAAGCCCTTTCCTGAGGAACCTACCAAAAAACAGTTTTCAGACAACAAAATGACGGTAGTGACATTGACATAAAGACTAGTTTTGAGCATTAAATATCTATTTGCAGAACTAAATCTCAATGAAGATTATAAAAGTATGTATGTGATAAAAGGAAAAGGAACATATCTGATCTCTTCCTAGGTAGAGCTTCTAAAGTACTCCTCTATTATAAAGGTCTTCCTAAAACTGTTCCTTGATAATGAAATTAAACTATAAATTGTCTTATTAAATAATTTATCTTTATTAAAGAGACAGCTTATATCCTTACTTGACCAGTGTGACCTGTCTAGCATTTTGAGATCCCTCCAAGAATATTGAATCTGTAACATAACTTACATGTACAAAGCATATCATTTACTGAGCACAGGGAGTTGAGCAAATTGAGGGGTTTTCTTTCAATTACTCTTTTACGAATGTACTAAGTAGAGAAAATAGGTGGTTAAAGTGTAATGCACACTCTACAATGGCCCCCAACTGTTCCTACCTCCTGTACTGATATTCTTTAGTGAAAAATTCTCTCTCCGTGACTGTGAGTAGAACCTGTGACTTGCTTCAGACCAACAGAATACAGCAAAAGTGATTATGTCACACAAGATTGTACCATCTGTCTTGCTAATAGCCTCTCTCCCTTCCTGGCTTTAATGAAGTAAGAGGCCATGCTGAAAGGCCTCCTTGGCAAGGAATGGCAGGCAGCCTCTGGCCAACAACTGTCAAGAAACCAAAGATGGCCTCCAGCTGAGAGCCAGCAAGAAGCTGAGACCCTTAGTCTCACAACCTGCAAATAACTAAATGCTGCCAACAATCACCTGAGCTTGGCAACAGGTTCTTCCACAGTCTGGCATGCAGATAAGAACTCAGCCCTAGCCAATACCTTAATTACAGCCTTACAGAGAACCCTGCTAAGATGCACCCAGACTCCTGACCCATAGAAATGGTAGATAATAAACATGTGTTGTATTAAACCACCAAGTCTGAGGCAGTAGTATTTTGCAGCAATAGATAGCTAAAACTCATAGGTAGACTCAAATCTAACTGCCTATGCAGGCTTAACTTCCATTTTCTTCTTTGATAGCATTTTTCCTTCAAAGAACCCTTCCCAAAAGATTCTAGTCAGTATTTGCTTAAGTGTGTAATTAATAATCCTATCCACCTCGATCTTTGAGATAATTTTTATTCCTCTCTGTTTAAGGCACTAGCTCTTTGGTTGACTTTCTGCTAATTATTTCATTGTGGTAAAATACACATAAGATTTATGATCTTAATCATTTTTAAGTGTACAATTAAGTGGTATTAAATACATTTAAAATGTTGTACAACCATCACCATCTGTCTCCAGAACTACTTTCATCCTGTAAAACTGAAACTGTACTCATTCAACATTAATTTCCTTTCTCTCCTCTCCGACAATCACCATTATACTTTGTTTATGATTTTGACTACTTTACTCTATGTACTTAATATGAGTGGAATCATACAGTATTTGTCTTTCTGTGGCTGGCTTATTTCACTAAGCATAATATCCTCAAAGTTAATCCATGTTGTGTTATATGTCAGAATTTCCTTCCTCTTTAAGGCTAAATAGTATTCCATTGTATGTATATACTACATTTTACTTATCTGTTCATTGGTCAATGAATACCTGAGTTGCTTCCACCTCTTGGCTATTGTTAATAATGAACATGGATGTACAAATATCTCTTCAAGATCCTTCTTTCAACTCTTTGTAGTATATACCCAGAAATGGAATTTCTGAATCATATGAATTATCACGATAATTCTATTTTTAATTTACAATACTGTTTCCAAACACAACAGTACCATTTTTCATTCCCATCAACCTTGCACCAGGGTTCTATTTACTCCACATCTTTGCCAACAATTATTACAATTATTATGTTCTGTTTTCTTTGGTAGTAGCCATCCTAATGGGTGTAAGGTGGTATCTCACTGCAACTTTGATTTGCATTTTCTTAATGATTAGTGATGTTGAGCATCTTTTCATGTTTTATTAGCTATTTTATATCTTCTTTGGATAAATGTTTATAGTCTTTTGCTCATTTTTGAATTGGGTTGTTTGTTGTTGCTGAGCTGTAGAAGTTCTCTGTATGGTCTGGATACTAATCCCTTATAAAATATATTATTTACAAATATTTTCCCTATTGTGTGGGTTGCCTTTTTACTCTGTTGATAGTGCCTTTTGATGCATGATTTTTTAAAATGTTCATGAAGTTCACATTTGTCTGTTTTATCTTTTGTTCCCTATGCCTTTAATGTCATTGCCAAATTGAATGTTATGAAGCTTTTACTCTATTTTTTTTTCCTAAGGACTTTATAGTTTTAGGACTGACATTTAGGTTCCTGATTCATTTTGAACTAATTTTGTATTTGGTGTTAGGTAAGGGTCCAACTTCTTTCACTTGCATATGGATATCTAGTTTTTCCCACACCATTTGTTGAAAAGACTGTTCTTTCCCCACTGAATGGACTTGGCACCCTTGTCAAAAATCATTTGATCACATATGTGAGGGTTTACTTCTAGGTTCCCTATTCGGTTCCATTGGTCTATATATCTATCTTTATGCCATTTCCACATTGTTTGATTACTGTAGCTTTGGAGTAAGTTTTGAAACTAGGAAGTGTGAGTCCTCCAGTTTGGTTTGTCTTTTTCAAGGCTGTTTCGGCTATTTGGGACCCCTTGAGATTCTGTATGAATTTTAGGTTGGCATTTTTTATTTCTGCAAACAATGCCATTGGGATTTTTGATAGGAATTGTGTTGAATCTATAGACAGATTTGGGTAGTGTTGACATCTTAACAATGGTAAGTTTTCCAATCTATGAACATGAGATATGCTTCCAGTTACCTGTATCTTTACTTTTTCAGCACTGTTTTATAGTTTTCATTGCACAAGTCTTTCTCCTTCTTGGTTAAGTTGGTTTCTAAGTATTCTATTCTTTTTGATGCTATCTTAGTCCATTTGGGCTTCCCTAACAAAATATTTTAGACTAAATAATTTATAAACAATAGAAATGTATTGCTCACAGTTCTAGAAGCTGAGAAGTCAAAGATCAAGGTGCCAGCAGATTCACAGGTATCTGTTGCCAGCCTATGCTTCATAGATGACACTTTCTTGCTAGTCCTCTCTGGCAGAGAAGACAAATAAGCTCCCCTAGGCCTCTTTTACAAAGACATTAATCCAATTTATGAGGGCTTTACCCTTATGACTTAATCACCTTCCAGATGTCCCACCTCTCAGCTCCACTGCACTGATCAGTAAGTTTCAACACATGAATTTTGGAGACATAAACATTCAGATCATGGTAGATGCGACTGTAAACAGAATTGTTTTCTTCCCCCCACCCCCACTTTTTTTTGAGATGGAGTGTCGCTCTTGTCATCCAGGCTGGAGTGCAGTGACATAATCTTGGCTCAATACAACCTCCGCCTCCTGGGTTCAAGCAATTCTCCTGCCTCAGCCTCCTGAGTAGCTGGGATTACAGGCATCTGCCACTATGCCCAGCTAATTTTTGTATTTTTAACAGAGACAGAATTTCGCCATGTCAGACATTCTAGAGGAAATTTTGACTAAACTGTAGATCTCTGTGTCTGGAGTTTGGGAAAAGATCTCTGCTGGACTAAAAAATAATGTGGAAGGCACCGGCATACAGATGGAAATTCAAGCCACAAGTCTGAATGAGATTATGCAGGGAGATGAGTGTGGCTAGATCAGGGAAGCAATTTAAAGAGAGCATCCCAAGGCAGCATAGTATTTTTGAGGTAGAGAAGGAGCATCCAGAAATAATGTGTAACATGCAAGCCAAGAAAATAAATTGTTTCTAAAAAGGAGCGAGTGGCTGACCTTGCCCCGGCAGCTGCTAGTTAGATTAAAATAAAGACTGAAAATTGACAGTTGGATTTGACATATTCAGGGATGACCTTGACAAAAAAAGTTTCTGGAGAATGACAGAAAGAAAACCTCATGAATAAGTTGAATAAAAAATAAGAGAGAAAGTAGGGAGGATGGGAAAGGGGAGCAGAGAAATAGGTGGTAGCTGGAGGAGAATTCCTAGTTATATCACAAGAAGGATCTCACATATTCTAGTGGGGGCAGAAAAGGGTCAAGTTTGTCAAGGGTAGTGCCCTGTACCTTTGATAGTCTCTGGGGTGGACAGTGTCTCCTCTTCCCTGGGTAATATTTTCTATGTCAGGATTAGGGGCTGACATAACTTGTGATCTGGTCTCTTTCTCAGTCACAATATGGTAGTGCTTCCAGGTCAACTCACTTTCACCCTCGAGTGTCTGTTCCATCTTCCATTTCTCCCACAGGCACAAAAGCTCACACTTACCTCAGAGGTCACCCAGTTCACCAGAGTGGGATCCAGGACAGAACACTGTTGTCAAGTCAGTGACCACGCCACACTCAACTGAAGGTGACCAATCTGGAACCAAGTGTCTCCTTTACTGTACCATCTTGTGCAGGATTGTTTACTTTGATGTGGCATGTACCAGAGAGATCTACAGCAGCTTGCCTTCCACGTTACACTCATTTAACGAACGCTTACAATACCTTGCCTTCTACATTAAGCTCATTTAATGGATACACATGCTTCCAGGTCAAAGCCCTGAGGTAGAAAATTAGCACTGTGTTCACCCCTCTCTCCTCTTACCTTCGCTCCTTTCTTTTTCCCCTAAATCCTAAGGATAGAAAGCAGGTATGCTTTCTTTACATCTGATCTTCCTTCTACAAATGAACAACAAATCTTAAGACAAAGAGTGTCTTTTCTTTATAAGAGAACTCTGTGATCTTAAACTGATTCTCTAGTTTTCCAGGCTAGACTGTTAATCCACTACAAGGGGTGGAGTGAGGAAAGTCAGAGAAATTCAGCAAATCCATTCTTAAAACAATACCGTGGTTTTCAGAGTTACTGTCCTGCTCTGTGCTCCTATTTTGTTTGTCATAAACTGAATGCTACCTTGGCCTTTCCTCCACATTCTTTCCGGAAATTTTCCAATTCCCTAATGCCTCCTGCCTCCCTCTCCACCAACGTGCCCCCACTCCTACCCTCCAGCAGATAAACACCTTGAACTACAGGGCACAGGCATAGAAATCAGAGAGGCAAATGAGAAAAAGCTTCAAAGGAGACAGGTGATAATGGCAGGTCTATCCAGGCAAGTCTTTCTCAGACAGAATAGCAAGGCTTTCGCCAGACCTCATCTCTGCAGCCTCAGAATCATAACTTAATAGCACAAAGGGGATATAGCTCTTATGGATGGACTTGCATTAAAGTTCAAACAACTGATGGCTAAAATCTGAGTGTCAGATTATTGATTTACATTGAGAACTTTAAGGGAACACTCCTATCCCCTAGTCAACAAATTTTCTCTCCCCTCAAGCACACTGCATAGGAAGTCATGCTTTAATCAGAGGGTCACTTGCTGAGCAGAGAGACTCAGGGCAAGTTGAGATAATTATGTGATTTCAATGTTAAATGTCATCAGGTTTCTCGAGCCTGAAGCAACCATCTCCACAGTAAGATACACCTTCAAAAGATACATCCTTGACTCTGGAAACCTTCCTCCCTCATCAGAGCTGAGTGGGCCTTGAGATCTACCATCCTCTGTCCTTCAGAAGCTCTTTTCCAATGCTTCTTTGGCCAACCAACTCCCTTTTAATGGATCTTTATTTCTTTAGACATGATAATCTAGCACTTTACACCTGAAAAAAATATCAAGGTATTTTTTCAGGTATAAAGATTTTATGCCTTCATCATTTATTGATTATAATGCTTAACCCAGAGCAATGTTTCCAAACTTCCCTTATAATAGGAATGATGTAGGGCTCGTTGTTGGAAAAAATGCAGCTTCCCAGGCTCTCCCCTTGGAGATTCTAATTTAGGAAGTCAGTGACTAGGGAATAAGTGACAGTGTTAACAGGTACCCAGGGGATTTTCACATTCAGAGAAATTTGAAGAACAATCTAATACACCTTATTTCTATGCTCTTCACTAAGATTCCACTATGGACAATATATACTCACAACATTTACACTAATTATGTGTATAATTACATAGGCCCTCATAAAATCATGCTGGGCGCAGTGGCTCACGCCTGTAATCCCAGCACTTTGGGTGGCAGAGGCAGGTGGATAGCTTGAGGTCAGGAGTTTGAGACCAGCCTGGCCAACATGGTAAAACCCCGTCTCTACTAAAAATACAAAAAATTAGCTGGGTGTGGTGGCAGGCATCTGTAATCCCAGCTACTCGGGAGGCTGAGGCAGGAGAATGGCTTGAACCCAGGAGACGGAGGTTGCAGTGAGCTGAAATCGCACCACTGCATTCCAGCCTGGGTGACAGAGTGAGACTCCGTCTCAATAAAAAAAAAAAAAATAATAATAATAAATAAAATCAATCACATCAGGTCTGAGAGGGAGCATAACACAGGGATTTAAATAATTGCTTCTTAAGCACCAACTGCTTTTGAAGTTCACCCCCTAGTTTTGAGGTTCACACCCAGTTGCCCTCATGAAGTGACTGATGCAGTTTGGCCGTGTCCCCACTCAAATCTCCTCTTGAATTGTAGCTCCCACAATTCCCACATGTTATGGGAGGGACCCTGGCAGGGGATTATTGACTCATGGGGGCTGTTTCCCCCATTCTGTTCTCATGGTAGTGAATAAGTGTCATGAGATCTGATGGTTCTATGTACGGGGAAAATGCTTTCACTTAATTCTCATTTCTCTCGTCTGCTGACATGGTAAGATGTGCCTTTTGCCATCCGCCATGATTGTGAGGCATCCCCAGCCAATTGGAACTGTGAGTCCATTAAACCTCTTTTTCTTTATAAATTACCCAGTCTCTGGTGTGTCTTTTTCAACAGCGGGAAAATGGACTATATACAGTGACCCTGTATGTTTTACTTAACCTCTCTGTAAACTCACTTTCCTTGTTTTTAAAATGAGGATAATGCTAATATCTTCCTCAAAGGATTGTTATGAAGATTTTATGGATGTTGAAGGTACTTAGCAGAGTACCCATGGTAAATTCTGCATAAATGATAGCTCTCATTAACATTTTGGTGCCACGGCTTGGTTTCAGCTCTCAGAACCAGTAATGAATGCAGATTTAAAGACGTTGTTGCTCATAGGTATATTTTCTAAAACAAAAATTCTCAAAGCAAAAATTTTTATAAATAATAAGATGACTATTTTCACCTAACATAACAGTGGGAAGATGAAGTTTCTGTATTTTGTTGATTCCAGGAATCACCTTAACTGGGTTTCATTAAGCACATTCCCCTTAATGTATCTACTCAAACAGAAAAGAGTCCTATGTTAACAAGCTCTCCAATTGACAAAATTATTTTCACTGTAGCCTGAACCCCGATTGTTACAAAACTGTTCCTTTGCTTTATCTCTTAAGGTTAAATTCTCACAAGAAATGATCAACTTGTCTTCAAAAATATATTTTCCATAACTTAAGATTATAAACTCGGCCCAATTTGGCACATATTGGAAATAAGGGCTACTGAATGTATAAATAGATAGATGGATAAATGAAGAAATAAATGTAATAATTCCTAAAAATCCTTTTTCAACTTTCCTCTGTCAACAAAATCTAAGTCTGAGCTTTACAATACAGCATTTTGTCAGAAGAAGAAAATGATTTTAGACACACTTCTCCATTATGGTACTTTCTAATTCAGTGATTCTCAATTTGGGCTGCATATTGAAATTACCTGGGGAAATTATACTGCTTCCAGGATTTTACCCTTCCCTGGGAAATCTAAAATAATTGGTTTAGAATGTGGTGTGGCCACTGGGAGTCTTAGAAGTTCCCCTGGTGTTTTTAATGTGCAGCCAAGGTTGGGATCCACAGTTCTATCTGCTATGGATAATTGATATCTCACTGAGGAAGTAAATTCAAAAACAATATATAACTCCTGAAAGTCTTACTGAATTTATATTATACTTCGGCTGCATAGATAGAGTTAAAATTGTATGGCTTCAATATAGATCCCAGGTACTAATGCCCCTTGAAAACTTGTATTATAATCATGCTGGTATAATTAGAATTGGAAAGAAGAGTCTTTTGAGAGATCTAATAATGATTTTAAATGATGTAAAAATCAAGTTATGCTCTAGCCTTTTTTTCTTTTAAACTCATATTTAAAAACAAATGTAGCTATATAAAAAAATAAGGTATGTGCCCAACTGCCATATACAAGAGGAAGAAACAGCTGAGCCTGTTTGGGGTCATTATTTTCAGAAAGAAGTTCTCAACAACTATGCTATATAAAACTATTATGATGAACATCCTTTTGCTTTTTAGCCAGGTGGTTCTACAATACTTATAGGTACTGAAACAGCTTCTAACATATTTGTCCCATCTGGTTTTGTAGTTGTTGCTCTATTCTTTCTGTTCTCTTAAAATATAGCACAGAATATGAATCATGTTCAGCATCATATATGAATCATTTAAATCCCACCTAACAACCCAATTAAGGCATGAAGGCATTATGTTATGTATCAGTGAATAAAAAACTACCACAGAGAAATGAGTTTTCTCAGTAAATTGATTACTTAAGAAAAATGGTAACACAGAAGTAGACTTCTATTTCTGTAGATTTTAGCAATGGAAAACTATATGTCTCCTTACAATATTTCAGCAATTTATACTTTGAATGCTTTCCCAACTTTTAAAATGTAAACCTCTTTTAAACAAAGCAAGAAGTGCAACAATATATATTTTATATTAAAACTCCATTAAAGAAATATCACATAAATAGACGGATTAAGATTTAACAGACATAGAAATCATGCTTCTAAGTAAAAAGCTAAAAAGAATAAACCAGTGGGTATTTATAAAATGCTCCCCTCATTTTCATTATGTTTTGTTTCATTAATATACATTCACAGGTACATACCAATAGAAAACAGAGAAGCTGGCTCTAAATCCAAGCTTTGCTGGGCCTACCTTTACTGCAAAAACTGAACAACGGCAGATTAAAATGTAGAAGTAAAAACAAAACCATAACTGGATTTTAAAACAAGATAAACCAGCCCATGGACCAGAGACAGAGCTGAAATAAGAGCCACAGGTTGCTAAAACTCTAGATCCAACAGCAGGCAGTGGTGGTGGGGAATTCAGCCACAAAAGGGATGAGGGGACTAAAACCTCACCCAAATGAGATACAGGGGGCCAGAGTTAATTTCCTCAAGCATCCTCAGTGAATCTTCTCTTCCTCCAATAAAAACAAGGATTTACTTTAGCACATGTAGGAAATCTGATTCAGAGGGCAAACAGAAGACAATGTGCAAATCTCTCTCCTGCAATTGGGGCGGGGAGGTGTATGGGATGGGTTATGTGAGTGCATGGGACAAAACACACTCTTCCTCAATCTGTGTTTTTCCCTCTGCAACTCCTTTCCTGTGGTATCTCAAGGGGGGGTGAGTAAAGGGATCTGTCCACCCCAGTGCAGACAAAATTGTGGTACAATGTCTGTAGAGAATTTAAAAATAATAAGAGCCTCAACTTATTTTCACCAAGCTCCAGCAAAGGCACTTCTAAACAAAGTCAGTGATTGATATGGTTTGGCTGTGTCCCCACCCAAATCTCATCTTGAATTCTCACGTGTTGTGGGAGGGACCTGGTGGGAGGTAATTGAATCATGGGGGCAGGTCTTTCTTGTGCTGTTCTCGCAATAGTGATAAGTCTCATGAGATCTGATAGTTTTAAAAAGTGGAGTTTCCCTACACAAGTTCTTCTCGTCTGCCACCATGTGAGACATGCCTTTCACCTTCAGCCCTGATTGTGAAGCCTCCCCAGCCACTCGGATCTGTAAGTCCAATAAAACTCTTTCATTTGTAAATTGCCCAGTCTCAAGTATGTCTTTATCAGCAGCGTGAAAATGGACTAATACAGTGATCATATACTCCTATCAAAAAAAAATCTTTCATCAGGGTAAATTCTAAAGAAGTGATGTGGTTGCTACTAAATTTTAATAACATATTGGTAAATTGCAAATTTGAGCTTTTAAAAAATTATTTATCCTTTGATAAACATTGTATTCTTCATGAAGGAAAACTAGGAGAACTCCCAGTTATACACTTCAACTGGAAACCAGGGAACTTATCACAGAATTTCAAGTTGAAGACAGTTGGGAATCTCTTTCTAGTTAGCTTGAGGGGCAACTTCTACCTCCAACACCTCTGAAGTATATATTTCTGCTTTTAACTGGTAGATTTGTTTCATTTGGTTTTGTTTGTCTGTTTTGTTTTGTAGAGACAGGGTCTTAGTCTTGCTCTGTCTCCCAGGCTGGAACGCAGTGGCACAATCATAGTTCACTGTAGCCTCAACCTCCTGGACTCAAAGCGATCCTCCTGCCTTAGCCTCCCGAGTAACTGGGATTACAAGCTCGAGTCACTGCACCAGGCTATTTTTATCTTTATGTTTTTATGAAGACGGGCCCTCACTTTGTTGCCCAGGCAGGTCTCAAATTCCTGGCCTCAAGAGATCCTCCCGCCTCAGCCTTCCAAAGTGCTGAAATTACAGGTGTGAGCCACTATGCCAGCTAACTTTTAAATTGCTGATTTAGGTTTTAAATCAGCAATGATATCATTGTGATTGCAAAGATGAAGAAACAGAACTTGTTACTTCAATTCTGTCATTCTATGTAGCCACTTGGAATTTTTATGTTTAAAACATTTTGACTGTAGGGACATTTGAAAGCTGCTAGAATCAATCCCAAAGAAAGACATGGAATGCAATGAAATTTATTGTGAAATAAGATTTTTATAAAAATCTCTGCCAAACTATCCTTATTTTAAAGGCTTTTCTAACTATCTGTATAACTGTTGCTTTGTGTCAGAGAAATATATCAAAGTGAAAACAAACAGTAATCTTTGATCAACTAAGAGTGAAGACAGATTAAGCAATCTGTCTCTACTTGCTAATAAACTTAAATATGCAAAGATCTATTTTGCTGAAGCTGTTGACAGAGGGCTTGAACACAGAAACTATATTATTCATTTAGTGACAAATAATTATGTAGATTTTATATTTTCCTTTTAAAAAATGCATTAATTAAATATCAATTCATTATGTTTTCCTTTGTTGAAAGTATTTTAGTCTCTAAATTTATTAATTTTTAAATTTTTAACTGACGACTATATATTAAATTCAACAAAAGATAAATCTTCACTGTTTTCATCACTTTCCTGGCTACTATGATTACTTTTATTTCATAATTATTAAAAATAATTTTGTCATATACAGGCGGAGGTGTCAAAGAAAAAGATACAGGCCATTCACTGTGGCATGCATGTAGTACTTGTATTTGGGAGGCTGAGGAAAGAGGATTGCTTGAGCCTAGAAGTCTGAGGCTGTAGTGCTCGATGACTGTGCTTGTGAATAGCCACTGTACTTTGGCCTGGAAAATATAGTAAGATTCTGTCTCTAAAAAACAAAAGGAAAAGATCCACTCTTAAAGTCAGATATGTTAAGTGAGTCCCTGCTCATCCCACCATCAAACCTCCCAGTTTGTGAAGCTGATAGGTGCAAAGTTATTGCAGTAAAACCCGTTATTTCTACATTGAGAATGAAGGAGAAGGTTAATAATCCTAGCATTATTTATCTGAAAAGAACTGATTTACCCTAATAAATTTTTAAGTAATGAAATTAGAATGAGTCCAGAAGTCACAAATGTGTAGTCCAAAACCCAGATTCTACACAAAGATATATTTTACATATATACATTTTATGGAAAAGAATAGAAAGCCAATACGTTGCATTCTAGATATTTGACTCAAAATTCAAATATTTGACTCTGAAAATGGCAAGATCTGATATCACTGATCTCCCACTGATATCACTGTGGAAAGTAATTGAATCATGAGGGCAGTTTCCCCCATGCTGTTCTCAGTGAGTTCTCACGAGATTTGATGGTTTTATAAGCATGTGGCATTTCCCCTGCTATCACTCATTCTCTCTCCTGCTGCCCTGTGAAAAAGTGTCTTCTGTCATGATTTTAAGTTCCTGAGGCCTTCCCAGCCATGCGGAACTGTGAGTCCATTAAACCTCTTTTCTTTATAAATTACCTAGTCTCATGTATTTCCTTATGGCAATGTGAGAACGGACTAACATACCTTGTAGTTTGAATACTGGGATTTGAGGGTGGCTTTCAGAGAGCTTATAGGACTGTACACAGGAAGTCTGGGAGCTATGAAAGAGGTTACCTAAGCTATTGGCTTATTTTCTGTAAGTGACTTGAGAAAAACAAAGCTATGTTCTCAGCAGCTAAACTGGAAAGAGAATAGTTACTCAAGTATCTGCTTCTATAGCTGATATCTAAACTCACCTGGCACCTCCATCCTGCAATGAAATCCACAGCTATGGCTCGCCCTCCAGAGTCCTCGCTTCTTGAAATAGCCTGTACAAGATCTCTCTTTGAACCATGATCTAACTTCAAAACAAGCTCATTTTGCAGAAAGAACAGCTTGTAGTCTATTATATTTCCAAATAGACAATATAACAGAAAGGCCAAATGGCATTCTTCAAGAACAAACAGTTTCCTTCAGTTTCTTGGAAAGGAAAGTCTATGCAGAAAGTACTTTTCTCCCTGGATCAATAGTTTTAGGTTTTAACCTCTTCAAAGTACATAACATTCACTAAGATTTTCAAAAGAAAAAAAGGAACATACTGCAGGTAATTTATTTTTTATTTGTTTGTTTTTTGTTTTTTTACCATAGAGACATTCTTTGTGACTGCAGGTAATTTCTAAGCGGTTGCATTCCGGGTGTGAATATGCTAACTAAAACAGCGTGCACCTGTTCTGGCCATAAGGTTGAAAATACAGGAAAGTGAAAGAAAGACCATGAACTAGAACAAAGATACTAAAAGCAATTAATGCCATTGAGTTGGTGTGATTTTCCTGTTTTAAGTCTCATAGTAGATGGTTCTAATTTTTATTTTTATTTATTTATTTTTGAGACGGACTCTCGGTCTGTTGCCCAGGCTGGAATGCAGTGGTGCAGTCTCGGCACACCGCAAGCTCCGCCTCCTGGGTTCACGCCATTCTCCTGCCTCAGTCTCCCAAGTGGCTGGGACTACAGGCACCTGCCACTACACCTGGCTAATTTTTTGGTATTTTTAGGATGGTCTCGATCTCCTGACCTCGTGATCTGCCCACCTCGGCCTTCCAAAGTGCTGGGACTATAGGCATGAGCCACCGTGCCCAGCCGGTTCTAATTTTTAATTCAAAATGAGTTGGTTCACATCTTAGCTTTCTAACCACATGAGGGATTTTCATCCCTATCCCCATCACCACCCTTATTGCTGTCATCAGAATTACAGAAGATCCCATTACCCTTTCCCAATGTCATCTGTCCTTCCTAAGTAGATTTCCCAGTAAAGAAAGATTTCCTTTAAAAGGTTTAACACTCTTCTCTTCTACTTTTTTTTTTTTTTTGGTAAGTTATAAAACCTAAATAGTGCAGTTATTTTAGTTTTTAAATATATTTTTAATATAAATAATTTGTTTTCCAAAAATTAATTTAAGTAATTCTTAAATAGTCCATCATTTAGTATATTGTAAAATCTCATTTATTTTCATCAGTTTTTATGGATCTGATATGTTTCAGAATTAAAAGAAGGATAAAACTTGGTCAAGTGTCTAAGAAATCATCATCTGATTATATAAAATACATGATGGAAAAAATCTGAACCTAATTATATGGGGAGACTGCTAATTTTTTTCATTAAAAAACATATCAAGAATTACTTATAATATTCTTTATGCTTCATGGCTGGTAAAATAAAGGCTCTAGTTAGAAATGGTGTGGCATTAACACTATGTGGCATAATTTTTGCATGAATCATAGCTAAGTTCTGACATTTATGCTGAGATGTGAAGAAGGAGTTAGACAGATAAAGAGGCAACGGGAAATGATTCCAAGTAAACCTAAAAAAGGAGAATAACTGAAAATGCTAGTTCTAAATATCATTTGCTTCTTGTCACAAAGGATATGTTTTAATTTTATGAAACATTAATGATAATATCTATGTATAATTCCCTTATTTAATCAAAGAACCTATGTATCCAGTTTTCATATTCTTTCTTTTCACTTATTTTCATTTAAACCAGAGGAAAGACTATAACTGGGAAATTAATACATTTGGAAATATACCTATAGTGGCCCATAATAAAATATCTGAATAATGTAAATTATCACGCTCATTGCCATCAGTTTAGTTCCCATTGTTTTTACTTGTCTACTCATAGGAGGAACATTACAAGGGAAAAAATATGCCGAGGTCCCTAGTTGTGATGCAAAGGCAGTGTGAGCCAGACCACTCTTAGCAGTCTCTCCTTCCAGCATGCCTGGGTGTTCACAATTGGTGGAAAGTCCTAGTTAATTTGTCAGTTATTGTCTCTAGAAGCTATATACATTAAGCTATAATCTGCATTACTATCCTGGGCCACATTATTTTATTAGATTAGCCTTAAATAATCTAGACTAGAAGAAAGTTCTAAAGCAGAGATTCAAGGCACTGGTGTCCCTCCACCCTGATCTAGACCTCCCTTGTATTTCGTTCCCAGTGATATAGTGTTGGTTGGCAAATGTCCTATATCTTAGGCACCAACATATAAAAAGGCAATTTCTTTTTGAAATATAAATTTGGGTTTCTCTTTAAAGGTCAGATCTGGCAACATTGCCTGTCTCTCCCCAATGCCAAGTGAAAATAGTCTGCAGGAATGTGATGGCACTGCTTGTTTCAAATGAAACACAGACTCTACAGTTGGTCACGGTTGCCTCCATCTCTGAGTTTCTCCCAACCCTGATGCTAAATGTCTGATACCCTTAAGAGGCCTTTTCTGACCATTGAAACTCCTCCATCTCTAAATCTGGTGACTCTACCCCATTTTGTAACTGAAAAGTATAGCAGCTTAGCCTCAGACTGCATTTTAGACTTTTTTTTTCTTTCCCCTTTTCTCTTCCCCCTCCCAATCTAAAGATGTAACTTCAAGACAAACAGCACATGTGTTACCTTTCATCTCAAAATACAGCCTTGGAATGTGCTGTGAACCTCAACTTCCTTTCCTTTTCCATACTATACTCCCATGCCTTGTGTACGTTTGTTTATCTAGATGCTTGTTAACCACACACCATGCTCTCTTATCTGGACACATATTTCCATAGAAGTGTCAGGGGTCAGATCCTGATAGGGACGGGACACCTCCAGAATTCTCTCTCCAACAAAAGATTACTACAAGGCCAGAAGTCACTCCCGACTGAAGAGTGACTACAGAATTGACCAATTATGACCTGACAGGACCCACGATGGCGCCAGCTCCTGTACCAAATGGGACAATAATTCAAGGGGACCCACGGGAGCAAGTCAGGCTACCTGGTATCTCCTAGCTCCCTCCTCACCTCTTCTGCATTCCAAACCCTTGCTTTAAAAACCCGTGTTCCCTCCACAAGTTGAAGAGTGGAATTCCTTTCTACTCTTCCCATTGCTGGCACGAATAATAAAGAAATATCACTCTTTATTATGATAATTCATTATTATTTCGACTTCTTTCCACAAGCTGCAGGCAGCTGGATCCTTTTGCCAGTTACAGTTTTACCCTTTTCTCTTTTGCTGACAATACTTATCATTCTCTGAAAGAACCTTACTTGTCGCCTCGTTTACTTGTTTATTCTCTGATTCCACCTATACCCTAGAATTGAAGTTCCAAGCAGCAGAGAGCTTCCCTGTCTTATTGACTACAGTATTCTCAGTGCCTAGAATACCACTTGGCACAGAATATCATTTTTTAGATGACAATAACTACTTGTTATCATTGTGACTGCATTATTGTTTTTCACAGGGCAGAGAAATATTTCTCTGTGTGCCCATGCCCTTATGTAAAGGACTTGAGACAAGAAGTTACATTCTAAGAAAAAAGAATCCAGCAGAGCTTCTGGTCTATTTGTATCTGGTCACTTCACTGCCTGCAATATAAAAACAATGGGATCTAAATTGATAGTAATTAACATGACTTTTAAGATCATTCAGAGAGTTTAGTATGGACCACTAGAGGCATATTTAAAACTATTAATTTCCCAGTCATGAGCTTTCCTCTGGTGTAAGTAAAAGGAAGAAAATATATTTTTTCATTTATTTTTGTTTCATTGATAAGTCTTAATTGTATGTATTTATGGAATACAGTGGGTTATTCTGATATATGTACAAAATGTGAAATAATTAAATCAATATAACTGACATATTTATTACCTCACATACTTATTTTTTCTGGCAAAAACATTTGAAATTTACTCTTAGCAATCTTGAAATATGATATATTATTATTAGTCATAGTCACCATGCTATGCAATAGACCTCAAAAATGTATTCTTCCTAAGTGAAACTCTGTACTTTTTGACCAGCATCTCTCCATTGCTCCCCATCCCTGCTCCCAGCCTCTGGTAACCACTATTCTACTCTCTACTTCTATGAATTTGACCTTTTTAGATTCCATATATAAGTCAGATCTTGTGGTATTTGTCTTTCTATGCCTGACTTGTTTCACTTACCATAATGTCCTCCAGGTTCATCCATGTTGTCACATATGACAGAATTTCATTCTGTTTTAAGGCTAAGTAATATTTCATTGCGTATACACACACACACACACACACACACACACACAAATATTTTCTTTATCCATTCATCTGCTGATGGACACTTGGTTGATTCCATGTCTTGACTACTGTGAATAGTGCTGCAATGAACGTGGGAAGGCAGCTATCTCTTTGACATACTGATTTCAAATCCTTTGGATATTCACCTGGAATTGGGATTGCTGGATCATATGGTAATTCTATTTTTAGTTTTTTGAAGAACCTCCATGCAATTTTCCAGAATACTAATTTAATTTTACTAATGTAAATACGAATTTACATTCCCACCAACAATGTAGAAGAGTTCCCTTTTCTCCACATCCTTGCCAAACCTTATCTTTTATGTTTTTGATACTAGCTGCCTTAACAGGTATAAAGTGATAGCTCATTGTGGTTTTAATTTGTATTTTCCTAATGATTAATGATGCTGAGCATTTTTTCATATACCTGCTGGCCATCTGTATGTCTTCTTTTTAAGGAATGTCTATTCAGGTTCTTTGCCCATATTTAAAACAGGTTTCTTGTTTTCTTGGTTTTGAGTTGTTTGAATTCTTTATATATTTTGTATATTGACCCCTTACCCAATATATGGTTTTCAAATATTTTCTCCCAATCAGTAATTGTCTCTTCACTCTATTAATTATTTCCATTGCTGTGCAGAAGCTTTTTACTTTGATGCAACCTCATTTGTCTATTTTTGCTTTTGTTTCCTATGCTTTTGGGGTTAAACTTTAAAAGTCATTGCCCAGACCAATGTAGTGAAGCTTTCCTCCCTATGTTTTCTTGTAACAGTTTTATAGTTTTGAGTCTTTGAAAAACCTAAAACACTTAGGAATAAACTTAACCAATAGGGTAAAGAAATATGTATACTGAAAAGATATAACACTGATGAAAGAAGTTAAAGGAGAAAATAGAAAGAAATTCCATATTCATGGATTAGGAGGATTAATATTGTTAAAATCCATACCACTGAAAGCAACTTAAAGATTCCATTTCTATACAAATTCTGATCATTTTTTACAGAAATAGAAAAACAATCTTAAAATCCATATGGAACCACAAAAGACCCCCAATAACCAAGACAATATTGAGCAAAAAAGAACAAAGCTGGAGTTTATCACACTACCTGATTTGAAAATATACTACAAAACTATAGTAATCAAAAGAGCATGGTACAGAGAATAAAAACAGACACATCAACCAATGGAACACAATAAAGAGCCCAGAAATGAACCCACATGTATGCGGTCTATCAATTTTCAACAGAAGTGCCAAGAACACACAACGAGGAAAAGATGATCTCTTCAATAAATGGTGTGGGGAAAACGTGGATATCCACAAGCAAAAGAATAAAAAGTAGACCAGTGTCTCAAAGTTTATACAAAATCAGCTCAACAATTAAAAGAAATACACGCTAAAATAATATTAAAATCCATAATAGTATGACTTAATTTGATTAAGGTGAGTGTTTTTAGTGGTCTAGAAAGGTTTTGTGTATAAAGTTATGCTTAAGCTGAAACCTGAGGGGTGTATATATACAAATATATATAAATATAAAGGGTGTGTGTGTGTGTGTATATATATATATAGTCTCCATGGGTGTTTATCTTTTTCTGGGTTCATTAACATCATTGGAGAATCTCTCAAAAAACAGGTTTCCGAATTCTCCACTGAACCCTAAAGAAAAATACAAAAGAGAGAAAGAGGACTGGAAATTGAGGGCTAAACCTATGATTTGTTCACTGCTATATCCCTAATATCGATCACAGGATACACTAGATGTTTAATTTGCTGACTTACTGACAGAACAGATCATCAGATAATAGATTCTTAACTCATTTATGTCTGAGGTTGCAATTTTTTGAATTTTTGCAATCAGACCTTGGCGATGACCTTGAGCAGGATATAAACAACTACCACATGCTTAGTGTTCCAATAATGGAACACTAGGCATAAATTTAATGGCTGCTGCTGACTCAACTACTTCATAGGCTTAAACCTAACACCTTCAGCTCAATTAGGCTGCAATGAGATGACTACTAATGCAACCTCATTGATTTTGTGGTGTTGTGTTTTGGAGGAAAAGCCATTTGTTCCTGTGGAAAATAATGATTTTAAGACCCTTGAAGTGTCTTGCTGGGGTACACTCAACTCTAGCAATTTGATTGTCATTCCAGTCTTGTTTTTCACATTGGGCTCCATACAATTTTTTTTTTTTTTTTTTTTTTGAGATGGAGTCTCACCCTGTCTCACAGGCTGGAGTGCAGTGGCACTATCTCAGCTCACTGCAACCTCCACCTCCAGGTTCAAGCAATTCTCCTACCTCAGCCTCCTAAGTAGCTGGGACTACAGGCACCTGCCACCACACCTGGCTCATTTTTTTGTATTTTTAGTAGAGACAAGGCTTCACTATGTTAACCAGGCTGCTGGTCTCGAACTCCTGACCTCATGATCTGCCTGCCTCGGCCTCCCAAAGTGCTGGGATTATAGGCATGAGCCACTGCGTTCAGCCTCATACACATTTTTAAAAGCACATTAAAAGGCTCTATGTCCCATCACCAAGTAAATCTGGGTGTATTTCAGCATAAATATTCATTAGAACCTCCCTCCACCTCCTCTTAAAAATGCTCTATTGAAATGGAGATTTTGACTTTTAGAATAATGAAGAATATAAAAGCCTTTATTCTGAAAAATTAATAGATGAATAAAATAGCATTTCTCTTTTTATTAGGATGAGTTGTCTTATTTTTTTTAAGTAAATTTCAATGTACTGTGCTTGTTCTTGTAAGAAAAGCATGTTATCTTTCAGAGGGTGGAATAACTCCTTAATAATGTGTTATAATTTCTGCATTCTCTGTTAATCCCCAATTAAATGCAGTCAGAATTATTTTCATTTTGGTACTTAGTATAAACTTTGAAGTTCTCCTTTGTCTTTGGTAAAAATATAAGAGGCCTTAGATTCTGCTCCTTTAGTTAGGGACTTACTACGCAAGCCATCTTACTACACAACCCAGCTCTCAGTTGTTTTCTGTCAAAAGAGGGAAACAATAAATGAATCATCGTGAGAATTAATAAATCCCTGTTGATGCAGTGCGCTTGAGTTAATATTTTGCAAAGTCTGTTTTGAAGAGAGGACCTGTATTCTTTCTAGATAAAACTAAAACCTGGGAAAAGAAAATACACTTTCAGAATATTTCAGAATAGGAACATTCGAAATAAGGTAAAATTTTGTTTGTTGTTGTTTTTAGTGTGTCTTTATTACTGCTACATTTTTCTGAATGCAACCCCACTCTTGGAAAATCCAGTTGCCTCCCAAGTGAATAAAGACAAATGAAGAGTGATGATTTGCTGTTGCCCTCTGCCTCTCAGTGTCTATAAAATCTAGTTTCGGTTTGAGCAAAACAGGTGCCCTGGTGGTTTCAGTTCTACATCTGCTACAGAATCTAATTATAGCATTGACGCCCATTTAATCTGATTGGTTTCCATTGTCTTTGTCTATGCTCAGGACCTTGTTTCCGAGTCATTTCACTAGCCAGTTGGTCTTTGCCACATTCCATTGAAAGAGTGTGATTTGGTTTCTCAATTTATCACATCTTATTGTTTCTTATGACTTGGAACTGTAATGTCACGGTAAGATTTCTTTTCTTTGTCTAAGAATGTTTTTAAAAAGACTTCTAAAATTTATATGAGAGAAAGTAAAGAGGTTTAGTTAGAATTAATCTATGAATCTCCCATAAAAAGTATCTGTAATTTATTGATACAAATTCCTTCGCAAAAGCAAAAGTTTACTTTAAATAAATTATACTTAATTATTATTAACTTTGTTTTACCAAAACAGTAATAAAATGTGGTATAAACTACTGACAGACAACTGTTTGCTTTCCAACTGTCATATTCCTTCTTCCCACTTCTTCCTTCCTGGCCAAGATGTCATTCAATGACAGAATCTTAAAATGTCATACATCATTTTCTTTAAATTTCTTTGCAGCTAGGTTATGGGCTTGTGAACCACTCCTGTAGAAGAGACCCAAAGGAAAGTCTGCCAGGGAGCTTCGGAGAAGTCTTCCTTCCTATTAAAAAGATATGTGGGAAGAAACTGTCCATCTTTTATGACAGATGATGTTATCTCTACATGTGATACCTAAACTACAGCTACACTCTTACATTCAAGAGGTTTAAATAAACCTGAGGTCCAAGACAATATTCTGAGGATGGAGAGCTGAAATACAGAAAGATATGAATCCTTCATAATATTACTAAGCTGTCAAACCAATCCTGAAAGCACTTTGCCACTTACTTTTGTTAAGCTTTTTAAATTGGGTATTCTATTGTGTATAGCCAAAAGAATACAGAAGAAAATCACCACATTAACTGATAGGAAATTTGATTGTTTTTATGCAATGCAGAGCTACATCTGTACCAAATAATATGTAACTAAAACCTAAATTACATTTATTGAAATGGTGTCTACTTATTCTCTTACTAAATTAAAGCAAACTTCTTGAATAACAATTATTTTCTAATTTTGTACTAAAATCACTTTTAAATGAATTCTAGTCCTAATGACATTTCTCCCCTCAAACATGGTATTGACAATTCAGCTGAGGCTCTTTTTAGAGTGGTTTTAGTTTATTTATTTATTTGCTTATTTTTTGTTTTTGCTTTGGGATGAAGTTAAGGGAGAGTTTCCACAAAGTCAAATAGAACTCAGAATTGAAATATATTGACATGTTTTTGAAGATATTATATAATTGTATAAGCATACATCCAACAATGAAAACTACAAATTCCCCATGATAACCACTTTTTTAAATGTATCCTAACAGTCTGATTCATTTTGAGTATACAAACAAGTCTTACCTTATTTTTCTCACAACTCGTTTTTTCTTTTCCTTTTTTTTTTTTTTCTTTTGAGATGGAGGAGTTTCGCTCTTTTTGTCCAGGCTGGATTGCAATGGTACACTGCAACCTCCGCCTCCCGGATTCAAGTGACTCTCCTGCCTCAGCCTCCTGAATAGCTTGGATTACAAGTGTGTGCCACCATGTCCAGCTAACTTTGTATTTTTAGTAGAGATGGAGTTTCACCATATTGGCCAGGCTGGTCTCGGACTCCTGACCTCAGGTGATCTGCCCACCTCAGCTTCCCAAAGTGCTGGGATTACAGGGCTGAGCCAGTGCCCTTATTTTTCTCACAACTCTTAACACACATTTCTTAAAAGAAAAGCTACCTTTTAAAAGTTAATACCAACAAAACAAGTGGATCATTTATAAACCTATCACCTACCCATCATCCACAATAACTGAGTTACCTGTTTCCTTGCGGCAAGGTCAAAATAGAGTTCTAATCTACCGTGGGTAATCTGGATGAAGAGACTGGCTTTAGGAAGAAGGTAAACAAGCACTTCACTTTGGCTGATAGCCTAGATAAATTTAACGTGTGAGTGCAGTCACAGAAATGGGATAGGGATTAATGGAGAAAAAGAAACATGAATTTCACATTAAAAAGATTAGGGAAATCCTAACCTTCATTATAAAATATCTGTGAGCCTACAACGATGATTTATAATACTGGAAAAGCTTTAGATATGCTTTGGCTAATGCTCCTGGGAGGCTCAGAAAACATAATCCAATTTCCTAGTGGTGTACAAAAGAGACATACTTTAAAATAATTGCTATTTTAAACTGTAGCCTTCATGGAGCTATTGGCATCTAAGCACAACATAAGGATTAACAGAAATTGTTACACTGCCACTTTAAAAATGTGATATTTTTGTGTCACATATTTCACAGCCCATGGCATGAAAAGCCAACTACGTTAAAAGGATTGTGTCAACTGATGCGCACACCTTACCTTGGCTGCTTCACCTTAGACACGAGAAAACAGAAACAAACTGGAAGTCATGAAGCAATATAACCTGTTGATTAAGCTTTTGGAGTGATCCAATTGCTATTCTCTGGGAAAACAAAGCTGTGGCTATCACACATGATTTGTTTTTTGAAAGCATGTCCTTCCTTTCAGGCGTTTTTTCCCCAAAACTTTCTAGAAGATTCAGAAGTATTTTGTTCCAGGGTTAATTGTAGGAGCACACCAGAGCAATATGAAAGATATATTTATCTGTCTGACATCTCAGGCAGTCTTATTTACCTCTTAAACAGCAGAAGAGCAGGTTTCTTAGAGAATTTTTACATTGTGAATTATGCCTCAGAAAAAAACCTGACCTCCAGAAACTTACATCTGCTTTACTTTAGCCCAATCATCAAGCTATGAATGGTTTTCTGCTGCAGGCTACTCTGATTGTTTATTCCATCCTGACAGCCAGTTTTACAACTTAGTGTATTAAAGTAGCATCGAACCAGAGTCAAGCAATTTTGTTCTAGCCCTATTATTGGTGTGATGAACTATTCAGTATTCAGCCTAATACAGAGTTTCATAAACAGCTTCTACGGGCTAGAAATCTGCCATAGCTGAAGCTCGTTTTCATGGCTGATTTATCCAAAGACACTGCTTCACAACCAAAAAATCTTGGCAAGTAATCAAGCTGTTGATTAGCTCAAACAAAACTTTATTATTTCTCAGCTTTTAGCATCCCTCTGACAACAGTCAGAGATCAGATGCCAATTTGGTAGTTTTGGAAAGAATCTTATGATATTCCTCTTTAAATTTACTGAAAAAGCTCAATGCGATTAATTAGCTGCCTCAAAGTAATGGTCTGTCTTTAAGGTAAGAGCATAAGATAAAGTTGGGTAAACATAAATAGAATATTTAGTCATTCAATAAATACTGAGTGTCTCCCTCTTTTGGGGTATTATTCTAAACACTAGAGCTATATCAGAAAGATATCATCCAGATTTTCTTTAAAATAATTCAGTGTGTGGGTGGATAGGGGAGGGGTGAATTTGAAAGGTGTTAATGGATGAAACATGAGGGGCTTGTTTTGATGATTCTTACACATGACTGGTGAGTACATGAAGGTTTGTTACTCACTAGTTTTACTTATCTTTAAAATATCCCATTAAAACATTTTTAATGAATAAAGACCACAGAGGTCTAGAAATGAAAGAAAGATAAAAAATACACAGTCTCTGCTGTCATGGGGTTGACAGTCTGTCAGGGAAGGAAGATAGACACTATGAAAGTATTGAAAGTCATTAAGAAACAATTCAACTCAATATCAGAGAAATGCAAATTAAAACTACAATGAATATCACTAGTCACTAGAAATTAATAACTGAAAATACCATGTGTAGGTGAGGACATGGAATAATTATTAACCCTCAAACACCTCAGGTGGAAATGTGAACTAGCACAACACTTTGGAAAACCACTTGGAGGTTTATTTAAAAGTTAAAAATACACCTACCAAATGACTCAACCATTTCACTGCTAGTTAATTACCCAAGAAAAGGAAAACATGTCTGCAAATACTCATATTCATATATTCATAGTAGCTATTTATAATAGTTAACAACTGGAAACAAGGTAAATGCTCAACTCTTGAATGGATTGAACAAACTGTGGCATATTCATACAATGGAATTCCACTCATCAATAAAAAGGAATGAACTATTGATGTTAAACTATGTGTGACTCTCAAAAGCATTATTATAAGGAAAAGGAAACGGTCATAAAAGACTACAGACTATGTATCTGCTGTTTCTTGCTGTCCCATTCACATTTAGCATACATGATGCCCCATGAGCACAGAATTCAGGTAGACCCACAGTGCATGGGAATGCGACATGACTGAAAGGATGAACAAGGTAAGTGCATAATATGTACAGCTAAGTATGTGGGACACTGACTGCCCTGAGAAGCCAAGTTTTCTGTTCAAACCACAGCTGTTTCAATAAAAGCAGGACCGACTGAGGAGCCCAATCATATCCTGTCTTACATTACTTCCCTGTATTATGTAGAAAATGACGACATAGAAAGGAAAAGTGGGGTAACCACTAGAGAGTGTTAGTGGGATGTGCACATACCAAGAAGTGAAATACAAACAGCTGAGTGGGTTTTGTGCAGCATTTTCACATATGCAGATATAAAACACAAACTGTAATTTGAGTGATTTTGCATTTAAGATAAGTGCTTTTATATTTAAAGTTGGCAGTGCACAATATGAAGAAGAATGGTAAATTTTGTTCTAATAATTTAAATATTTAATGTTTAAACTTAGAACATTAAATAGCAAATAAAAATACCATGAAAAGTTGAAAGACACATCAGAGAATAAAGGAAAATCTTTTCTATTTTATTATCTTAAATGGCACAAGTTTTCCTGCTTTTTGAACAAGGAGCCCCATATTTTTGTTTCGTAATGGGCCCCATAAACTATGCAGCCCTGTCTGGACTTGACCCTGAAGGACAATGGGAAGCATGGGGTATCATGGAAAGATATCAGAAAGGAAAATCACATGACTGAGTTTGTGCTAGAGAAACCTTGCTCTGGGAATAGGGTAGTCCCTGGATTTGGGGCACAAATACGTTGGAGAAAAGGAATCCAATTATAATGATGACAACAGGGATGTCGCTTGGTAGAAGGAAGTAGATTTTGAAATATCAAGAGTTAGAGTTGCCAAGACTTGTTGACATGCCTTTTGTTATCTGTCCTATACTGATATTAAAAATCCTTGAATTCTCAAAATAATTTTATCTTTTAGACACTGTTTCTCAAGTTTTTGGTACGTATGAACTACCTTGATGATGTTTGGCTTCACAAAGACCACCAATTTTAGGTAAACTTAAAGATAAGTTTTTTGATGATAAAATACACTCTTTTAAAATTTAAAGTAATTAAAGTGTATTTTATCATCGTGAGGAATGATGTTCCTTGCTACTTTTCAACTAAAGTAATAACATCTGTCTGGCACAAAGGTCAGCCTTCCACATTAAGGTTTGTTTTTTCTCTTTCTTTTTATCCTATATTTTAAAATGCTCATTCAAATAGTAGATCAAAATTAGAATGACTATTGTCTCAGCTTCCCAGATTTTACCTGTTGTCCAAGTATAACTACTAACAGCATCCCTTTTGCTCTCAACTGTCTACCTTGTACATAATAAACGACATGTTCACCCCAGGGAGCAACATGGCAGCAAATGTTCGGTGACTCTGTTCAATTAGTTCTGGATATCTGGATCAAACACACCTGATATAGAGAGATTTCTGACTGAAAAATGTTTTCTGTGCTGCATCAGAGGCTAATCAGTGAGCATATCTCCCCAAAAAGTTGAGGGATCAAACATTTTAACACAAGAGATAACAGCAAATGAAGTCTTAACCTGTTCGTTAGTTGTTTTTCCATTCAGGGCATGTTTCTTCCTGTTCCTGTTACAGCACTTTGGGTGTGGTATTTAAATATGAAACAGACCAATGTGAAAGAGACTTCTTTTAGTCACCCAATATTTGTGTTCACCTTTTCCCTTAGTATAATAATAGATCTTTGAATTTTAGCTGGGCACATGGCCATTAGAATAAAGACTACATTTCCTAGTCTGGTTGGCTGCTAGATAGGGCTGTGTGACTCAGTTTCAACCAATGAGATATAAGCAGAGATAGTGTGTTCAACTTTCTGGAAGAATAATTAAGGAAGGAAAACATCTAATTCTTCAATTCTTCACATAATTCTTTCCTCCGTTCTTTTGAGCAAATTTAACACATCTGAATACTACCACCCAAATGCAATATTATCAATACATAAGCCTACGGCAGAGGTTGACAAACATTTTC
Source organism: Rhinopithecus bieti (assembly GCF_001698545.2). NCBI lineage: Eukaryota > Metazoa > Chordata > Mammalia > Primates > Cercopithecidae > Rhinopithecus > Rhinopithecus bieti. Next base: position 1,143,372 of record NW_016811178.1, read on the forward strand.
TTTTTCTTTTCTTTTGTTCGTCTTTTTTTTTTTTTTTTTTGAGGCAGAGTTTCACTCTTGTTGCCCAGGCTAGAGTGCAATGGTGTGATCTTGACTCACTGCAACCTCCACCTCCTGGGTTCAAGTGATTCTCCTGCCTCAGCTTCCTGAGTAGCTGGGATTACAGGCATGTGCCACTACGCCTGGCTAATTTTGTATGTTTAGTTAGAGACGGGGGTTTTTTCCATGTTGGTCAGGCTGGTCTTGAACTCCCAGCCTCAGGTGATCCACCGGTCTCCCAAAGTGTTGGGATTACAGGTGTGAGCCACTGTGCCCGGCCAACAAACTTTTTCTTAAATGGTCAGATAGTATCATAGGTTTTTAGGGCTACCTGGTTTCTGTCACAGCTACTCAAACCTGCCCTTGTAGCCCAAAAGTAGCCATAGATAATACAATATGAATGGATGTGGCTGTTTCAATAAAACTTTATTTACATAGTGGCCAGGTCATCAGTCATAGTTTGATGTCCCCTGTCTTAGATTGGTGTTTTCCAGCTTTTTGCACATCAGAATTCACTAGGGAAAATTTAAATATACAATGTCCAGGGCCTACATCCTGAGCTTCTGATTTAATCAGCTGACACAGAGCCCAAATATTTATTAAAAGGTCTCACAATAATTCTTCTGTGACACCATCAACCATCGTCAATCTTGGAAATTTCTTAAGAAAAAATGTTTAAATGTCCTGGATGGTTTCTTTTCTATTTGTATGTGTTTTTAATACCCCAACTGCCCTTTCTCAGACAAAAATTTATGACAGTATGTTTTGTTTAGTTAGACTTTCAGTGGCCTAAAGACACTGAATGCTAATGAGATAATTTGGCTCTAAACTCCAGATTGAGGCAATTAAGTCCTGACCTGTGACAAACTAACTGTGCCTTAATTTTGAGGTAATTGAAATTCCTTTTTTTGAAAAATATAGTAAAACAAACCAAAGTTTATTTTAATCACCTGGCCAACCTTTCCGAAAAATGGAATTGTTATCTTGTTAATTCTACGAATGTGTTACAGGGGGGAAAAGTTGATAATTCATTTTCAGTTTGGGGCTATAAATGTGGATCTAATGTATACCACTTTGATTATTCTTGATCAAAACTTTAAAAGGCTACAAAATTATATAGCATCAAAATGTGCTAAGCCATACATAAAATTGTTGCTGGTATAATCCAGAAATAGAATGGAGGTCTTCAAAAAATTCATGGAAAATGCAAATTATAAAAAAAACTGGCTGGCATGGTAGCTCATGCTTGTAATCCCAGCACTTTGGGAGGTCAAGGCAGGCATATCACCTGAAGTCAGGAGTTCAAGACCAGCCTGGCAAACATGGTGAAATCCCATCTCTACTATAAAACAAAAAGTAGCCGGGCACGGTGGTATGCACCTGTAGTCCCAGCTACTCTGGAGGCTGAAGCAGGAGAATTGCTTGAACCCAGCAAGCAGAAGTTGCAGTGAGCCAAGATCATGCCATTGCACTCCAGCCTGGGTGATAGAGCAAGAGTCTGTCTCAAAAACAAAACAAAACAGAGAAGACATTGAAGATGAAGCCCACAGCAACAGAGCATCACATCATTTCATGAAGAAAGGTTAATCATTTGTTCCCTAATTGAAGAGGACTGACGATTTTTTTTTTTTTTTTTTTTTTTTTTGGGAGGGAGTCTCGCTCTGTGGCCCAGGCTGGAACGCAGTGGCCAGATCTCAGCTCACTGCAAGCTCCGCCTCCCGGGTTTACGCCATTCTCCTGCCTCAGCCTCCCGAGTAGCTGGGACTACAGGCGCCTGCCACCTCGCCCGGCTAGTGTTTTGTATTTTTTTAGTAGAGATGGGGTTTCACCGTGTTAGCCACGATGGTCTCGATCTCCTGACCTCGTGATCCGCCCGTCTCGGCCTCCCAAAGTGCTGGGATTACAGGCTTGAGCCACCGCGCCCGACCAGGACTGACGATTAACAGCAGAAACAATAACCAACACCATAGACATCTCTATTGCTTCAGCTCACACAATTCTGACTGAAAAATTAAAGTTAAGCAAACTTTCCACTCAATGAGTGCCAAAAGCATTGTGCCCAGATCAGCTGCAGAAAGAACTTTCAATGGAAATATTAAACAAATGGGATCAAGATCTTGAAGCATTCTTTTACCTTGGCAGACAAACAAATATATGTATACCCTGAAGCATTTCTTTGAAGAATTGGAACAAGTGATGAAATATGGCTTTACCAGGATGATCCTGAAGACAAAGCACAATCAACACAAGGCTACCAAGAGGTGGAAGTGGTCCAGTCAAAGCAGAAATAGCCTGGTCAAGAGCAAACATCATTCCAAGGGTTTTTTGGGATGCTCAAGTTATTTGACTTGTTGACTTTCTGGAGGGCCAATGGATGAAAACATCTGCTTATTATGAGACTGTTTTGAGAAAGTTAGCTAAAGATTTAGCAGAAAACACCCAGGAAAGCTTCACCAAAGAGCTCTTGTCCACCACAACAATATCCCTGCTTGTTCCCCTCATCAAATGAGGGCAATTTTGTGAGAGTTTATATAGCAAATCATCAGACATTACTGACATAAACTTATGGTATTGATTTGGCTCCTTCTGACTTGTTTTTTTTTTTCCCTTCATCTTAGAAAATCTTCAGAGGGCACCTTTTTTTTTTGGTAATGTAAAAAAGGCTGCACTGACATGGTTAAATTCCCAAGACCCTCAGTTCTTTAGGGATGGACTAAATGGCTAGTATTGTTTAGAAAGGTGTCTTGAACTTGATTACGCCCATGTTGAGAAATAGTCTATGTTTTTGTTTTTATCTTTTAATTCCATTTTCCATGAACTTTAATTCCATTTTCCCATGAACAACTCTCCTCATATATTAGTGTATGCAACCATGGCTTATACAAATTTAGGCCTAAATTAAAGATATGGTATGACTCGGGTATTCAGTAACTTCATGAAAAAGTGAATGGCCATAAGACAGCAACAACACTGTTAGAGTGCTCCATATAAGTTAATTTTCCAGTTGATAATGGCTGGCCCCTTAAAGTGCCATTATTTTTAATAATTTATTTTTCTTCAGCTTTTATTCTATGTTCGGGGTACATGTGCAGGATGTGCAAGTTTGTTGCATAAGTGTAAGTGTGCCATGGTGGTTTGCTGCACAGATCAACCCATCACCTAGTTATGAAGCCCAGCATCCCTTAGCTATTCTTCCTGATGCTCCCCCCAACTGCCCCCATTAGGTTTTGAGAGACTTCTTTTTGTCCTCTGGAACAGAATTGTATATTCTTGGTGACTCAGCACCATCGTTGTAGGCTTGGGTTATTATACTGGGCTAGGATGCACTGACATCTATAGGGGCCTCAGAAAAAAATGGGTAAGAGTATGAATTCTGGGGCAAGACGGCCAGGTTTAAAATGTAGCCACCACCCCCCCAACTCTAGTAAGTGTATTTAGACTCATTACTTGCACTCTGCTGTCCTCATCCACAAAATGAGAATAATAATAGTACTGCCTCACCAAGCTTTCGTGAGGATGAAATGAGTTCATACATGTAAAAGGTTTAGAAGAGTGCCTGATAAATGTGCATTACTATTACCATTGTTCTCGAGGTGTTTACTTGTTCACAAAATAGTCCCACACTTTCTTTTGATGTTGTGTTTGTTCAATGGTCATTCTTCTTTTTTTTTTTTTTCTGCTCTTTTAATTTAAGGATGCTGAGGTCATGTCTAGGGCATCAAGAAGGCATGGCCATTAGCCAACCAGGATGGGGGAGACAGGGCGAGGAACAGTATCTACATCATCAGCATGCAACCGGCTCAGCCAGTGGACAGTGCCAACACCAGATGTTAAGATGGTGACAAATATAGGGTCAACTCTTGGCCATTCCCTCAGTTCTTCAGCTGTGGCATGGACAGTCAGCCACAGGGTTTCATGATGAAGGGTCAGGAATTCCTAACGTGAGTAAAAACTGACAAAGGGGGCTTGGATTAAGGACACTTATCATTCTAGTAGTTTCCAGGAAGCTGGCACTAGAAATGTCCTTCAACAAGTGAAACAGCTCTACTGACTAAACAGAGGATTCATTCATGTGCTGTGGCTAACCGCTGAATGGGAAGGACCACAATCTAGGAGGAATTAAGACATCAGATATCAAATAACACCCTGAAAACAGGAATCCAGGATGAAGCCCAGTTAGGAGAATTGAGAGACTGGGGCTCAGGGATAAGGGGATTCCCAGTTATTACAACAGAGACAAGACTTCAGGGTCAGATCCACACCAGAAATAGCTAAACGCTGAGCCTCAGGAAGTAGTTCTTTAAGTATTTAAGTTTCCATTGTTCTTGGAATTGAGAATGAAGATGAGCCCATACAGGAAGACCAGCTGATCCTAGAGTTTTGTATGATAGGGTATAGAGTATGGAAAAGAGGGGAAAGATGCTGGGATTTGGAAGCTATTTAGGCTTAACAGCTGAGTAATTTCTTGTTGCTGTCAGTGAACTTACCTCTGACAGTATTACCCATCTCTCTCTACCAATCTACTAAGGTACTTTAAATTTATTATCTACTAATGTACCAAAAACTGTATTTATTTATTTATTCTAATTGTGTGTAAAGTAAGAATGAATAAGCTCTCTAAATGAGACCTCGACCAGTCCTCTTACAAATAAGTAATACACATTCCCATCTAGAACTTGTACTACTGCTTTGGCTGCTCTGAAATCTTTTTAGTTTTCTTTAACATTGTATCATTATTTGAAATAATCAGTTGTGGGCTGGGCACAGTGGCTCATGCCTGTAATCCCAGCACTTTGGGAGGCCAAGGCAGGTGAATCACCTGAGGTCGGGAGTTTGAGACCAGCCTGGCCAACATGGCAAAACCCCATCTCTACTAAAAGTACAAAAATTAGCCGGGCATGGTGGCGGGTGCCTGTAATCTCAGTTATTCAGGAGGCTGAGGCAGAAGAATCGCTTGAACCTGGGAGATGGAGGTTGCAGTGAGCCGTGATAGTGCCACTGCACTCCAGCCTGAGCGATAAGAGTAAGATTCTGTCTCAAAAAACAAACAGACAAACGAACAAACAAAAAACTAGTTGTGATGGCAAAATAAGTGAGATGTTGACAACAATTCCACAGAAATGATTCTGCGTGACTCCATTTCCCTTTCTAATGGTAGCAGTCTCTCCCTCTTAGGAGTAATGTGAAGGTTTGATCCTACTGTCTTGGTCGGGTGGGTTCGCCGACAGAGTTCTCCTGTAGTCCCCTATTTCCCAACTCTCTGCCCTGGATTACCCATCTGTAACGCCAGTAACTGCCAGAAACCTACGTTACAGTGCACTCAGTAAGCTTAGAAGGCCATAGTGGTAGATCGAATACGTCCACAAATTTTTTTTTGCCGCTTCTCACATTGAGAGGCACTGTTTAATTCCTCTGATCTTAACTCCATCAGACTTACTTGAGCAATGGAGTGTAGCATTTTAGAATTTCTAAGGTGAGGGTATAAAAAGTTTTGCACTCACTCTTGGAGTCCTCAGCTGCTATACACCCTGACCTCCCTGAGGCTGCCTTGCTGGAAAGACTACATGAGAAGACCATGTGGAGCGGCCCTGAGACCACATGAGAGAGACATACTTGGTCGGCTGCTCTACCCCTCAGCCACTTGAGCATCCCTGCAGAGGCCCTGCCCAATTAGCAGAGTTGCAAGCATAATAATATGGTTGTTATTTTACAGCTTTAAGTTTAGGAGGTGGTTGGTATGTAGTAAGACATAGACAGAACTGCCACTCTTCACTGGTGCCAGAGATTCACAGAATAAAAAAGCCTGCTTTGCTTTTTATTAACTCATCATTTTAGTCTCGAGGCTACCACACTAGATATTTAACCAATTGCAAATATGCCTACTAAAAGGTTAGGGCAATTTCAGGAGACACATATAACGTAGATGGTGAAAGGTTGTACTTAAGTACTGAAAGAAAAGGCACCTAAGAATTGGGTCCTGCAAAAGAGGTCCCCTCCAGGGTTTCTTTGCATCTCATGCCCCTCAGGTACAGGCACTCCTCCAAGCATCTCTATCATCTAGTCATCTGCCTAAATTCCCACCTACCTACACAGAACTCTCCACCTCTCCTGAATCCATTCCCTCTCCTTCTTTAACATAAATAACCAAGTCTGATGCTTGAAAAGAAATAGCAGCCCCAGGGTTTGACAGGATGTCAGTGAAGCAGGTGGATATCAAGTCTCATACATAGAACAGGTGAGGAGTAACAGCTCTGAGCCATTGTTAATGAAGAAGGAAGCTCCTTGTTGGATTTTTTTTCTTTTTTCTTTTTTTTTTTTTTTTGAGACACAGTCTTGTTCTGTCACCAAGGCTGGAGTGCAGTGGCATGATCAGCGCTCACTGCAGCCTCGACTTTTCAAGCTCAAGTGATCCTCCTGCCTCAACACCTCTGAGTAGCTGGGATGAAAGACATGCACTACCATGCCCAGCTAATATTTTTGAATTTTAGTAGAGATGAGGTCTCACCATGTTGCCAGGCTGCTATCGAACTCCTGAGCTCAAGCAATCTACCTGCCTTGGCCTCCCAAAGTGCTGGGATTACAGGCATGAGCCACTGGGCCCAGCTGGATTTTTTTTTTTCAATATTTGCATCAGTATGTGATACAGCTGAGCAGATCCCTGTAATTAAGTAACTTTTAAGTGAAACACATATCCAAGAAAATTCATTACTTTGGGGGGAATAGGGCATTCCGAACTAAGAATCATAATTGAGGCATTCAGACTTCAAGCAGGTAATGTAAATGAGTGAAATGGACTTGGTGTCATTAATAGGGAGAGACGGGAATCAGGGCAAAGCAGAATGAGCTTGCATGCTTTTGCAAAGGGCACAGTTGTTCCATGCCTCCCAACAAATGCTGTTTTGCAGGAATGCAGATAGTATTGCTACATTTTGCTCCCTCTCTCTTCAGAAATCTACATTTACATATGAAATGTCCAATTTTTAGAATGCTGAGGAGGTCAAAGAAAATATACCTATCCACTGAATTGGGGGCACCAGATGAAAAAAAAATTCGAGAAAGTAATGTTCTTAATTATCAAGACACCCCTACCTTCTTTTTCTCTGAGCCCTATAATTATATTGAGTAGCATTTAGTTTCCTTATTCTTCAGCCTGAAGGTTCTACTTGAATAAATTAATTACATCAGCCTTTAATATTGACTCCTATTTTTTTCTTACAGTGACTCCCAGATATGATTAATTCCTAAACTTTAACCATCTCCCTTTAGAGTGGAGAGTAGAATGTTTGCCAATTATTTTCCTTTTTCTTTCTTTCTTTTTTTTTTGAGACGGAGTTTCGCTCTTGTTGCGAGGCTGTAGTGCAATGGCGCGATCTTGGCTCATTGCAACCTCAGCCTCCCGGGTTCAAGTAATTCTCCTGCCTCAGCCTCTTGAATAGCTGGGATTATAGGTGCCACCACCACGCCCGGCTAATTTTTTGTATTTTTAGTACAGACAGGGTTTCACCATGTTGGCCAGGCCAGTCTTGAACTCTGACCTAGGGTGATCCACCTGCCTCTGCCTACCAAAGGGCTGGGATTACAGGTGTGAGCTGCTGTGCCCGGCCCAATTATTTTCTTCACAAAAGTTTACAAGTCTTAGAGATGTAACCTTCACTACTGTGTTAACTCTGAAACTCTACCTCCTTTCATCCTTTCTTAAGCAATACTGTATTAATCAGGTATTCACTGGACCCTGTGCTAGGTGTTTCTCCTATAAGCAACGCCTGGTGAGATTTTAATAGAAAATAATTTAACTTGGGATTTTAAACAGAAAATAATTTCATGAGCATCTGGTGGGAAATTACAACTAATTAAAATAACCAAACAAAATTATTTTTATTCTATAAGAAGTTAATAAATACTGCATTGAATTTCTACCACCTCTTCCCCTTCCCCAACCCCCAATCCCTTCTGACAGTAATTCCTTACATTTGAATCACATAATGTTCCAAGATCTGCCAATATTTGAGAATACTCTATGTTCTAGTCTAGACAGTATAGTACTTTAAATCTTTTCATTATAACAATATAGAAAGGATGGGTGTGCAATAATTCATCACTCTTTATTCTCTATCAGTTGCAATGTCAATGTATGTCCAGATGATAACCAAAATACTTTCAGCCATCTGGCTGAAGGTATGCTCTGAAATCATTTGAACTGTTCTGATTCCTCAAGGTAGCACTTGCTTAACTCTTTAAGACTGGGCAATGAGAGGTTGGAATCTGAGCTGGGAGCTGATGTACGCCTTGTGGTACTGAAACTTTTAAAACTTGAGGGTTCTCCTTAAGAAAAAGAATACACATTTACAGAGCAAACTTATGTCCAAAGTGTTCTAAAAAGAGTGGACTGACTTCTTTTTTGAGACGGAATCTCCCTCTGTTGCCCAGGCTGGAGTGCAGTGGTGCGATCTCCGCTCACTGCAAGCTCTGCCTCCCGGGTTCACGCCATTCTCCTGCCCCAGCCTCCCGAGTAGCTGGGACTACATGCGCCCGCCACCACACCCAGCTAATTTTTTTTTTTTTTTTTTTTTTTTGTATTTTTAGTAGAGACGGGGTTTCACCGTGTTAGCCAGGATGGTCTTGATCTCCTGACCTTGTGATCCGCCTGCCTTGGCCTCCCAAAGTGCTGGGATTACAGGCGTGAACCACTGTGCCGGGCCGAGTTTTTTTCCTTTAATGAGAGTATGTTAAGAGGCACAATCTCTCTTGTGATCATTAACTTTAGGTGTCAACTTGACTGGATTGAGGGATGCCTAGATGTCTGGTTTTGTCTTTCTGGAGAACCCTGACTAATATACCTCTCAGGTGGTGAAATCAGAAAATACGAGCCAGGGAGTTATTGGTAGCTGGGTTCTCAGAGGTATTGAATAAATTCTTTAGAACTCAATAAAGTCCACACATACAACATGTTACAAGACAGAAAGAAATGGCCTGTTGTGGATGTTCAGACACCCATTCCATAACCATTTCTTAAATGTTTCAGTAAAAAAAAAAGAGAAAGTATACACACTGACCTAGACTGTATAAATGGTACCTTCTTTGTCTTACATAATTTATTTATTAAAGAACTAAGAAAGTTCAGATAAAAAAATACTGGCATATGAAGCAAAAAGGATGAAGAATGATAAATATTATTCTAACATCAAAAAGAACATTCAAATAAGAGCAAAAAAACCAGATCATACCCAAAGTATTAACTTCTGTTTTGAGGTCATACAAGTGAGGTGGCCCTAAAGCTCTCTCATCATTAGCTTTAGGCTAAATCTCCTTCTACTTAGAAGCTCCATCCAGTCCCCAACACAAGGTAACCTAAAATCATTCCAGTGCAGAGGATTTTTGCCTTTTTTTTTTTTTTAACTGGTTTCCTCTAGGTAGAATATGTGAGTTTGGTAAAATCTAATTACAACTTCCTTGTGCCTTATTTGAGAATAGAAAGATTATTTCTCATCTATCAGACATAGCGATACAGAGAGTAATCGAAGAGACTCCCTAACAAAGGCACTTTTTAAGAAGTTATAGATGTTACTCAGACTTAGAGCCAATATTCAGCAGATATTTGATAAAGGAGATTCTTTGCATTGAATATCTGTTACTTCAGTCTGTTCTCTTAAGGAAAAATTGTGTTAAATGTCAGTGAACAGGTTCTTAGATTTCTGCTGGAAGATTTTTTTTTGCAAGGATCTTGGGTAAGACTTTTCTTCTGTCTCCTAGATCAGTTTTTCTTTTTTACTTCTCTGACAATATCCTCATTCATTCTAGTATTTGAGTTGCCCATCTACCATCTTTAGGAGAGTTTCTATCTCTATCCATATTCCTGCTGTGGTAATACAGAATATGCCTTCTGCAACTATTTCAATGCCTAGATGGAACCATTTTTTTTACTAGACCTCAGCTGCCTTTACTGCAAATCCATGTGAGTTTGCCCCACTTTTCAGTTTTTGTTCCTTAAAAAATTTTTTTGCCACTTATTGCCTTAATGCTTTTAGTTCTATGACTCAAGGATGTTTTTATTTATTATTTTCTATAGTCTATCCCCTCCATGCTGTTTTTGATTCTCCCCGCAGGCTTTCCCTCTTTTTGCTGACATCTGCCCTCAAGCTGCACCTTTTATGTTTTTTTTCTTTGGTTCTTTCTTCTAGTAGCCTTAATTCTTGGTAATAATGGAAAGAGATGTGGCCATTTAGCAATAGACCAACCTGCTCAAAGAGACCCTGCTTTCTAGCCCCCTTACTTTCTTTTTTCAGAGTTATTTTTTTCCATTCACTTTAAAGCATCCTTTTGGTCACTGATGTTCTATTTTGAGACAGATATAAATGCCACTTTGAAAGATTTTTGAAAGCTTTTCCTGATCATGCAACTTCTTTTAAATGTGCGTTAATTGAGACTAGCCAAAAATAAAATAGCTGTTGAACAAGGGAGCAGAGCATTTCCAATGGAGCTAGGTAGCCCTTAGGCAAACTCAGGACTCTACTCTTGCTGGGAGGGTAGATATGCATGGCTATCAATTTGCCGCTCTGTAGCTAGCATCACTCCTATAATTAGGAGATGAAGATTATCTTTCAATGTTGTAGGAATAAAATGTTCACAGTGTATCTTTCTCTTCCATTCTTCACTGAGATAATTCACAGCCTATCTTCTGAGATCCATAACGGACACTAGAAACAAGATTATTACATAAAATTAAGAGTAAACTCTGTATTTGGTAAGGATTCCAAGAAAGATGGTGATAGTCTGTGGTGTTTCTCATTGGCAGGGGCAGGTGGTAGTCACGGTGCAAAGTAGTGTTAGTAGTGTCAGATCACTAATCTGTTAAGCATAAGTGAATTGTCACTGATACTCAATTATATACTTATATTACATAATCAGAAATAAAAAGTTGTAATCATTTTTTCCTACCTCACTTTGGCAAAATGAGATTTGCCAAAGTGGTGAATTTTTAAGAAGTTTTGAGAATTTACCAGTAGTGAATTAGTTACACTTTTAGATGAGTCCATTAGTATGCTTCCAATGACTGGTTTGAATTGTAATTCATCTTATGCTCACATCCAATTACTTCTCATAGAAAGGGTTCAGAAAAGTTCCCAATACACCAAAGCAAAGCCTTGACTTCAGAAAATATGTATACTTTGTTAATTTTCATTTTTTTTCTCAATTGAATGAGGAAAATGCAAAGTTCAGTCATTCTGTTAAAAGTATCATGTTTCTTCAACCTAGAATGACATTAGAATGAAGGTATTTTAAAAATTCTTTGTCCACAGTTAATATTTCCTCCAAAATTTTGAAATATCATCCCAAACTTTTAAGAAAAACAAAAAAAATTGGGGTAACTCTCCTCCTAGAGAGGCATACTGAGTTACCATAAAAGTGAGCTAGAGTCTAGACCAGGTTACGTTTCTGGGATATAGTAAAGATTTAGTACGAACCAGTCAGAGGTTATGTCAGGAAGCTATGAGGAATGAATTGCAATTTATTGGTAGCTGAGAAAATGGGACTCAGGACACAGCAATATACTATAGATGGGTTCAGAGGTCGACACTCTATTTAGTTCTGAATGACTACAGAAAAGCGAGGTAGAAAAATAAGAAAAAGAAAGGAGTATCAATAGGAGGTTTAGCTAGAGACCATTGAGAGGAGAAAGAAAAGGAGAAAGTAGGAAAGAAGAAGTTATACAGGTGTGCTAGGATAAACCTAGAGTATCATGGAGTGATTCAGGTTCTTAGGAGCCAAGTTTATCTGTTAGTTGTCCTCAACTTTTCTGATTGCTTACTATCTTGTACTCAGTTATTACTATAGACAGGGAAAGGAATTTTGATTTATCAAATTCACAATCTCTGAAACCCAGGCATAGGTGAAAGAACAATGGAAAGCAAACACAGGGCACTGACTGTCCATTCAACACTGGACATTGACCATAGATGTGAGTGGAATAGAGGACTATAGGATTACTTCCTGTATTCACTATCCAGGAACACCACAAAATACTTCCCCCCAGGGTTTCTGACATGTGCTAGGACCACAGTAAATTCTGCCCTTCCTCCAGGCAAATCATAGCTTGGAAAATCAACTGTCTTAGCACAATGGAGCTGAGATTAAATCAGTGACCTGAGAACATAGTGATAATATGTATATTCCAGGTTTCTGCAGTATTCCTAAATGGTGAGAAGAGACAATTATATCAAATTGAAGAAACACTTAAAGGTATTTAGGGCTGAACCAAGATAAAACTGTGAAGTATGGATCTTTAGATCATCTTTGCAACAATTCTGTTTCATTTTCCCTCGTGATGAAATCATCCCCCATTTCTTTCTTTCTTTTTTTTTTTTTTTGAGGCAGAGTCTCACTCTGTCGCCGGGGCTGGGGTGCAGTGGCCGGATCTCAGCTCACTGCAAGCTCCGCCTCCCGGGTTTACGCCATTCTCCTGCCTCAGCCTCCCGAGTAGCTGGGACTACAGGCGCCCGCCACTTCGCCCGGCTAGTTTTGTATTTTAGTAGAGACGGGGTTTCACCGTGTTAGCCAGGATGGTCTCGATCTCCTGACCTCGTGATCCGCCCGTCTCGGCCTCCCAAAGTGCTGGGATTACAGGCTTGAGCGACCGCGCCCGGCCGAAATCCCCCATTTCTAATACAGACCAGCTGAATATGCTCTCTCCTTCTACATCATGGAACTTTTATTACCCCTAAAGTATAATTGGATGACAATCCAGTAAACATTATCTATATAAAATATACTCTTGAGGTATTTTTATTGCAATAAGGGCCAAGACAGTTATCCTAAGAAGGATCATGAAATATATATGCGGTTACCCTTTGTCTTTGATAATGGCACACATAAGAAAACATGGACTTATTTCCCACTGATACCAGATCAAGCTACAGAATCTTCCTCAATAATGGTGTTCCAGATTGCCACAAACAACTGAACAAAGTAAGCCACTTAAAACTTATTTGCAATTCAGAATCTATGTCATGAAACTCTACTAGTAACATTTTAAATATCAATCAAGATGCACACACAGAGAGAAAGTATGAAATATATGGAGTGATGAAAGGGACTGAGGGAAGATAGTTCACATAATTGTAAATCCAGTTCTGCTATCAGATATGATATTGAAAGAAAATATTAAATAATTCAATAGTTAATGACAATTCCTGGTAAGAGTGTTATAGACCCAAATTGTCAATAACTACAAAATGCAAAGAGGTCACATTCAAGATCACAGGTGCAGATGGCTGAGCAAAGACTAAAGCACTGTTTGAAAGCTTTTGTTTAAATTTTTGTTGCTGTAGTTGTTGTGGAATGGATGGCCATCATTTTCTGCACACTTATTATATAATGTGTTTTTACTCTTTAAGAAACAATGCAGAAATTACAGATCCAAATTACTATATCCCTTTCAAAGTAGCTGCCCTGACAGGATATACATTTATTCCAGCAGTACTGCCATTTCTTAAAACAGTTTTAGAACTCTTGAAATTGCTTTCAGAGCCTGAAGCTAATTTCTTTGACTATCCTCAATAGTGGCAAATCTTCATCCCTTGACAGGGGATTTGATTTTTTAGAGCTTGATAAAAGTCAAGACTAGTGAATAAAGTAGTTGATTAAATTGGATTGTAATGTTTGGGTTTCAAAAATAAGGTGAGCTACAAAGTTATAAGCCTGGTTTTCTCATGTAGCTCATAAACCAGTTTAGAAGGCAATCACAAAAGGAAATTTTTAAAAGTATATTTTAGTTTCTTCCTCTATAAAATAAGTGGATACTACCAACTGATCTCTAAATTCCATCTAGCTTTATGATTAAGTAATTTGTATTAAAAAAACTCCATATGATTGAATGTTTTAAATCTTTTTAAAAAAGCCATTCATCATACTAACATAATACTGGCATATTTTATGTTCTTAATTATCACTGGGATTCATTTTCCTCTGCTGTCAAATGAGGAAGGGTCTTGAATTGATAACGCTTCTGTTGTACAATGCTGTGCTATATATTAGTAACCTACGATTTCATAACAAATTATTCCAAAATTACGAGGCTTAAACAGCATTTATTATTGCGGTTACTCTGAGTCAGGAATCTGGACCCTGCTTATCTGTGTTGTCTGCTTCAGGTTTCTCACAAGCTACCATCAAGGTGTCATCTGAGTTGCAGTAATTCCAATGAACAGCTGTGGAAGAATTTGCTTCTAAGTTCACTACATGACTGTTGGCACGGTTCCATTCTTTATTGGCCTCAGTCCCTGTTGGCTATTGGCTAAAGGCTGCACTTAGTTCCTTTTTCACATGGGCTATTTGTAAGTCATCTTAAGAGCAAGCAAGCAAACAAGGAGGACCAGGGAAAGAGAGAGTGTAAGTGAGGCAGGATAGGTAGTCAAGGAAGTGACCATGTTTTCGAGGCACAGCAACCATGGTGACTGCACAATCAACACAATAAACAACATTCGCATTGTAGTTGAACTCATTCAAGCAAAGCTATCTTCAGTAGGGACATTCCCTTCTAAAGAGCATGCACATTTTTATTTTACCTATCCTCAAACTGACCATTTGCTCATTTTAATAGTAAAAAGCACACCTCTGGGTGGAGATTTAAGATGCTAATGAGACGTGCAATGTATGAACAAGCATGTACAGATATTGTGAATGTGCACCCAGAGGACCACCCAGAACATGCTTACAAGTACCACCTCTTTTCACCTCTTTATGAATAATCATGTAGGTCTCCATAAAGGGAGCCTCCCTAGTGCCAGTCTTCGCTGTCTCGTCCTGCTCTGAATCCCCTCTCTCTCTCAGGGTATACTGCCTATTCTGCACCTAACCTTCAAAATACTCCTTTTCTTTTTGAAATAAATTACTCTATACTACACCCCCTTTGCTGGGTGTCTCTTGTTTAAATTATTTTAAGAAGACAAGAACTGAGGTATCACATCAGCTGTCAACACAAGCAAGATAGAAGTCATAGTTTTTGTAACCTTATTTCAGAATCCACATCCATCACTTTTGCCATGTTCTGTTATTTGGAAGACAGTAATGAAGTCCAGCCCATACTCAAGGGGAAGCAGTTACACATGAGACTGAATACAAGAAGGTAGGGATGACAGGAATTCAATTTATAAGCAGCCTACCATTATCTTCCCTCTGGCCCCCAGTGATTCTCATTTCTTCCACATGAAAAATATGTGTACCATCTCTCACGTCTCTGTAAAACTCATGCCATTACGGCATCAGATGAAAATCCAGTATCTCCTCATCTAAATCATGTCCAAGTATATGAAGGAGTTTCCTTGAGCACAGTTCTTTAAGTATAGCTCCAGGAGTACGGCGCCTCTATATCTGTGAACTTGTGAAACCAGAAAGACAAGTTATCTCATACCTGACAAACAATGGTGAGGCAGACATAAAATAACACTTACAGACATTTCTGTTCAAGACAACAGAAAATTGGGAGATGCGATGCATTTTGTACTGCTTCTGTTCATTTCAGCCCATGCTGGCAATGTTTTTGCATATATACTTTTCTCAAAAATGTTGTGGGTTTTCTGTGAATGTCACTGGCGTTTTGCCTATTAGACAAAAGTCACATCCATACATCTTCTGGGGTGAGGTTGGGGAGCCTTTGGGCTTCTATTGAGATTCCTGAAGAACAAAGTTCTGAATCTTCCTGGAGACCCTATTGTTCAATAAAAAATCTGTGAGGTATGCCCATAATCTCTAGAGTCTTTTGTGTGACTGAATAAAACTCTGATACTTTTATCTTCTTAAATCTTTTTTAAAAGGTAGTACAGTCAAATCATTAATATACCTATTTTTAGGTATCCCACAGCTAGGCACTCCGTATCGACCAGTCGCACACCAGAAGATAAATATTTTAGAAACTGTATACTTCTCTACTGTATTTGACCTGGTCTTACTCTATAACTCTAGGAGTTCTGAGATTATGATTTTCATATTACCACAAATTTCATGGCTACCCTAACACAAGTGCCTCTGTACCACTGGACTTGCTGCATCTGGACCTACTGCACAGACTTTATCTGCTCTGGTTCCACTCACAGCTGGCATAGTAGTATTCCCAAGTATGCAACAAGCTGCCTCAGAGCCCAAAGAAGAAACCAGGTATCATGTTTTCTTGCATAATGAAAGATGTGAGGATGTGATAATTTGTCCTTTACTTTGAAGGGACATCTTTACTAAGATGCCCCAGACCAATGAATCCCTAACATTTAACTGATGAATCAGGTCCTTGAACCTTCAAAGTGTTTATCTCCTACCCTTTTACCTAGTCTTCCAATGTATTTACACTTTTTGATGATCTGATCCAAACAATATGATGCCATCAATATAATGGACCAATGGGATGTTCTGTACACAGCTGATCTGTCTAGATCCCTCCAGAAAATATCATGATAGAGGGTATAACAGTTAACCTAGTTAACCTAGGTAACAGTTAACGTAGGCAAAATTAGGCCTATTCCACATGAATACAAACTGTTCCTGATCCTCCTTTCCAATAGAGATTTTTAGAAAGGGTAAAACTGCTACATTAATAACTGCATACCATGTACCTGAAGTTGTGGTAATCTGCTCTAACAAAGATGCTTCTTCTGGAAGAGCAACTGCAATTAATGCAATATTTGGTTGAGTTTGCAGCAATCTACTTTCATCTTCCAGATCCATCTGGGTTTTCTAAGAGCTAAAATAGTGAATTCAATGGAGATATAATGGGGCCATGATCCCTGCATCTTTTAGGTCCTCTGCTGTTTCCCCTGGGATGCAATATTGTGTGTGAGGAAGGGGCATATTAGAAATTTCCACTTGCTCTTCCCACAAGAATAACTCTTACTCTACAATTTAATAAATCATTAACTACCAAGCATTTCCATTCCAATTACATATCTTGGGACCAAGGAAACAATCACTTTGTGAGTCTGTGAACCCAGTGAACCCACTACCATGAGCTGGACCAGTGCCAGCATTCCATTTATCATCTGGCTTCCATATACTCTCACTTTAACATGGGGATTATGACGCTTTATGTCTCCAGTTATCAATGTCAACTCAGGCCGACATCAAACAGCTCTCGAAATATTTGGGTATTCCCTTTCCCCACAGTTTAGTTATACACGTAAATGGCTGTAATTCCTGTTGGAGAATGACTTGTCTCTGCGTTACAGGGTCCCTCTTTCAATTGATAAGTTTAGGATAGGAAACTGACACAGGTATGGAAATGGAATGTGACTTTGTAATATTTTATGTAGTTTATTTCAGTCTTCTGATCATCTATTTTTGACTTATATTAAGTTATAGTTTGAACAACACCCTGACTGGCTGCTCATCTCCCTTGCCTCCAGGGATGTTGCCTATCCACTGTGATAACTGAACTTTGGTGGATATACACCAATGAGTTATAAGCTTATATAAGGCCTTCCAGTTGACTGCAGGTGGAAACTGTGACTTGCTTCTGACCCCCAGAATATGGTAAAGGTGATGGGATGTCACTCCCTTGATTCAGTTATGTTTTATGGCAAAGGTAATGGATGTTACTGCCATGATTGTGTGACCTTACATGACTGTCTTAGCCAACCAAAAAACAGAGACTCTTTTGCTGGCCTTGAAGAAGTAACCTGCTATGATGTGAACAGCCACGGAGAGGGCCACATGGCAGGAAAGTGAGGTGACCTCTAAGAACTGAAAGCTTTAGTACTACAACCACAAAGAATTTGGAACAAATAGAAAAGACACAACTCAAGTCTAGATATAGATAGAAATAGTGATTATATAGATATAAATGTAGATAGATGGATAGATAGATAGATAGATAATGTACTGAAGTGAATTATAAAGAAAGGTATAACTTACTCTGGTGTGGACCATAAATCTTTTCTCATGAAGGGTATTTGGAAGCACACTTACATCTATAATTCATCTGTAATAAATTTTTATGAAGGGACTGTGCTAGAAACTTCAGTTAATTTTTTCACATATGGATATGAAAATTTATAGGCCTAAATGTAAAATTCTGACCACACCAAGTAATAGCAAGAACATGTAGCAAGTGGAATCCTAATATACTACTGAAGGGAGTGAAAATTGATATAACCACCTAGGAATAGCTTTGGCAGTACTGACTAAAGCCAAAGTCATACTTCATGTTCTACAAGTTCAATGCTAGGTATATATCCTATAGAAACATATACATATATGCACCAAAGTACATGTACATGAATATCTATAGCAGTACTAGTCTTAAAGGCAAAAAGGAAATATTTAAATGCCTATTAACAATATAATCAATAAATAACTTGTATATTTCTAAAATTAGTTATTATATTGGAATAAAAAAGAGAAAAACTTCACCAACAATATGGATAAAGCTCACAGACACATGAATGAAAGAAACCAGACAAAGAATATATGCTGTGCAATTTTGTTTGTAGAAAGTTACAACTCAAACTATTTAATGGCGAACAGAATACTGATTCATTTTAGGAGGGCAAATGGAGGGAGCATGAGGAAGTCTTCAGAGATATAATGTTTATAATTTGATCCTGTTGGTTGTTACATGAGAATATTTACTTTGTAAAAAAGACTCATTGAGCTATGTATTTAAATATGTACTGCACTTTACAGTATATTGTACTCCAATGAAAAAAATCTCTCTTCCATAAACAAATAGTAGTTTAGAGAAGAAATGAAAAGGTCCCTTGCATATTCAAAAAGTTGTTCAATTTTATTCATAATAAGAGATGCAAATTAAGCCATATATTGTGATACCACTTCTTACCTACCAGAGAGGCAAAAAGCCTATATGTATTGGATATATTCTGTTGGATAGGCTGTGGGGAAACAGGACCACTCCTATGTTGCCAGTGACAATGTCAAATGGTATAACACCTATGAATGTGAGCTTGGTGATATCTAGGAAATTTACACAGCCATTTACCTTTGACCTAGCAATCACACTTCTAGCAATCTATTTCTAATACACACTGTCATAAAGTGAAATTACTTTTTATGCTGAATAGCCTTTGTTTGCCACTCCAGGTCTCTTCTCCACCTCTCCCCACTCTGCTCTGAGCCTGAGAGACTGAACTTTTTGACCTATGTCAATGGTCAGCAAACATTTTCCATAAAGGGCCAGAGGGAATATACTTTAGTAACTGAGGGCCATATAATCCCTAACTACTAAACTTCTGTTACAGTGTGAAAGGTGAAAGCATGCACAGATAATACACACACAAATGAACATGGCTGTGTTGCAGTAAATCTCTGTTTACAAAAGCAGGCCATAGTTCATTAACTCTTGAACTATATTAACTAGATTCCTCTGGCTTCCACTTAGGTTTGGCCCATAGGAGGCATCAGCCAGAGACTGGAAGGTGGGAGGAAAGTTAAGTTTGGGGTATTTATTTCTCACCTCCTTCTGGGCCAAGTCAATATTCCTCTACCTAGGGCCCAGCTTCTATCAGGCAGCCCTGTCCAAGAGCTACAGCTACCATTTCAATGATAGTAGTTTTCCAGATTTCAGTAACTACTAACTTCAGGCCAAATGGAGGGGAAATGACTCTCAAATGTTACTAGCATTTATCTTAGCACTTTTTCTGTTTCCCTGGACGCTTCTTTACATCTCTTTGAGTAACACTTTTATTAGCCTCTCCTCAATAACCCAGTTTGAGTGTGCCATCTCTTTCCTGCCAGTACTCTGACTTATTGATAGGTTATTATTATGACATTTTTTAAAGCAAAATTTGGAAACAAACAAATATTTATCACCAAGGAACTCACTGAATAAAGTATGATTGATATGTGTGTGTGTGTGTATGTGTGTGTATGTGCATATATCAAATATCTTTGTTTTTTCCCTTTCTTTTCTCCTTACTATATAACATAAAATTTACGGACTTTTATATTATTTAAGTATTGTTAACTTTACATCAAGTAATATAACGTTATAAGATAGTTCACTTCTTCTCCTTGATATCTTATAACTAAATATAACAAACAAAATGTATTTTTATTTGGAGAGTAAGTATACTTTAAGAAGATGTGTATCAATGTCAAACTGACATGGGCTTGTGTTGGTTAGCTTTATGTGTCAACATGGCTAGGCCTAGACATTGCTGTGAAGGTATTTTTAGGTGAGATTAACATTTAAATCACCAGACATTCACTAAAGCTGATAACTCTCCATAATGTGCATAGGCCTCATTCAGTCAGTTGAAGACCTTAAGAGCAAAAGGACTAATGTCCCCTAGAGAAGAAGGAATTCTGCCAGCAGATTGCTTTTGGACTCAGGTGCAACAACTCTTCCCTGTGACTCCAACTGACTAGCCCATCCTGCAGATTTTGGACTTCTTAGCCTCCACTGCCTCATGAGCCAAGGTTTTTGAAATAAATAAATCTCTCAGATAGACAGATGGGATTGGCAAGGGGACGGGGCGTGATGGCAGATAGGCAACAGGCGGGAATGTAAACTAGCATAACTGCTAAGGAAAACAGTATGAATATTCCTTAAAGAACTAAAAGTAGAATGACCATTTGATCCAGCAATCCCACTACTGGGTATCTACCCAGAGGAAAAGAAGTCATTATATGAAAAAGACACTTGTACATGCATGTTTTTAGCAGCATAATTCGCAACCATGAAAACATGGAACCAGCCTAAATGCCCATTGACCATGAACAAGTGGATAAATAAAATGTGGTATATATACACCATGGAATACTACTCAGCCATAAAAAGGAATGAAATCATGGCATTTATAGCAACCTAGATGGAAGTGGAGACCATTATTCTAACTGAAGTAACTCAGGAATGGAAAGCCAAATATCACATGTTCTCACTTATAAGTGGGAACTAAGCTATGTGGACACAAAGGCATAAGAATGATATAAGAGACTTTGGTGACTCGGAGGGAAGGGGGTGAGGGATAAAAGACTACATGAGTGCATACCACTTAGGTGATGGGTGCACCAAAATCTCAGAGATTACCACTAAAGAATTTATCCATGTAACCAAAACTACCTGTTCCGCAAAAAACTACTGAAATTTAAAAAAAGACAGATAGATAGAAAAAAAATAGCATTTAGAATACATTCTTTAAAAAATCAACACGCAGGCTGGGTGAAGTGGCTCACACCTGTAATCCTAGCACTTTAGGAGGCCAAGGAGGGAGGATTGTTTGAGCTCAGGAGTTCAAGATCAGCCAGGGCAACCAGCCACGACAAAATCCCATCTCTACAAAAAATAGTCAGGTGTGGTGATGCATGCCCGTAGTCCCAGCTACTCAGGAGGCTGAGGTGGAAGGGTCACTTGAACCCGGGAGGGCAAGGCTGCAGTGAGCCATGATCGCATCACTGTACTCAAACCTGGGTGACAGAGCAAGATCCTGTCTCAAACAAACACACAAACAAACAAAAAAACATGTAAAACAAAAAGTTAACTATCCACTAGAACAAACACAATCCTCAGAAAATGATAAATTTCAGAGTTGCTGGAATGTCCAGTTTTCAATCAAAATTTTCTAGACGGGCAAAGAAATAGAAGAGTTTATTCATTCGCAGAAAAAACAAAAGCAAACAGTAGAAACAGATTCTGAGTTGGCCTACATGTTGTATTTCGCAAAATCTTTAGCATAGCTGTTATCAACGTACTTAAGGAATTAAAGAAAAATATGTTTACGTAATTAACAGATATGCTGTTAATGAGTTAAAATAAAGGTAGCATTAACACAGAAATATAAATTACAAAACAGAAATTTTAGAGATAAAATACAAAACTAAAGTGAAAATTCACTAGATAAACTTGATAGCAGATTTGAGATGGCAAAAGAGAGAACAAGTGATCTTGAACTATAAATTACTAAATATTGCTAAAAAAGGAGAGAAATGGATTCCATAAGTCTTTTAGGACACCACTTTCCTTTTAAACCTTTACTTTCCCTATACTGGCTTCTCCTCTCTTTTTTGATGACAACAAAATCTAGGAAGTTATGCACCTATACAAGAAAAATAGTTCCTCTCGCATCTGCAGAAAAGGTTGGTTGTGTATCTCAAACTTAAAAGCCTTATCTAAGGCCCTGTGCAGTGGCTCACATCTGTAATCCCAGCACTTTGGGAGGTTGAGGTGGGCTGATCACTTGAGCTCAAGAGCTTGAGACCAACCTGGTCAACATGGTGAAGCCCCACCTATACAAAAAATACAAATACTACCTCGATGTGGTGGCTTGTGCCTGTACTCCATCCCAGCTACTCAGGGGGCTGAGGCTCAAATATCACTTGAGTCTGGGAGGTCGAGGCTGCAGTTGAACTGAGATCAAGCCACAGTCCTCCAGCCTGGGCAACAGTGTGAGACCCTATCTCAAAAAAGAAAAAAACAAAAAACAAAAAACAAAAAACTGAAACTAACTCAAAGCTTTATCTATATTCTAGCTGCATGGCTCTTTCATTACTCTACATTTGTCATCACCCTGTTCAAGATTTCTCACGTCTGCCTCTCCCCCAACACTGCCGTTCTTTGATCTCAACTAACTACAGATTAGAAAGTGGCAATCCACTTTCTAATTTGTAGGCGGGTGGATCACAAGGTCAGGAGTTTGAGACCAGCCTGACCAACATGGTGAAACCCCGTCTCTACTAAAAATACAAAAATTAGCCTGGCATGGTGGTACATGCCTGTAATCCCAGCTAGTGGGGAGGCTGAGGCAGGAGAATTGTTTGAACCCGGGAGGTGGAGGTTGCAGTGGGCCAAGATCGCGCCACTGTACTCCAGTCTGGGTGACAGAGCGAGACTCTGTCTCAAAAAATAAAAATAAAAATAAAAAATAAAGTGGCAATAGTAGTCATTAGTACTGCTCACCAAATATTTGTATTTGTAGTAGCATGCTTTCTCATGTCTCCTGAAGCTATCTGTGGCCTTGAACTTACTTTAGACAACAAATTGCGAGTGGAAGGTGAACAAAAGGGATGTGTGTTACTCTGGACACAAGCATTAAATGCCAGTATGTAATGCATCACATTTTCTGTTCACTTTGGATGACTTACAGTGTTACAGGCAGTGGCATCTTCTTCAATGCTGATCCTGTAGTAAAATCCATGGGGAATTGGTACTACTTCCTGGTTGGAAAACCAACCAAACAAAACAATGGGGAGGGGAAGGCACATCCAACTTGCAATGGACATATAATGTGAGCAAGAAATAAACTTGGTGGTTTTAAGCCAAGTTTTAAGATTTTCAAGGTTTCTGTTACTTCAGAATAACCTAGGCTATTCTGATTGGTATATGTATTAATACTTTTCTGCACTTTTCTCACTTACATTATCTAACCTACCCAGAGAAATGATGTCACTGCCTCTGTCCTTGACCCCATGCCTTATCTTTTAAAAGATGGTGGTGGTTGTTTTTCATTCTGCATGTACCTATTTTATTTTTTTTTTTAAATCTCTCTAGGTCTACTGACCTGAAGTTTTAACATAGTATTAGCCATGATTACCTGTACTTTAAAAATCCTATTAATATATATCTAGTGGGTTACTTCTCTAAATAAAGGAATAGAAACAATATTTTGAGGCTTAGAACAGTAAAAAGCACCACAGAGCCTATTTCTAAGTCTAGTCCCTCAAATACCACCACAATCAGTTATATCAGTAATATCTGGATGCCCATATCCAACCAACGCTACATGTTACAACCTCAGAAGAACTTGTATATTGAGTGTACTTTTCAGACCATAAAGGTGAAGCCACAGTATGATTTAGTTTTGATCTCACCTAAAAACTGCATGAAGGCTTTGTGTTCTGCCAATGAGCCTGCTGAAAGACAACAAATGCCATAGGATTCCAAGTGTATCCTAGTTTTTTTTTTTTTTTTTAAAGACAGATGATAGCATGCTATAGAAAGCTTTGGCATAGAAATTATCTGTGACCTTTCCTAGCTCTACTTATGGCAATTATGTCTCAACTTCTAGAAGAAAATGGATGTAAATCAAAGTTCCCAATTTCATCAAGATCCCCTAATGTGCCTTATAGCAACAATATGTGACTTATATTCTTGCTTCAGAAGCTTAAAATGACATATTATCCAAAAGATTATCTTTTGACTCTGACACATATTGCCTTTCTAAAATCTTATATGACCTACATAAGGTTTAATAAAAATAGTAAATTTTCCCATGTAGAAGCTAATATATAATCATTAGTTTCATCCATTTGAAATTGCCAATATTTAACAAATTTGACCTATAAAAGTGGCACTTCATAGTTTAATCTAATAACTTTCCACATATTATGTTGTTGCATTTTCCTTTATATACATGATGAAAATGTACAAGAAGAAATTGGCCATTTTCCCCCCAAACTCTGCTCCTACTTTTATATTCCTTATCTTGAGGAATGCACCATTGACTACCTAGTTGTCCAAGTAAATGTGGAAGTTATAATTAAGTCCTCTATCTTCCTTTCCTTTTACATCCAATTGGTAGTGAACACTATGGTTTCTTAAAATATCCTAAAAAGTGTACACTAGCTCCATTGCTACTGCCTTGGCTCAGTTGGTAATCTGCCACAGATGGGGTTCCCAAGGAAGCAGACTGAGACAGGGATTACAGCCAGAAGGAAAGTTCTTAAGGCTGCAACATGCTGAAGGGAAGGGAATCAAGCAGGACTGAGCAAAAGGAAAAGCTGGGCTGTGTTGCACTCTCAAGAAAAGCTTCAGCAGATTCTATAAGGAGTTTGTTGGGGTTCTTTGGTTTTAAGAGACAGGGTCTTACTCGGTCACCCAGGCTGGAGAACAGTGGTGCAATCATGGCTTACTGCAGCTTAGAACTCCCAGGCTCAAGTGATCCTCCCACCTCATCCTCCTAAATAGCTAGGACAATAGGTACATGCCTGTAATTTGCGTCTGGCTATTTTTTTTCTTTTTTTTTTTTTTCAGAAATGGTTACCCAGACTGGTCCTGAACTCCTGGCTTCAAGCAATCCTCCTGCCTCAGCCTCTAAGTAGTTAGAATTACAGGCATGAGCCACCACACCCAGCCCACAAGGAATTTTATAGTTGAGATGGTCATTCCAAATTATATTAAATTGGAGTAAAGGGATGAGGGCTTTATACCTCTACATCAACAAGTCATTGAACATGGTCTGGGAAAGAAGTACAGCCTTAACAGAGGTCACACTCTTCAGCCTAGGCAGTTTCTAAGAAGTCTGGAAGCTAAAGACTGTCTGCTGGCAGCATTCCCGGAGGGGAGAGGAAACTCTTCAGTTCTTAAGGGGCATCTGGGTAGCACATCACAACATCCACTAAATTTCATCCTCTGTAATGCTCATATCCACTTCTTCACCATAAATTCCAGAAGCAGTTCCTCCAAGATTTCATGGGCATCTTTTCCTAAAGAAACTTACAGGAGGAATGTCAGTAGAACAAAAACAATCTTTATCTCTGAAGCTTGTCTCCAGACCACAATTGATACATCTCTCTTTTCTATTATGCATTCTAGATTCCTTTTGCCTTCAGGTAGCATTCTGCTAGCCTCGATGTTTTTCCTGGAGGTGTGACTGAGACCCTAATCCTCAAAGGTCTAAGCCTACAGTAACTGTGCCTTTCCCAGGCCCCAAGTGCTGCCCTTGTCCTTTTAACATCAAAATTGGGGAAGCGGTTACCAAGAGACGATGCTCAAGTAGATATCTAGAAGCCAAGTGTAGTTTTCTTTCCCCATGAAGTAAAAACAGCTCTAAGTCCTTGTAGAAGTCAAGTGTATTTTTCCTACCCCACTAAGTAAAAACAGTTCTAAGTCCTCATGATGATTAGGGTCAATTACCCCTGCCAAGAGAGTCGCTCCTCCTCTTGCCTGCTTCTCCCTTGGTAAGATGAGCCTGAAGTGCCCAGGAAACAGCTGTAGCTTTTAGTCCAATGAGATTCTTGCGTATTTGGAAACCCAACCTCTAAACTCATCAAGCCCAGAGTTGTAGAAATGGGAAACACTCCCCGAGAAGGTCAATGGTGGTGATGGTAAGTGGCGCTCCTTGGCTTTTAACGCATGGGTCCCAGATCAATGAATTTCAGCTACAGGGAAACAGCATCATGTAAAGGTCATTGGTTTAAAGCAGGGTTTTTTAACCTTGGCATTATTAATATTTTGAGTGGAATAATTTTTTGTTGGGGAGGGCTGTTCTATGGAGTGTAAGATGTTTAGTGTACTTCTGCCCTCTATCCACTAGATACCAGTACAACCCACCCCAGTTCACCTCCCCAAGACCCCCTACTCCACTACATTACGACAACAAAAAGATGTCTCTAGACATTGTCAAATATTCCTCCAGGAGCAAAACTGCCCGTGGTTGAGAACCACTGATTGAAGTGCATACTGGAGGGATATACTGGAGGATGGTGTCCCACCATTGCTAGGCATTGCCTCTGAGTTGACATTTCAGCTATGCCTTCAATAGGCCATTTTATTGCTCTAAACGGTGGTCAGCTTTCTAGGGGGTGCAGTATGTAATGTGCCCAGTGGGTCCAGTGGTTATACACCCACTCCCACACTTCGTTTGCCATCAAAATGGTTCTTTAGTTCTTTAGTCTAACACAATATAGGTTAGAATGCCACATAAATGGAGAAAATGCTGTAAACCCTCAGATGAGAATGACAGTTGAGGCTCTGTAGCTAAGAAAGGGAAATCAGTACCTGAATATCTATGTCTTTCTGTCAAAATAAATAGCTGCTCCTTGTGGTGTGAAGGGGGACTAACGTAATCAACTTATTACCAAGTAACTGAATGATCTCCTTGAGGGATGGTGTGTATTGCCACACTCAGTATTAGGTTCTGCTGCTGGAAGATTGGACATCTGATAGCAATAGTGGCTTTATAAGTCTTGGTAAGTGAGAGTCCACACTGTTTGGTCCATGCATGGCCTCCAGCTTTGCCATCATGGTCACCCATTCATATGCCCATTGTAATAGCACTAGTGTAGGATGAAGAAGAGATCAGTTGATGTCAACTATGTGAGTTTTTGGTCTACCTGATTGTTTAATGGCACCTCCATAGTGAATGCTTTGTAAGTGCATTACATGTCATACAAATATTTTCATATTTGGTGCCCACTTGCATATATCTCTACCCCAGAACACCACAGAGCATCTCTTCCCATCTCTGACACCTCTAATACAATAGGAAATCCAAGACTGAATGGCCAAAGAGGGAGGGCTACTATCACCACAGCACGGACTTGCTACAAAGCCACTTTCTTCCCTAAACTGGTGGCTTTCCTGTCACCTGGTATATGGGTTGGAGCAGTATTCTCAGCTGTGGAAATTTTCTGTCAAAAAAGGGAGCCTAATAAGCCTCGTGTTGTCCCTCTTTAAGGTAGGAAGTTCAAAATGCAATAATCTGTCATTTTACTGGTGTCTTACAAAGGCCTCTTGATGTTATGTGTCACTGTTAAGTGAAAGAGTGTGATGTTCTGCAAGATGTCCAGCTGGTCCAGGTTTGTTCTGACTATATTATAACAGAGGAAAGAAGAGTTGACATAGCCCTGGGGCAAGATTGTGAATGTACACACTTGTCTGTTAGTGGTGAATGAAAAGTTTTCTGATTCCCCCCATCATGCTTGTTTGTTTGTTAGGAGAAAAGGCATATAAATTTATTTAACAAGTATACACAGGAAGAACGACAGTGATTATCCCCGATTCTGTTTTTGATAGGGGTGGGAAAAATACATTTACCAGCTTGTTAGCTACACATATCATTTACCTGAAGCCACGTCAATACTTAGCAAGCATTGCACATTGATGCAGAAGCCGTAATTGGGATTTATTTATTTATTTATTTATTTATTTATTTATTTATTTGAGATGGAGTCTCTCTATGTTGCCCAGGCTGGAGTGCAGTGGCATGATCTCCACTCACTGCAACCTCCACCTCCCTGGTTCAAGCAATTCTCCTGCCTCAGCCTCCCAAGTAGCTGGGACTACAGGCACCCGCCACCATGCCCGTCTAATTTTTTTTGTATTTTAGTGGACACGAGGTTTCACCGTGTTGCCCAGCCTGGTTTCAAACTCCTGACCTCAGGGAATCCACCTGCCTCGGCCTCCCAAAGTGCTAGGATTACAGGCGTTAGCCACCGTGCCTGGCTGGGAATACTATTTAGAGGAGTTTGTGGTAGACAACTGTCTTCCTCCAAAATCTGTCTAGTTTCTGCAGGGGTCAGACTGGCAAATTAAGTGGAAATATGAAGGAGGACAGCACCCTTGCATTCTTTAAGTCTTAAAGGGTTACACTAGTCTGTGCCATCTCTTTGGGATGCAATATTGCTTTTGATTTACTATATTGCCTGGGAAGGGGAGCAGTTTCAGAGCATGTCCAATTCTCTGAGTCTCTTAAATCCTTTCTTCCATTGCCTACTATGGCAATTCAGGTATTTAACACTTCATTTACTGTGGGTCATCACTTTTCCATGCTTCTAGGAAAAACCACCATACTCTGGAGTCTTTTCCAAGTATTAAATCCTGTATATTGGAGAGACCTGTCAAATCAATAAACAACTTTATGTTTTGTCCCTTTCATCCAGCACTCTTACAATCCAGTCCCATATGTACTCCTCAACTCCTGTCGATATATTTTGGCTAAGTCCTACAGCAGTTTAAGGGTTATTTTAGTTTTCTATTTGCTGTAAAACAAATTTCTACCAACTTAGTGGCTTAAAACATGACCCATTTTTTAACTCACAGTTGTATAGGTCAGCAGTCCAGCATTGAGTGACTGGGTTCTCTGCTTAAGGTATAACAAGTCTAAAATCTAGGTGTGAGCCAGGTTAGGTTCTCTTTTGGGGGCTTTGGGGAAAAATCAGCTTCCAAGCTCAGTCTTACAATGGGTGAAATTTAGTTTCTTGAAGTTGTAGCACTTAGGTCTTCATTTTCTTGCTGGCTGCAAACCTGGAGCCTCTCTCAGCAACTAAAAGCCTACTACATTGTTTGACATGTGGACTCCTCCACCTTTCAAGATAGCAATCTTGCTGTGTCAAAGCCTTCTCTTTTAATAACTGACTTCCCCTTCATCAACCAGCTGAAGAAAACTTTTTTTTTTTTTTAAAAATTATACTTTAAGTTCTAGGGTACATGTGCACAACATGCAGGTTTGTTACATATGTATACATGTGCCATGTTGGTGTGCTGTACTCATTAACTCGTCATTTACATTAGGTATATCTCCTAATGCTATCCCTCCAAGCTTTCTTTTAAAAGGTTGATTTGAATAGGTCAGATGCACCTAAATAATCTATCTTAAGGTCAGCTGATTTAAGACCCTAATTATACCAGCAAAATTCCTTCCCAGCAATACTTATATTTATTTATTTATTTATTTGAGATGGAGTCTCTCTATGTTATGTTAGTAACTCAGATATGTTAGTATCTGAGTGAATAACTGGGAGAACGTGTGTATATACCAGGGGTCTGGAATCTTGGGAACCATCTTGGAATTCTGCCTACTACAGGAGCAAAGAGGAAGGGTTTTTATTCATTTGCATTAACCAGTTATTGGATATGGGCTGTCATGAGAGGCAAAATGACCTTAGGAGAGAAAGATCTGTTTGGCAAAGGCAATTATGTAGAGCTGAGAACTGCCTGTCAGCAGCAGTCCCAAAAAGCAGGGGGACAAATTCTTCTATCCAGTAGAAGGGAATGGGTGGTTTATCTCTTCTATTGCATCATCCTTCTTGTCTAGATTACCATACCACTTCTGGTTTTTTCCTCTTCCAATACACATGTCACACAAGTGACCGACTACATTTTCTACAACACAATTCTGATGATGTAATTCCCTGCATTAAAGTAACTCCCTAGTTATGTACAGTATTCATACCTTTACCCTTATTACTATGTAATACAAATTCTTCATGATCTCATGCTTTTTTGCCATCCAATAGAAGACTACAGATATTCCATTACTTGTTCTTTCTTCTTGGAAAGCCTAGATCATCCAAATACTGTCCTTTTTCCCCAAGTTAACTGTCCTATTCAAAATTGGCAATATCACCTCCTCCACATAGTCACCAGAGAGCCTTTACTTGTGGCTTTGCCATCATCTTGGCTAAGTCTGTGTCCTCTGTAGTTTTCAGAGAAGTCCATGCTTACCTCTATGACAGCATGTGTCATTCTATTTAGTAACTATATATATTCCTTTAATTTTTATTTTCAGTTTTTGTGGGTAAATAGTAGGTATATATATTTATGGGCTACAAGAGATATTTTGATACAGGAAAACAAAGCATACTAATCAGATCAGAGTAAATAGGATATCCATCACCTCAAGCATTTATCCTTTGTGTTTCCAACAATATAATCATACTCTTTTAGTTATTTTTAAATGAACAATTAAATTATTTTTTATTATGGTCACACTGTTGTGCTAGCAAATACTAGATCCTGTTTATTCTAATTATATTTTTGTACCCATTAACCATCGTCCCTTCCTTCCCCCACCCTCCAACTACCCTTCTTAGCCTCTGTTAACTGTCCTTCTACTCCCTATCTCCATGAGTTCAATTGTTTTAATTTTTAGCTCCCACAGATAAGTGAAAACATGCGATGTTTGTCTTTCTGTGCTTGGCTTATTATACTTAATGACCTCCTGTTCCATCCATGTTGTTGCAAATGACCGGATCTCATTCTTAGTTATAGCTGAATAGTACTCCATTGTGTATATGTACCACATTTTCGTTACCTATTCATTTGTTGATGAACACTTAGGTTGCTTCCAAATGTTAGCTATTGTGAATAGTGCTGCAATAAACCTGGAAGTGCAGATACCTCTTCGATAGACTGACTTCCTTTCTTTTGGGTATATACCTAGAAGTGGGATTGCTGGATCATTAGGTAGTTCTAATTTTTGGTTTTTTTGGGGAACCTCTAAACCGTTCTACATAGTGGTTGTACTAATTTACATTCCCACCAACAATGTTATTCAATATTCTGTTGAATAACAGAAATGGGTATGAGAATACCCATTTCTCCATATCCTTGCCAGAATTTGTTATTACCTGACTTTTGGACAAAAGCCATTTCAATGGGGTGAGATGATATCTCATCGTACTTTTGATTGCATTTCTCTGATGACCAATGATGTTGAGTACCTTTTCATATACGTTTGCCATTTGTATGTCTTCTTTTAAAAATGTCTATTCAGATTTTGCCCCTTTTTAATCAGATTCTTAGGTTTTCCCCTACAGAGCTGTTTGAATTCTTTATTTCTTGATTTCTTTCTCACAATTGTTCACTATTGGCATACAAAAATGCTACTGATTTTTGTATGTTGATACATACACAAATGCTACTGATTTTTGTATGCTGATTGTGTATCCTGCAACTTTACTGGATGTATTCATCAGTTTTAATGTTTTTTGATGGAGACATGAGGTTTTTCCAAATACAAGTTTATATCATCTGCAAATAAAGATAACTCGAATTCTTCCTTTACAATTTGGATGCTTTTTATTTCTCTTGTCTGACTTGTCTAGCTAGGTCTTCCAGTGCTATGCTGAATAACAGTGGAGACAGTGGGCATCCTCGATATGTTACAGATCTTAGAGGAAAGAAAGACTTTCAGTTTTTCCCCATTCAGTCTGATACTAGCTGTGGGTCTGCCCTATATGGCTTTTATTATGTTGAGGTATGTTCCTTCTATACACAGTTTTTTGAGGGTTTTTATTATGAAGGGATGTTGAATTTTATCAAATGCTTTTCAGCATCAGTAGAAATGCTTATATGGCCTTTATCCTTCAATCTGTTGATATGATGTATCACATTGATTGATTTGCATACATTGAACCATCGTTGTATTCCAGGGATAAATCTCTCTTGGTTATCATGAGTTATCTTTTTAATGTGTCATTGAATTCCGTTAGCTAGCATTTTGTTGAAGATTCTTGCATCACTATTCCTTAGTTGATATTGGTCTGTAGTTTCCTTTTTCTATGTGTCTTTGGTTCTGGTATCAGAGAAACACTGGCCTTGTAGAATAAATTTGGAAGTATTCACTCCTCCTCTGTTTCTCAGAATAGTTTCAGTAGGATTGGTATAAGTTCTTCCTTAAATATTTGGTAGAATTCAGCAGTGAAGCCATCAGGTTCTGGTCTTTGCTGGAAGCTTTTTTATTATCCAAATCGATAAACAGAAAGTCAAATTGTCGCTGTTTGCTGATGATATGATTGTATACCTAGAAAACCCTAATGACTCCTCCAAAAAGCTCCTAGAACTGATAAATGAGTTCAGCAAAGTTTCAGGATACAAATTTAATATACACAAATCAGTAGCACTGCTATAAACCAATAGTGACCAAACGGAGAATTAAATCAGGAACTCAACCTATTTTACAACAGCTGAAAAAAGTAATAAAATACTTAGGAATATACCCAACCAAGGGAATGAAAGACCTCTCCAAGGAAAACTACAAAACACTGCTGAAAGAAATCACAGACAACACAAACAAATGGAAACACATCCCATGCTCATAGATGGGTAGAATCAATGTTGTGAAAATGACCATACTGCCAAAAGCAATCTACAGATTCAATATAATTCCCATCAAAGTGCCATCATCATTCTTCATAGAACTAGAAAAAACAATCCTAAAATTCATATGGAATCAAAAAAGAGCCTGCATAGTCAAAGCAAGACTGAGCAAAAAGAATAAATCTGGAGGCATCACACTACCTGCTCTCAAACTATACTACAATGCCATAGTCACCAAAACAGTATGGTACTGCTATAAAAACAGGCACATAAACCAATGGAACAGAATAAAGAATCCAGAAATAAACCCAAATACTTACAGCCAACTCATCTTCAACAAAGCAAACAAAATCACAAAGTGGGGAAAGGACATCCATTCAACAAATGGTGCTGGGATAACTGGCAAGCTGCATGTAGGAGAATGAAACTGGATCCTCATCTCTTGCCTTATATAAAAATCAATTCAAGACGGATCAATAATTTAAACATAAGACCTGAAACTACAAAAACTCTAGGAAATAATATTGGAAATACCCTTCTAGACAATGGCTTAGGCAAAGACTTCATGACCAAGAACCCAAAAGCTAATGCAATAAAAATAAAGATAAATAGGTAGAATTTAATCTAACTGAGATTTTGTATGGCAAAAGAAAAATCAGCAAAGTAAACAGACAACCCACAGAGTGGGAGAAAATCTTCACAATCTATACATCTGATAAAGAACTAATATCCAGAATCTACAACTAACTGAAACAAATTAGCAAGATGAAAACAATCCCATCAAAATGTGGGCAAGGACATGAATTGACAATTCTCAAAAGAAGATATACAAATGACCAATAGACATGTGAAAAAATGCTCAACATCACTAATGATCAGGGAAATGCAAATCCAAATCACAATGTGATACCACTTTTCTCCCACAAGAATGGCCATAATTTAAAAAAGAAAATACACGTAGGTGTGGATGTAGTGAAAAGGGAACACTTGACACTGCTTGTGGGAATGTAAACTAGAAAAACCACTATGGAAAACGGTGTGGAGATTCCTTAATGAACTAAAAGTAGAACCACCATTTCATCCAGCCATCCCACTACTGGGTATCTACCCAGAGGAAAAGAAGTCATTATACAAAAAAGATACTTGTGCACACATCTTTATATCAGCACAATTTGCAATTGTAAAAATGTGGAAGCAACCCAAATGCCCATCAATCAACAAGTAAATAAAGGAACTGTGGTATATATGATGGAATACTACTCAGCCATATAAAGGAATGAATTAATGGCATTCACAGCAACCTGGATGGGACTGGAGACTGTTATGCTAAGTGAAGTAACTCAGGAATGGAAAACCAAACATCATATGTTCTCACTTATAAGTATGAGCTACACTATGAGGATGCAAAGGCATAAGAATGATACAATGGACTTTGCAGACTTAGGGGGAAATGGAAGAAAGGCGGTAAGGAAAAAAAGACTACAAATTAGGTTCCGAGTATACTTCTTGGGTGATGGGTTCACAAAAATCTCACAAGTCACCACTAAAGAACTTACTCATGTAACCAAATACCACCTTTTCCCCAAAAACCTACGGAAATAAATAAAGTAAAAAAAAAATAAAATAGTCATGGACACACACATGCATACACAAAAGTTAAAATTAGGTACTGTGAGTGTTCACCTGATTTCTGGTTCTTATGAAGGTGCTTTTTCTGTGTAATTAGTTGTTAAATTGGTGTCCTTGCAGGGGGACAATAAATGGAACCATCCATTCTGCCATCTTGCTCTGCCCCTCCAACGGTTTACTTTTTTTGTATCCATTGAACTAAGAGCTACTTGGAAACAGATAATTTTTTTGTCTGCATCCTCATCATATCTCTAAATTTCTTTCATCCAACCCTGCCCTTGCTACTTACTAGATGTTCATTACACATAAATAGGTTTTCAATTACTCTGTTTTTGTTTTAACAAATATCAACAGAATACTCTAAAACATACATATTAATATATTAATATTGGTTGTCTCTGGGTAGTGGGATTATGTAATTTTTCTTTTTGGCTAAGTTGCATTTTCAAATTTGTAATTAATTACCAGAAAAGATTAGTAAAAGATTACTAAAGACTACTAAAATCAAGACTAATCACAGCATCCAGTTACCTTCCTGTCCAGAATTCTTCTAGACAACAGAAAATGCATCTTAAAAAAAGTATTTCGGCTGGGTGTGGTGGCTCATGCCTATAATCCCAGTACTTTGGGAGGCCAAGGTGGGCAGATCACTTGAGCCCAGGAGTTCAAGACCAGCCTGGGCAAAATGACGAAATCCTGTCTCTACAAAAACTACAAAAATTAGCCATGAATTGGTGCATGCCTGTAGTCCCAGCTACTCAGGAGGCTGGGATGGGAATATCACATCCAGGAGATGGATGTTGCAGTGAGCTTAGATCACACCACTGGACTCCAGACTGGGCAACAGAGTGAGAGCCTATCTACGCCCCCAAATAACAATAATTTATAAAAAATGTATTTCCATCACAGTGCTAGAAAACAAGGGTGCCATCAGTGGAACAGAAAGTCCTGGGTAATAGAAAACAGACAGGATCATGATGACAGAGAAACAAGACTGAAAAAAACATGTTCAAGAGGAAATATCTGGAGAGATAAGAGAAAGTCACAGATGTTCCAAGCTTAAAGTGAGCAAACACAAAGAGCATGGGACGGCATAGAAATATCATCAGGGTATTAATTAACTGTGTTTGGAACAGCAGTGGAAAGAAAGTATATTGCTCTCCAGGCAATACTCTGATAACTGCTTTCTAAACCTTGCAAACTACATGCTCAGACATTTTCCTGGTATGAGTGCTAAGGGTAAAGAAAGACACAGAGGTACCTCTTTCTTACCTATAGTCCTCTATAAGAACAGCAGGACGAAAGAAAAGGTGAGAGAGAATTTGACTTCTCCCTAGTCCAAACTCAACCATTAGTGTTATTTTCTAAAGTAGAAATGTTCAAATAGGAGGTGCACAGAGTGGTTACCAGAGATGGAGGAGGAAGCCAATGTCCTGGTAACTGAGGATCTCTGGGGGGAAGGCACACTCAAAGCTCTGACGCCAAACCATCCCCATGTGCCCAGCCTGGCTTCAGGTACTGCCCCTCCCCTAAAATCACCACAGGCAAGCTTCTGTAAATGGAACCTACAGTCACCAAAAACAAAAATAAGAATTTTCAAATATTAGCATAAAGAAAAAAAAAACAGAATTATAAAACACTTAAGGGAAAAAAACATGAATTAGAGGTGCAAGACTCAACAGAAAACTCATATTCAAAGATACAGTTCGTAGAGAAAACCAGACTAAGTGACTAAGGAAAGAATAAGTAGAGATCATAGAAATGAAAAATATGATCCCTTAAATAAAACATTCATTAGGGAGGCAGGCTAGCAGAGGAGGATGGAAACAAATAAAGATTGATTTAGTGAGGGGGCCAGCTGAGCTATGTGACTCTCATGAAGTTCAGGAGAATGAAGCAGCAGAAAGTACAATAGAAACATTAAGAAAGGAGAATACATTCAGATGTTCCCACAGCATTCCAGAAAGAGAAGGAAGAGGAAATAAATGGGAGAAAATTATATTGAAAAGGAGAGGGGAGAAGGAAGAAAAAGAGAAAAGCAAGGAGAATAAAGGTAAGGAAACGGAGGAGATAGGGTGGAGGAAAAGGTAACTTTCCACAGGTAAAAGGTCCACCATGTGTCTGAGTACTGATGTTAAAAAAAAAAAAAAAAAAAAAAAAACCAAACAAAACAAAACATATGGTCAGGCACAGTGGCTCATGCCTGTAATCTCAACACTTTGGGAGGCCAAGGTGGGTGGACTTGAGGTCAGGTGTTCGAGACCAGCCTGGCCATGCTGAGACCCCCCCCCCCCCCGGTCTCTACTAAAAATACAAAAATTAGCCAGGCATGGTGGCGCATGCCTCTAATCCCAGCTACTTGGGTGGCTGAGGCATGAGAACTGCCTCTGTCTACCCAAAACAAACAAACAAACAAACAAACCACATACAGACACATTTTAAAAATATGTCAAAGCCCTAAGTATAAAAGAATGCATTCAATGATTTTCAGAAAGAAAACAAACATGTATCTATGAAGGAATGAAAATCAAGTTAGTGTCAGACTCAGGGTCCCCACAATTTTACAACCCCCATCATGCACAATTCATACTGTGCTGCCGAGGGGCCAAACAAGGCACCAAAGTAGACGGTCCCTCCTGTAGTTGCAGAATATGGCGCTCCAGCCAGATTTGTCATTGCTAACAATAAAAGCTAGAGAATGGAGCAATGACTTCAGACTTCTGAAAGTTATTTCAAATCTAGAATTCTATACTTAGTGGATTTAATGTGAGAGCAAAATAAAGACACTTTATTTTTCAGACATACAAGGCTCAAAAAAGTTACTATCTACAGGTTCTTTCTGAAAGAATTCCTAAAGGGAAATTCCAGCAAGAGAAAATAAACACATAATTCCATTTAACAGAGGCAAGAAAAGACACCTGAACGGTTATTGTACAATATTTTAAAAAGCCAATTTGACCATAGGAAATGATGAGAAAGGAATGGAGGGTGTAACTGACAGCAAACTATTGTTGTCTTGTTCAAGGAGAGGCTGTATAATTAAGAAACACATTTGGCTTCAAATACTAGAGAAATCCAACTCACAGAGGGATTTTTTTTTTCATAACAATTCTGAAGGAAAGAAGTTACTGGATATTGATCCAGAAACTTGATGATATGTCAGAACAAGTGTCTCTACAATTCTCTTGGCCTTTCTCTCAGGCTTAGCATTTCATGGTTGTGAGGATGCCTGTTGCTGCCTCTGATGATATAACCATTTTGACTATAACAAGAAGAGATGGCAAGTCATTTCTGTCTCTCATAGTACGAAAGCCAGAGAAGATTTCTAACATGCCTTATTGACCCCAATTCATGTCATGTTGTTAGCAGCGGCAAATCCATATGAGTCTGCAGCAACCTCGGTTCTTGCCTCCTGAGAAGAAAGAATTTGAGGGGCAAAAGGCAGAGAGAGACCGAGGCAAATATTGGAGCAGGAGTGAAAGTTTATTAAAATGCTTTAGAGCAGGAATGAAAGGAAGTAAAGTATACCTGGAAGAACACCAAGTGGGCGTCTTAAGAGATTCAAGTGCGCTCTTTGACCTTTGACTTGGGGTCTTATACACTGGCATAGTTTTGAGGGGTTGCACCTCTCCTCCCTTGATTCTTCCCTTGGGGTGGGCTGTCCACATGCACAGTGGTCTGCCAGCACTTGAGAGGGGCTGCATGCGCAGTGTGTTTACTGAAGTTGTGCACATGCTCACTTGAGGCGTTTTTTCCATTCAGTGTTCCCAGAGAAAGGTCATCTACCAGTTAAACTCTGCCATTTTGCCTCTTGGTGCACATGCTTGAGCCCACTCACCCAGCTCCTGAGATCTTATCAGGAAGCTGCTGATCACCAGATTCAGGTGTTTCTATCTGCTGGGAGATTGCCTTTCCCTGGCACTGGCTGTGACCAATTATTAGTATTATTTTAGAGAGACAGTGTAATAACCACCTGACCATCACCCGATGGGTACCAGACATTTCTGGTGGGAGGGGTCCTCTCCTGCCCTGCACATATCTGACTATCTACTATAAAAAATATGCTCCAGCTTTAAGGGATCCTGGGAAAAGAGTATTTAGCTTTCACCACCCTATATGGAAGAAGACTAGGGAGAGGGGTTGGGGAAATGTTGGTGGATCACTTGACCAGAGTGTCTGCCTGGAAATTCAACGTGCTGATCCACTGTAGATATTGATAGTGAAGAGGATCAAGATATGCCACTCCAAAATATGCGTCTTTGGCCTAAGGATTATTTGGAGTTAGAGGCAATTAAGCATAAACAAATACAGGAAGGGTTCTGTGCTCTCCTCTTAACTGCCTAAAAGTAGGGCATACATTTCCATTTATGAAAATGGCATATAAGCCGGGTGTGGTGGCAGGCGCCTGTAGTCCCAGCTACTCGAGAGGCTGAGGCAGGAGAATGGTGTGAATCCGGGAGGCAGAGCTTGCAGTGAGCCGAGATTGCACCAGTGCACACTCCAGCCTAGGCTACAGAGCGAGACTCCATCTCTAAATAAATAAATAAAAAGAATGAGATGGTCCCTGAAATATTTCCTCAAGAGGATAGAGTAAGTTAACTACAGGCCTTTTGTTTTGCTAAATGTCACATACAAAGCTGAAATGCTCAGAATTTTGAGAACCTGGATGACGGGAAAGGGAAAGGGGGAGAAATTAGAAATGTAGGTTTCTATGTACTGTCACCACTCATCAAGTAAGTTTCCTAGTGCTCTGAACAAGTGAACTCCAAACATGCCGGCAGCATGGCCCTATCTATTAATATAAAAATATATGAGCACTCGCCCTTTGTTGTATGTGTGTTTTTAGGTCAGAAACATATGAAATGCTGCACTGGTTATTATGTGAGGACACCAGTGTCAAAAGGTGTTTTGTTACTAATAAAGCTTAATTTCTTCATTTTTTAAGACATAAAATAACTATAAACATATTAAATTTTCTTATTCACTTCATTCTTCCACCAAATTTGGAAACAGCTGTGTATTTCACTTGGAAAAACAGACTGTTTCCATTATGTGCCTGATAGAAAAACTCTGGCATAGCACAACGTTCCTACTCTGCTCTGAGGAGGTGTTCTGATCCCAGTGATACAAGGCATTAAGATGGGAAGGCTGCCTGAAAACAAGATTGTTTGGGGATTTCTTTATACTGTGATTGTTCACCCTGGTGATTGTGAATGGAATTCAAATCATTTTAAGCAAGCAGAGAAGTTGCTGAATCACCTTGACTGCAGGCTTCAAACTTGCGGCAACAACCAGGAAGGGGGAAAGGTTAAAAATTCAGTTGAAATGTGTACTTATAAAATGCAAAACTGAATTAAAATTATCTAATCGTAATGAATTCTAAGTGTAAAAACTATGACTTGATGTTCTTGTAACTTGTAACAGACCACAGGCAAATTTATTAAGATCTTTTAACAGATCTTATTTTTTATTTTTTATTTTTTAAGAGAGGTTCCCCTTTTTAGATTTTGCTTATATGATGTTATCATTTGAGTTTATCATTTCTGTAGCATGAAACAAACATAACCCTTTTTGAAGCACATTTAAATGATGTCAAAATCTAATAAAATTAATGGCCCTGTTCTTTGCAACTGCTGCAATATATTCTCTTTCTTACACTAAAATTATGAGTAAACATGCTGTTGCTTTTAAGTGATTTCACATAATAAAATATGAAGTCTAGATTAAATTGATCTTTCTACTACTGTTCATTCTGCTATATTCCCTCTATGAAATTGATGTTTCATCTTCAATTGTACAATTTCAACTAAAATTGGAAGACCAAAGCAACTTAGGCTACAAAATAATAGAATTACCTTACTCTGGTACAGTTTTATATTTTTCAAAGCACTTTCCCCTTATCGAATTTTGTCTCACAACAAATCTAGTTATTATTATTTCTCTTTTGATATATGAGGAAAATGAGGCACAAAATGTTAAATGGCTTGTTTTTAGTTACACCATTTAATTAGTTATAAAGCTAAGTCTGGAACAGAATGTTTCTGTTGCTGAGTTCTTTTCTTCTCTGACTCTTCCATGAGACCTGATACTTTCATGGAAATGAGTCAGAAGTGTACCCTCTCCAGATAAACTCTAAACTCCTCACAATGAAGAGTTCAAGGAGACTGTCAGTTCTTAGAACACCCTTCCAAATTCCACAATTTGGAAACTATAATGATCATGGAAACTATAATGAGATTGGTAATCTAATATTTTCTGTTCTTTAGCAGCTAAAATAGGACTACACAGCAATTATATATTAAGCCAAAGCTATATGCTACTGAAAATATAAGCATATTCAAGGCATCCAGGACAGGGACTGAAGGAACGGTTTTTTATTAAAATAAGAATTTCAAGGCATGGCATTCAGAATTGTTAAAGATCTCAAGGCCTGAAATGCCTCCTACTACTACAAACAGGTATCTGGGGATACAGATATCCAGGAATACAGGAATTTCCCAGGACTGGTATGCCAATTCTGACTATGCAATTAGAGGAAGGAAACAAGACCTCAGCCCACGTACCAAAATTAGAGAGACTGTCAATATGGATTCAAACCCAGATCCTATGAGACAAAGTCAGAAAGATAATCCCAATTGCTGTGCAGAGTTGCTATGGTTTTAATGTGTTTCCCAAAAAGCCTGAGGTGGAAATTCAATCCCTAATGCAACAGTTCTGGGAGGTGGGACCTAATGGCAGCTGATTAGGTCTTAAAGCCTCCACCTGTATGATTGGATTAATGCTGATTATTAAAGGGCTTGAAGCTGTGAGTTTGATCTCCTGCTCTCTCTCACCTTCTCTTGGCCCTTCCACCATGGGATGACATGGCAAGAAGGCCCTCACCAGACACCAGCCCCTTGATTTTGGCCTTCCCAGCCTTCAGAACCCAAAACCAATTTCTGTTTATTATAAATGACCAAGTCTCAGGTATTCTTTGATAGCAGCACAAAATGGACTAAGATAGTAGTTGCAGAA
This sequence comes from Rhinopithecus bieti, assembly GCF_001698545.2. Classification (NCBI taxonomy): domain Eukaryota; kingdom Metazoa; phylum Chordata; class Mammalia; order Primates; family Cercopithecidae; genus Rhinopithecus; species Rhinopithecus bieti. The sequence goes on from NW_016811178.1 coordinate 1,184,587, forward strand.
GCACAGTGAAATTTTTCTGAGGAAGATCAGATTCCCTAAGAGGCAGAAGCAATGTGGGCAAGAAGTCTACCAAAATTTCACTATTAATGAAGGTAATTTAGAAGGACAAAGAGAAAGGGAGAGTTCTGGCTGCTTTTCTATTATAAAACCAAAAAAGCAGTTTGCATAGAGAATTCCTAGTCCAGACTTGGGGAACAAGGGTTGCATGCTATGATTCATTCTCCTAGCTCCAGTCCAATTCCCCACAAGATTTCTGAAAGATAGGAAAAAGCCCCAGAAGGATGCACAGAAAAAGTTTCACACCTGGTTTGCTTTACTTACTCATGTTCAAGTAGTATAGTCCTGGCTATTCACTGACAGGATAGGTAACCACTGAGAACAAATTTTCTGGTATTTTAGCTTGTGTTGCTATAACAAATTATCATAGACTGAGTAGCTTAAACAGTGAACATTTATTCCCCACAGTTTTGAAGGCTGAGAAGTCCAAGGTCAAGGTGCTGACAGATCCGGTTCTAGTGAGGGTTTGCTTCCTGGTTTGCAAATGGCCGTCTTCTTGCTGTGTCCTCATATGTTAGAGAACAGAGAATAAGCTCTCATATCTCTTCACTTAAAAGATTTGGTCAGGAGATCGAGACCATCCTGCCTAATACGGTGAAACCCTGTCTCTACTAAAAAATACGAAAAATTAGCCAGGCATAGTGGCAGGCACTTATACGCCCAGCTACTCGGGAGGCTGAGGCAGGAGAATGGCGTGAATCTGGGAGGAGGAGCTTGCAGCGAGCGGAGATTTTGCCACTACACTCCAGCCTGGGCGACACAGAGAGACTTTACCTCAAAAAAAGAAAAAAAAAAAAGAAAAATGAAGCAGTACTGGGGACTCTGTTGAAAGTAACATCAGGATTTGTGTCTACTGTGGGAAGGATAGGCATCTCAAAGTAGAGTACATCTGTGAGGCAAACTCTAGTCTTCCAGAAATTGAGGGAAGGGCTCGTATAAGAAGACCATGACCCTCAGAGACAACAGAAATGGGGATTAAGGAGGGGATCATGGAAACAAGAGTCCTGGGTGTGGGGTAATTGAAGATCCAGCCTAGGCTTTGTATCTACTCTCCCAGACAACTTTGTATCCCAGGATACCTGTGATGAACCAATAAAAACTTATTATGCATTCCATATTCTCCAGACTGGGGTGGATCGTGGTGGGAAAGATGCCCAACAAAAAGAGGTGAAAATATTTCCTGTATCTACATATTTGCCCATCTTAGGAGGAGTGGCTGAGCCCTGAGTTGAATGAGACTTAAGAACCACATATAAGCCTTGTGTTTTTCTTCCATTCATTTGACCTAAAGGGACAGAGTTCGTATAATTGATTTGTCAGGATGGCCAATATTTTCTCAAGGGAACACATAGTAACTAGAGAACATGTTTTTCAGTAGCTGTTAGGAGAATCCCATCACAAGAAAAGACACAGATTTGTTAGAGAGATGTCAGTAGTAAAGTCCAAAGAAGCTTCCTGTTGGTCTCCAAGTTTTATTGGTAAGAAGCTACTTTGAATAATATGAAGAGAAGGGAACAGCTTAGGAGCTGAGAGAGGCAAATTTCCATAAAGAAGAGCCCAATCTAACAGGCTTTGGGGAAAAGACAAATTTCTAAGATGGTATTATTGAATTGTTGGCTAAGTGACACATAAAGTAAAACTCCTCCAGCTTTGTTATAAAATCAATGTTAAATCTTACATTTCTAATTAATGCCTTCATGGCAGTTGTTCTGTTTTTTTTTGTTTGTTTGTTTGTGGGAGGAACTCAGAACAAGTTGTCTGCCAGGTAATTGAGTTACCCCATGCGATGGTTAATTTTATGTGTCAACTTGACTTCTCTAAGGGATGTCCAGATAGCTGGCAAAACATTTTTCTGGGGTGTCTATAAGGGTGTTTCTGGAAGAGATGAGCATTTGAATCAGTCAACTGAGTAAAGAAAATTGCCCTTACCAATGCCAGTAGGCATCATCCAATCCCTTGACAGAATAACTAGAACAAATAAGTGGAGGAAGAAAGAATTCACTCTGTGCTTGAGCTGGAATATCTGTTTCTTCCTGCCCTTAGACCTCAGCATTCCTTCTTTTCCAGCCTTTCAAACTTGAACTGAGACTAACACCATTAGGTCCCCTGGTTCTCAGACCCCACGGCTTAGACTGGAACTACACCACCAGCTTTTCTGGGCCTCTAGCTTGCAGATGGCAGATTATAGGACCTCTCAGATTCCATAAACACATGAGCCAATTTTTCATAATAAATACACATACATATATATATATATACACATATATATTCACACATATATATACACATATATATGTGTATATATATATCCTATTAGTTCTGTTTCTCTAAAGAGCCTGGCTAACATACCCCATGAGAAATACAATGCTTCAGAAATACAATTGTCACTCCCTGTTTCATCAGATGTTACAGGATGCCCTATAGCTTTAAATATTCTCATAAAATTATTATATTCAGAGTTTTTCACAATAAAATAATGTAGATGAGTAAATAGAGTGGTATCATCCTTTCTCTTTTGCAGATGAGGAAATGGGCTTTGCAGAGAATAAGTAACTTGGCCAAGTGATAAGTAACTAGAACTCTGATTCTTGTCAGTAAGTTTTATGGTTTCAAAGGAACAAAACCACTCATACTTGGTAGATAATGGGTCTTAGTGGTGTGCTAGTAAATGTCTAAGAACTGGAAAAAAAGGTCAGAGTTTGTAACATCTGCTAGATCTCTATGGCGTAAATACTTCTTACCTATGGCTAATTTCAAGCTACTTATTTTGATGTCACCAAATGAAGAGCTGGGAAGAGATGCATGTGATCAGAAACAGCAGGTAAGAACTGGCTCCAACACACCACTTCCTGAGAGGCCATCCAAGGCCAGGAAACAAATTATAGCTAGGACTTCTTTTAAAGCAACTGATAAGCAGTCTTCCACCCTTTTCCGATTTGCTTTGGACATATTCATTTATCTTAACTATGTCTTTGGTAAGTTTACTTCGCTAAAGTTTGACTTTCCGAGTCCAAGAAGGAAAAGTGAAATAGTGTGTAGTCTCTTTCCATGGTATCTTGCCCCTCATGGAGTCTGTGAAGGGGCAAATTTTTGCAGCTAATGGAGAACAGAGGTAGAAAATATCAGTGCTCTCCTGCATAACTCAGTGGTGTGCCATAAGGAACAACCATCTGGTAAACTACAATTTATGAATATGTAACAACAAAAACTAAAACTCTCAGTAGGCTATTTTTCTTTCAGAATTTCAGATATGGGGACATTTCTCTACAAAAATCCTGGTGCAAATCTCTTGACAATGGACCATTTCCCTATTAGAATGATGCTATGAAGGAAAAAAAAAAGAAACAGAATTGATTACCTCGGAAACTTCCACTGACATAGATTATAAGAATTAATATTTTGTGTCTAACACATTTTGGGACAAATAGCAGATCATCAATAAATATTTTTGAATTAATAATTTTTCAAATACTAGTACATAAAACATGTATTTTATTTATAATAGAATTTTAATGTGGTTAATTAAAATATTTTAAAATTCCACATATAACTTGAAAGAAATGATCCTGCCTTTCTAACATCTACCTTCCCACATCTTGTTCCTCAAACCAACAGTGAACCAGGTTAAGGGCTGGCTGTCATACAGACAAGGATTCATAGAACCCCAGCCCTTTAAGAGATTATAGACAAGCTTAAATCTTCAAATTAAAAGTAAAAACAAGATTATGAAACACTATTTTCAAAAATAAATGTAAATAAATCCAAAGCCACTTTGAAAATCATCTTCAGGCCAGGCATGGTGGCTCACGCCTGTAATCCCAGCACTTTGGGAGGCCGAGGCATGTGGATCACGAGGTCAGGAGATCAAGACCATCCTGGCTAACACGGTGAAACCCCATCTCTACTAAAAATACAAAAAAAATTAGCTGGACGTGGTGGCGGGCACCCGTAGTCCCAGCTACTCAAGAGGCTGAGGTAGGAGAATGGCGTGAACCCAGGAGGCAGAGCTTGCAGTGAGCCGAGATCAATGCCACTGCACTCTAGCCTCTGTCTCAAAAAAAAAAAAAAAAAAAAAAAAAAAAAAAAAAAAAAAAAAATCTTCATTTTCTGTGTTTAGGAGCAAATATCTGGTGGTAATATACTTTTTATTGACTTTCCTTCCTTCCTTGGGAGAACAAAAGGAGTGATTCTTAGAAAATGCTTAGCACAGGTGCCCGGAATGCCATGCATATGTATATCGCTTATTCAGCACCATTATCAACTGGTAACCATTTTCAGAAAACGAGCTCAGTGTTGCTGTGGCTTTTCTGAGAGAATGTGTACAACACACCTCAGAATTGTGCCATTAAGAGGTGAGTCCCAAGCAACCCCTTCCCTTATTTGTTGAGAATTGTATTAATACTACTGGCATTAACTCTTCCGCATCTCTGGCTGGCATAGGCAACCCTCTCCCTGTTGCATCCCAATGCCTGAGGACCACTGTAAAATCTCTCCTGAGGACCACTGAAAAATCTCTCCTGAGGCTCCACAAAACAATGTTTGCCCTCCTCAAGATCTCCTTTCACCTCCTCTCATTGCTTTTAGACAAATGACTGGGGTCAAGTCTCAGCATGATTCAAGTGGGGGAATTACTGTCCCTGTTATTTAAACAAATAGATAATTTACCCCCAAAGTCTCAGAACCTGGCTAGTGAGTGTTAGCAAGAGCCAGCAGAGTATATGTGATATATATATGCTGAGAGGGTTGAATGGGGAATGAGGGTTGAGGTGGGACAGGATATAGGGAATTCATTGATATCGGACAGTCTCCCGAGACTTAGATGATAATACCTTGACAAGGTTGCCTGGAGTCAGTTCTAATATACTGCTGGCTGGCTCCTTGAAGCTTGGAAATAAGGATGGTCTATAGTGGAGATGCCAGCACCACCTTGGCAGAATATTGAGGAAGGGGTCTTAAAGACATGGGCTCATTTCATAAGACCCGAGAACACACTAGTTGATTCTTACCTGGAAGGGCCTGGGTAGGCACTCCCCTAAAACTACAAGGAAAGTACTAACTAGGGAGTGCTGGCATCATTTAAAAATGAATGATGATAGATGGCATCTCTAGACCAGGGTTGATAGGAGAGGAGATGGCTGTAAAATTGAGCTTCCTAGTGATAATGGAGATGTTACAAGATTCTGAGATAACAGAGGCCAGGTGGCACCACTTAACTATCAGAGGTAAGGCTGACATAATTACTATAACAGACACAGTCCATAATGTCACCAAGGAAACTTGACCCACAGGGGTCTGTGGTAATGGCAAATTGACCAGGTGTTCCTTGGGGTTAAATAAATTAGCAACTGATAAAGGTTATTACTTGATTTGTATAAACATAAATAATCAAGAGCTAGAAAGGAAATGGTTGGTGTCGGCCACTGCAATGGCCACTGCAATAGAAAATCATGCTCCCTTATCTGCTGTCTAGATCTGAGCCAATTCCTAGTCATAGGGCTCATCAATTGAGAAAGAAGAGGTCAGGTTCCCTTCCAAAAGGTCTTTGCAATGCCATAGCAAGTAAATGAAATAAAGATTTCACTAATCCTTAATCAAAAGAACCTTAGGCCTTTCATCTTATTAACTGTACGCTGAAGAAAGGATAATACAGATCTTTCAAGGGCTTCTGAAAATAGAGAAAAAGATGACACTGATATTAGGAGGACACATAAGGTCATGATGGTCCCTGCTAGAGTGTGGCTCTATGGAGGCAAGGTAATAAATGGGTGTCCTATCTCAGGTCTATCTCACAGTGGGTCTAATGAGTCTAAGGCCTTCCAGATGAATATTTTCCTAGTTGTAAGTGCAAAATTGGATATTCCTAGTAGCCGGCAGAAGCCTCACATTAGTTCCTTGACTGGTTAGATAAGTGCCATGGTGATAGAAAAAGCCAAGTGGAGGTTTCTGAAATCACCACTGCAACCTGGCCAAAATAATAAATCAAAAGCAATCTACAGGTCAGTTGGAATGGCAGAGATTTGTGCCATCTTCAAAGTCTAAAATATTGGTGAATGATGGACCGCATCATATTCTCATTTAATTCACTGGTATGGCCCCTACAAAAATCAGGGTGATCACAGCAAACAATACTGGATTACCATAAAATTAACCAAGTGGTAGTGTTAATCATAGCTGCTATGTTGTATGCAGTACCGCTAATAGAACAAATCAACATAGCTGCTATTAAACTGGAAAATGAATTTTTAAAAGTTGTTATCAGGAGAAAGGACTAAAAGCACTTAGCATTTACCTGGCTGGACAGCAATGCAAGTTCAGAGAGTTGTCCCAGGTCTATGTTAACTCTGATGCTTTCTGTTGCAATAGAGTCTAAAGGGACATTCCACAGAATCTGCTGGTCCACGAGTTAAATGACATTATGCTAATCAAACTAGTGAGCATGAAGTAGCAAATGCTCCAGATGTTCTGTCAAGCCATATGTGAACTGGCAAGTAGATAAACCATAGAAAATTTAGTCTCTACTAAAAATATAAAAATTAGCTGGGTTTGGTGGTGGGCACCTGTAATCCCAGCTACTCAGGAAGCTGAGGCAGGAGAATCATAGAGTGAACCTGGGGGTGTGGAGGTTGCAGTAAGCCAAGATCGTGCTATTTCACTCCAGCCTGGGCAAAAGAGCGAGACACTGTCTTAAAAAAAAAGAAAAAGAAAAAGAGAAAGGAAAAGAAAATGTAGGGTACATTAGTGACATTTTCATAGTCCATGTTTTGAGGCAAGCCAGGACATTCCTTCAATGTAAAGGATAAGTTATTATACCATGCACCTCCTATATTAAAGAAAAAGGCACAGTGCTTCTCTTTAGATATGGGAGATATTCTGTCAGTTGGGTTCCTTATCTCAAGTTTCTTGCCCCTTGGTGTCACAATTCAGAGACATGTTCTACTCAGTCTCTCAGAGGTTCCCTAGCAAGATCGAGCCTGACTGTCTACAATAGTAACCTCCTCATTAACACTAAATCTTTAATGGGTTTTTCTCCTTACTCCTGTCTCTGCACTACCCTCTACAATGCTTTCTGAGATCACCTCCTAAATAAGTTACACTCAAATCCTTGTTCAGGATCCGCTATTGGAGGAACCTAAACCAAGAGAGTGGATAAAGGTAAAAACAAGGAAATATTTACCAAGTTATTGTAATAATCCAGGCAGAAGATGATGATGTATCAATGAAGGTAGCAGCACCAATAAGAAACTGGGAGGCCATTAGACTGAGGCAGTTCTAGCACCATGGGTTCCCACTTAAGCAAACCAAAGCCTACTTCAGTATAAACACTCTTAGTCAATCAGAAACTGTCAACCTGTCAACTAACATCTAAAAAGCAACATTCTATTACTTATGCATAACCAACCGAAACCACCATCTAACTAACTTCTAACTAGATCACTTTAACTAATTAATTTTTTTTACCCTGCTTCCTCATTTACCTTTTTTTTGTTGTTGTTTTTTTGAGAGGGAGTCTCACTCTGTCACCAGATTGGAGTGTAATGGCACTATCTGGGCTCACTGGAGCCTCCGCTTCCCAGGTTCAAGTGACTGTCCTGTCTCAGCCTCCAGAGTAGCTGGGACTACTGGCATGTTCCACCACACCCGGCTAAATTTTGTATTTTTAGTAGAGACGGGGTTTCACCATGTTGGCCAAGATGGTCTCGATCTCTTGACCTCGTGATCCACCCACCTCGGGCTCTCAAAGTGCTGGGATTACAGGTGTGACCCACCGCACCCAGCCTCATTTACCCTTTAAAAGCTTTTCCCTTATGCCCATTTGTTGGAGCCCCGAATTGCTTGCAGTCTTGAGCGGCCCCATTCATGAACTGTCGTCTGTTCAAATAAACTCTTAAAAATTTTCACGTGCCAAGATTTGTCTCAACACACTGGAGGTAATTGGATGTGGTCAAGTGTGATTGAATTTTTGATGTATTTTGAAGTTAGAGGTGTGAAGTTGGATGTGTGATAAGAGAAAGATGGAGTCCAGGATGTCTCCAAGACTTTTGCCTGAATTAACTGGAATGATCACATTTCTTTCAAGTGAGATGGAAAAAGACTTCAGGAAGAACAGATTTTCTGGGGAAGATATGGAGTTCAATTTTGGTCAGCTTAAGTTTGAGGTACCTAGTAAATATTCAAGACAAGCTTTCAAGTAGGCAATCTGGGTGCATGAGTCTAGTGCTCAGGAGGAAGGCCCACACAGGAGATATAAATTTGGGACTCATTGGCATATGATGATATTTCAAGCAATGAGACCAAATGAGATCATCCAAAAAGTAAATGTAGAGAGAAAGAGAAGAGGACCAGTACCTGAGCATTGGACACCTCTAATGTTAAAAGCTGGAAAGAAAGGGGAGGAAGAGACAAAGGAAATTTTAAAAATTCTATCAGTGAATCCCAGGAAATGGGATATCCAGGAGGCTAATGGGACCAAAAAATACGGTATATAAAAAAGGATATGATCATATGTATCAAATGTTTGCTGATATATGTCACATCAAATAAGGACTGGGAATTTATGAGTGGATTTAGTGATGGGAAGATCAGTTGAAGCCTGAGGACACATTTTTTGGTGTTCAAGGATATTATAAAGTACACTTCATTAATTCCATTGAGGTTCAATGAATATCTGAGCATTCCTGAGGCTGAATACAACGTAGCCTTTCTCAAACAGATGGGGGAAGGTATGCATGAAAAGAACTCTTCCAATGAACTTTGGATACCTTGCAATTTTGCCAAAGGTCAGCCATGACACTGGCAACAAAACATCAGAAATTAATATGATTGTAATAATATTACAGATGAGCAAACTCCCCTGGGTGCCCTGGTGGGAAAAATACAATAACACTAGAATCTCCGGTCAGTCAAACCAGTTACTTTACTGGATGCTTTTTGTGATAATTTTGCTGTAAAATAGATAGATTATATTGAACAATGGTACCTAAAATTTCCAACTGCACAGTGTTTTGGCTTGTTATAATCAACGGGAGGCCCAAGTGATGGCTGAATCAGCCACCTGACAGTAATGCTGAAAGTCATCTGTCAGTAAGCCCTAAGTGTTCAATGAGAGCCCAAGAGAGATAATGCCAAAAGAGCCTTATACACCAAAAGCAACTTCCAGAAAGGTAGGAGGCAAAAATAAGTCCATTTCATCTGTTCTCTATCTGGCAAAAAGTTGTTCTGTGGCTAGTTTTAACTCTGGTACAAATAATATCTTTTTTTCTTCTCTTATGACAGCATTTGATTTTGGTCTAGGAATTACCTTTAGCTTACTTCATCAGTGCTCAGTGTCATTTTCTCTCCTGATAGAAAATGTTGCCTTATCAGTGTTTGCATTTTTTCATCCACTATCCTCTGGCCAACAGTCATACTTGTTATAAAAACAGTATCTACCTATAGGGTTGTTAAAAAGATCATGGAACTTAATCTAGCTAAATCATTTAGGATGGTACTTGGAAAAGAGCTTGTGTTCTGCATATGAGTGTTACTTCTTGTTTTTATTTTACATGATAAATGTTTAGGGGGAGAAAAGATTTCCTTTCCTCATCCATTGCTAGGTTCATGGCTGAGGGTCCTATAACATAAGACACATTAACAAGAGAAAAACACACAAATGATTTAATATAAGTTTATGTGACACAGGAAACTCCGTAAGGAAATGAAGACCCAAAGAAACAGTAAATATGTGTATTTTTACGCTTAGATTTGATGATGAGTGTACAGTCATAGGCAAATATCATTGGAATAAAAAGGAGTATGATCTAATGGTAATAAACTGGGGAGAACTTAGCAAGGGCTGTTTATACAGATTCTTTTCTGAACGTCTGTGTCTTCAGAGGTAAATGTGTTCCTTTGCTCTAGGTATAGAAAGAGTACCTCAGAAATGAAGGTCTTATAATCTGCTTCAGGGGAGAAGAGTGAAAGAAGGTCAGAGAGTGACTTTTCCAGGTTTTATGACCTGCTTCAGCAAAGAAGGGTGAGTGGAAGGTAAAGGTGATTTTCCTGCTGCTGATTTCTCAAATGCTAAGGTGTCACGTTTAGGGGTAGTATTTCTTGAACTCCATCAGGTTTTACCTTTGTATGGCCTGTCTTTACATGAGTCTCTGTTACTTGTGACTATAAAAAATATGGAACTTATCAAATCATTGTGAGTATGGATTTTTCTAATTCTTTTTCTTTTCTTCTCCTTTTTTTTTTTTTGGCAAGATCTTGCTCTTTTTCCGAGGTTGAGGTGCAGTGATGTGATCATAGATCACTGCAGTCTCAAATTCTTGGGCTCACGGGATCCTCCTGCCTCAGTCTAGTAGCTCGGTCTATAGGCATGCACCACCGGGCCTGGTTCATTTTTTAAACAGATACAAGTTCTTGCTATGTTGCCCAGTGTATGAGTCCGTTTTCACACTGCTATAAAGAACTGCCTGAGACTGGGTAATTTATGAATAAATGAGGTTTAACTGACTCACAGTTCCGCAGGCTTAACAGGAAGCATGACTGGGAGGCCTCAGGAACAACTTATGATCACGGTGGAAGGCAAAGGAAAAGCAAGGCACATCTTCCCATGGTGGAGCAGGAGAGAGGGAAAATAAATGAGGAAGTGCCACATACTTTCAAACAACCAGATATCATGAGAACTCACTATTATGAGAACAGCAAGGGGAAGGGCCACTCCTATGATTCAAATACCTCCCACCAGGACCCTTCCCCAACACATGGGGATTATGATTTGAGATGAGATTTAGTTGGGGACACAGAGCCAAACCATATCACCCAGACTGCTCTCAGACTCCTGGGTTAAAGTGATCCCCCCACCTCAGCCTTCCAAAGTGCTGGGATTAAAGGTATGAGCCACCACACCTGTCCTATGCTTCTAATTCTAAATGTATGAATGCACAGGAAAGAATAATCCTGAAACCTTCAGAAATCCCACAAATTCTGGAGAGGAGAGTAAGTATGAGCCATTCACATTCTAAAGACCTGGATCGGCCTCAGAGTCTTAGGATCTCTGAGTCTAAGCTAAGCAACTGACATCTCCCAAGTAAGCTGCTACGGTCTGGATATGCTTTACTTAGCTCTGCCAAGTCTAATGTTAAAATTTGATCCTTAGTGTTGGAGCTGGGGCCTGATAGGAGGTGTTTGGATTGTAGGGGGAGATCCCTCATGAATGGCTTAGTGCCATTCTTGGGGGAATAAGTAAGTTCTCATTCTTAGTTCCCACAAGAATAGGATGTTGAAAAGAGCCTGGTACCTCCTCCTATCTCTTGCTTCCTCCCTTGCCATACAATCTCTATATACCATGAGCAGGAGCATCCTGAAGCCCACACCAGAAGCAGATACTGCAACCATACTTCTCGTACAGCCTTAAGAATCACAAGCCAAATAAAGTTTTTTTTATTTATAATGTACCCAGCCTTAGATATTCCTTTATAGCAAAACAGATGTACTGAGATATAAATTTGGTCCCAGGAGTTGGGTGTTGCTATAAAGATACCTGAAAATGTGGAAGAGGCTTTGGAACTGGGTAATGAGCAGAGGCTGGAAAAAGTTGGAGGGCTCAGAAGAAGTAGAAAGATGAGAAAAAGTTTGGAACTTCTTAGACATTGGTTAAATGGTTGTGACCAAAATGCTGAAAGATATATACACAGGTAAGGCTGTGCTGATGAGGTCTCAGGTGGAAATGTAGAAACTGTTAAGAACTGGAACTAAGGTCACCTTTGTTACATTATAGCACATAATTTGGCTGCATTGCATGCATGCCCTAGAGGGGCAATCTACAGTATCCAGCAGAAGAGATTTCTAAGCAGCAAGGTGTTTAAGAAGTGATGTGGCTGCTTTCAAGAGCTTATAATCAGATGTTGGAGAAAAGGAATGACATAGAGTTTGAATTTATAATTAAAAGAGAAGCAGAGCATAAAAATTTGAAAAATTTGCAGGCTTGCCATGTGGTAGAGAAAAAAGGAGCACTTGCTAGAGAGATCAGCGCAGATAAAAGGTAGCCAGGTGCTTATAGTCAAATCAATGGGAAAAAGGCCCAACAGCCACTTCAGAAATATTTGAGGCAGCCCTTCCCATCACAGGCCCAGAGGCCTAGGACAGAATTGTTTGGGGTACACACCTGGGGCACCACTGCCAGGTGCCACCTTAGGTTGCTGCTTCCTGCATCCCAGCTACTCTGACTTTAGCCATGGTTGAAAGGGCCCCAGATACTGCTCTAGCTGCCACTCCAAAGGGTGCAAGCCATAAGCCTTGGGAAGCTTACATGTGGAATTAAGTCTGCAAGCGCGCAAAATTTAAGAGTGGTGGAGGTTTGGCAGCTTCCACCTCAATTTCACAGGACCTATCAGATAGCCTCGGTGCCCAAGCAGAAGTCTGCCACAGGGGCAGAGCCACTGCAGAGGGCCTCTACTAGGGCAGTGTGGGACCAGTACTGCTGTCCTCCAGGTTCCAGAATGGTAGAGCCATCAACAGCCTGCAATCTTAGCCTGGAAAAGCTACAGGCATTGGATTCTAACCAGTGAGAGTGGCCACATGGACTATGCCCAGCAAAGCCACTGGGACACGGCTGCCCAAGGCCTTGGGAGCCCACCCACTGAACTAGTGTGGCTATAGAACATGAAGTCAAAGGAGATTATTTTGGGTTTTTAAGATTTAAGATCTGCCCTGCTCGGTTTCAGACTTGCCTGGGGCCTCTTACCCCTTTCTTTTGGTCAAATTATCCCTTTGGGAAAGGGAATGCTTACCCAATGTCTGTCACACTATTGTGTCTTGAGATTAAGTAACTTGATTTTGATTTTACAAACTCACAGTTTGCTTTCAGTCTCAGAAGAGATTTTGGACTTTTGGGTTGGTACTGGAACATGTTAACACTTGTGGGAACCACTGGGACAGAATGATTGCAATGTGGGAAGGACATAAGATTTGGGGGCCCAGGGGAGAAATGCTAGAGTTTGGATAAGGTTTGTTAAAAGTGTCATGTTGAAATTTGATCCCCAATGCTGGAGTTGGGGCCTGATGGAAAGTGTCTGGATCGTGGGCGCAGATTTCTCATGAATGGCTTGGTGCTATTCTTGAGTGAGTGAGTTCTTACTCTCAGTTCTCGCAAGAACTGATTGTTGAAAAGATCACCTGGCATCTCCCCTTCTCTATTTCACTTCCTCTCTTGACATGTGATCTCTGCATACCATAAGCAGAAGCGGCCAGAAGCCCTCACCAGAAGAAAATGCTGGTGCCATGCTTTTTGTACAGCCTGAAGACCCATGAGTCAAATAAACCTCCTTTCTTTATAAAGTACCAGCTTCGGGTATTCTTTTATAGCAACACAAATGGATGAAGACATGAGTATTTATACCAATTGCACGCTTCTAAGAAAAACAAAACATATATCCCCCTCCCAATCCCATCTCCATCTTCCTTAGATTCACTGGGTCTTACCTTTGGCCCACCCAAGAACCAGCTTATTGTTCAAGTCTTAATTTCCTTTGGAAGGAGGCTTTGCTAGTGAAGGAAACCAGAATATGTCACCCCAAAATATGCCTAATTTACATAAAAATTATTTCGAGCTGAAGGTAATTAAGCAGCAGCAAATGCAGGAAAAGCTCTTTCTACCCTCCCCCTTTCCTGCCTAAAGGCAGGATACAAATTTTCCTTTACTAGAGACAGCTCTAGACACTTAAACAGCCTAGAGATAACACCAGAGAAATCTGCAAACAAACCTTACTCCATTCATTTCCTTACATATTTTTACCTTCCTACTGTTTGCCACTCTTAGAAGCCTAAAACCACTTTTCTTTGTCCTGTCATTTCTTGACAAATTTGTTGTTCTTTGTTTGAAGATGCTATATCAGCTAGAGTTCTAAGTCACTGATTTGAGTTACTCTGTTGAGGTTTCTCCTGTGTGATGTGCATTGCATGCATTATAATAAACTGATTTTCTCTTCTTAATCTGTGTTTTTGGTTAATGAGTCCCAACTAAAAACCCAGGATGGGTGGCCAGGTGGGGTGGCTCACGCCTGTAATCCCAGCACTTTGGGAGGCTAAGGCGGGTGGATCACCAAAGGTCAGGAGTTGGACACCGTCTCTACTAAAAAAAAATACAAAAACTAGCCAGGTGTGGTGGCTAATAGCTGTAGTCCCAGCTACTCCGGGAGGCTGAAACAGGATAATTGTTTGAACCTGGGAGGTGGAGGTTGCAATGAGCCGAGATCGCCCCACTGCACTCCAGCCTGGGTGACAGACAGAGACACTGTCTCAAAAAAAAAAGACAACCTCAAGATGGGTAGAAGTAAGTTTGCTTCCCCTGTGCTGGTAACACGCTAATGAACTAACATCCTTTTGGAGGGTGGCAGCTTTGGTAGTTGGGTCCAGTCATTCTTCTTGGAGCCCCTGACACCCCCCTGGGATGCCATGAGGAGATGGAGTACAAATTTGCTACTTCCAGAGCCTCTAATCACCAACCCTTCAAGGTCTGGAGCCTTTTTCAGTTTTTGTCATGTCTGGTTCCTGATCTTAGAGTCCCAAAGCCCGTCTCCTTTGCGGGACTGTATTCTTTTACAAACTTTTCTCAACTCTGTAAGACAAGCGCCAGATCTCCATTCACCCTAAAGCTGAACTGAGACAAAGGGGTATGAGAGAGAAAAATAAATACCTCTTGTGTTTCTCACATGCCTAAGCTGTGCAAACAAATCACAAATTCATATTTCAGTGGATTACTCTGGAACATAGAAATAAAATGGACCATACCATCTCTTGCCTCTGGCCATGGCATGTACTGCTGTTTCTTCCTGGAATATGCTGCTTCCCCCTCCTCTTTAACTGGTTACTTCCTACTCTTCACATCTCAGGTTAAACATCACTTAGCAAATTTAAACTATGCCTTAATTCATTATTTCAAAGAATCAACACAGATTAAAGATTTCAAGAACATAAATACACCTTCATATATGATATTCACTACCATAGCTTAAATGAAGGAGAGAGTGGCCTCCCAGGACCTGCAAATAAGGAGACATTTCCCTTCGGGGGTTCCTACTTCCTTCCTGCAACCTCCTCTTCTTAAAGGCATCTGCGTTTTCAAGGGTTATGGGCTCCTGACCCTTTCCGTCACCCTTTCCCAAAGTCTTCCCACAGAAAAGAATCATTAATTGCTCATTTCCATCTTAGTGCAAATGTAAATCGATGTGTTAAGTCTCCTGCGGTATTCATGCTAAGCCAATATTCTCTGATGGAATGAGAGACTTTGTTCCCAAAGAAAATGATGTTAAGCTGCAGGAAGAAAGATTTTACTTATTGCAGTTTAATAATAAGTGACTTTGGACCTGCTCCAACCTCTCTCTATCAGTAAAATAATGCTGCATGTATTCTGATTTTCCCAATAATTACTTTGGAAACTAAATGAGATACTGTATCTGAATATGTCTATAATCTCTAAAGTATTACATAAATGCTAGTGCTATTATTAGTAAGTTTTACCAACTTAACATCCATTGGCATTCAAAGCCAATCTGGAGATCCTTCATTCATAATGCCTAGATCTCGCTAAGTCGCTGCATTCAGTATACTTCCATGTAGATGTATAGACAGTTTCAGACTAGTTTCATAAAGAAAGCATATTTCTTTAAGAATAAAACAATACCTATGTCTTGCAATAATTTTCTTGTAATCTTTTCAAAATCTTTTGTCTCAGTGGGAATCTTCTATGTTTTCTTACTTTTGCACTAGAGAGCATTTTATGTTTCTATATAACTTAAAATATTTTTTTCTCTCTGCCCCAAGAGCTAAAATGTGGTATGTATTAAAGTAACTCATTTCTTCATTTTCAACGAAAATGAATTAAATCCACCATTACCTTTTAATTAATTAGGGGAAAAGGTTTTACTTATTATTTCTTACAGTTGAATTACACTGATCTCTAGAGTCTGTGAAATTAAGAAATTTGAACTTAAGGTTGTTGGAACTTTAAATTATTCTGAGCTTTGAGAGAGATGTGACTATGCCGTCGGAGTCACGTGACATGCAGCTGCAACTTCTGACTTTTTTTCCTGGAAATAATTATGACCAAAGAGTGCCAGAGATTAGAGTCCCTCAGATCACTGTCCACCCATCCTTAGGAAGTAATAAAGTCATCTTCCTCAGAATGTAGCAATCTATAACCAATCAAATCACTGTAACATACGCACTGGTCTCATATGAAACACGCAATCTGCTAAAATTTCTCTTTCTGCCTATATAAGTGACACTTTACCTTCCTCACTTTAAAACACTGATCTCATTTGTTTGGAGTTGTGTCTCCTGGATGGCTATCCTTAAGCGTTGCACTGGAATAAATGCTATTCTTAATAATCTTTTCTGACTCTCATTATTTAAGATTGACAAACCCTAAGTCAAAAACAAAACAAATAAAACTACATTTTTCTGCCATATCAAAGATGTACTGTTCAATCATTAGTAGCATGCATTTCATACTTCCTGCATATCACCAAGGCACTATATTTTTCCTTTCATCAAGTCTTATGAATTTGGATGATTAAAAATGATCATTGCTTACCCATATTGAAAGTTTAAAGATTTCCAAGCTTATTTAAGCTTTCCTGTTACTGGTTCTTGTGAATCTCTTTTCCCCTGAAGTCATCACATAATTTTGAAAAGTAGGCAGTTAATTACGCTAGGAAAAAAAGAAATAAAAGAATCTGTAAATTTATTTTCTACTACACTGATATACACTAGGAAAGAGTATGGTTGCTTACATGGCTAGGCAATACCCTGTAAACCCAAATCAAATAAGCCACTGAGTTTTTCTCACAATGATACCCCAAAGCATAATCAATCACTCTTCTTTCTCTTTTTAAAATTTATAATTATTTATTTACTTATTTGTTTACTTTTGAGGCAAAGTCTCACTCTGTCACCCAGGCTAGAGTGTAGTGGTGCAATTTTGGCTCACTGCAAGATCCACCTCCAGGGTTCAAGTGATTCTCCTGCCTCAGCCTCCCGAGTGGCTGGAATTACAGGTGCACATCACCAAGCCCAGCTAATTTTTGTATTTTTAGTAAAAATGGGGTTTTGCCATGTTGGCCAGGCTTGTCTCGAACTCCTGACCTCAAGTGATCTGCCTGCCTCAGCCTCCCAAAGTACTGGGATTACAGGAATGAGCCACTACGCCCGGTCAATCAATCATTTCTCAAATTCAACCAACTGACCTCATGGATCCTTTATGTACTAAGTAGCTCAGATTGTCAGAAAGTAAACTATAGGTCATGAGTCAGCACGCTTAGATCCTGAAAATGTTGGCCATTTTTCTCAGTCATTCATTCACTCATTCATTCAACAAATATTTTTGGCCAGCCATGTGTCAGGCACCCATTTGGATGAACAAGTGCCTGAGCTAAACATTCAGGTGAGTAAAGAAATAGGATTCCCTACTTTCATGGAAATTACAATCAAATGGAAAGAGAATAAACAATATATAAAACAAGATAATCATGAAGCATGCTCATGAGGGAGACTGAATGGCACAGGAAGAGAGAGCGACTCATTTAGATTGGATGGTCATGAAGTGTCTGAGTACATGAAATTTGTTTGAAGATCTGAAGGAGAGAGCCTACCAAACAAAGAACCAAAAGAGGAATGTTCCTGACCCATGGAACAGAAATGTAACCCTCAAAGCAGGAACAGACTTGCCCTTCTCAGTTTTTCTGCAAGAAGCCAGTAAAATCACCTTTGCAAAGATTATGACAATAAGAGAAATCTAGTCTAGCATGGCGGACTCCATTCTTGCTTCTAGTCTCACAGGCTGGCTGTCCTCGCTCATTCCTGGGGTGAGACCAAGCTAACCATGGGAGGAATTCAGTTTTTAGTTTAACTTTGAAGAAAGAATAATAATAGTCCCTCCCTAAAACTGACACTCTCTTTGTCTGGGGACTGACACCACCTTTGTAAGTCTAATGAAAAGCCATACCATTAGGATTACGAGAAGGGCCTGATTTCTGCTAAGATGTAGGCATAGCTTGCCTTTCTGTAATCATTTTACTGTGCTGGAGACCACAATATTTGTAACTTACCCAACTGCTTCTAAGATAACATCACTATTGTAGAAATTAATATTGTAGAAATTAAGATTGGTCTTTTGAGATATTTTTCAGACTTCTGCATTCTGCAGACTGACTCCACTCAGACCTGTGACTCATGACTCAACTGGTCCTGTGGCTCCCACACAGAGGCTGGATCAGTGCATGAGAATCATTTTCCACACCCCTATGATTTCATTCCCAACCAATCAGCAGCACCCCTTCCCCAGCTCTATGCCTGTAAAATTATCCATAAAAACCCTAGTATCTGAGTTCTCAGGGAGGCTGATTTAAGTAACAAACTCCCATCCTTCTGCTTGGTTAGCTCTGTATTTATTAAACTCTTTCTCTACTATAATACTGCTGTTTCAGTAAATTGGCTCTATCTGCACATTAGGCAAGAATAACCCACTGGGCAATTACATCATGTGTGCTGTTTAGTGATCGCAGGTGAAAGTGGTAGGACATAAAAGAGACAGAAGTAGGTCTACGCGGCCGGGCATGGTGGTTCACGCTTGTAATCCCAGCACTTTGGGAGGCTGAGGCAGGTGGATCACGAAGTCAGGAGTTTGAGACCAGCCTGGCCGACACAGTGAAACCCCGTCTCTACTAAAAAATACAAAAATTAGCTGGGAGTGGTGGCGGGTGCCTGTAATCCCAGCTACTTGGGAGGCTGAGGCAGGAGAATCACTTAAACCCAAGAGGTGGAGGTTGCAGTGAGCCAAGATCGTGCCACCGCACTCCAGCCTGGGTGACAGAGCGAGACCTTGTCTCCAAAACAAAAAAAAGTAGGGCTACATAATGAGCTCATAAAGATCAAAGTAAGGGGTTTAGCTTTTCCTTCAAGTAGGAGAAGCCGCCATAGGAGTCCTAAGCTGTGTAGTTACAGGGTCTGTTTACATTTACAATATCACTTTGGCTGCTCTGTGTGGAATGAATTATAAAACTGCAAGACTGGAAATAGAAAACTAATAGTGAAGTTACTGCAACAGCCTAGAAGAGAGATGTTAGTGCCTTGGACCAGGGTAAGAGAAAGGTAGAGAGATAAAAGTTAATGAATTTGTGATACATTTGAAGATAAAGCCAATAGTAATCAAAATATTAAATATTGAGGAGAGAATGAGGGACAGAAATCAAAGATATTTCCCCAATTTTTAAACTGAGGCACTGTGTTGATAGCATGTCATTTACTGAGATAAGACTAAGGGTGGGTAAGTTTTGATAGAAAATCAAAATTTTATGAAAAGTAGGAACCCCAGGAAAGAGAAAGTAATATACCAGAACAATATAGCTATCAGATTACAGAATGAAATACATCAATCAGTGTTAGCTGAGCTACAATTAAGCAGGAAAGAAATGTGATTCTTCCAGAGATTATCTTACTTTAATGCACAGAAGGCTAACAAATAGGCACAAGTTATTTAATGGGCCGGAGCTTGCACAGTACAGTGATTGCATTTATGCGACAATGTGCATGGACTCCTGGCGCTTTTTACTGAATATTATAAAACATTGATACGTTTAATTTTATCAAATAAATCAGAAATCACTTTGCTAGAATAAATATTTATATGTTACATATAATATATGTAAAATTAGCATATATATATACATAAAATCTAAAAAGTGCCTGGCACTTTTAATATACAGTAGTATAGTATATTGTCAAGAAACACTTGCTGAATGAATGCAAAGATGTATACAATACAAAATTTTGAGTACATACGCTCATGAAAGAGGCATGAGAAAGGCAACTACACATCATAAACTATTTAGAGATGTGTTAATAACACTTGATTGTTAGACAAATGGTAGCAATAAGCAACGGTGAACCTGTAACAGCAGGCTTCTGGAAGATAAATAGTCTGAGAATCACTCAGACAAAATAATTCATTCTGAATTGTAGCTAAAAACTAGATCCAGTTATCAGTTCTATACAAATTACTTAATTTAGGTCTCTCAAACACAAACATCTAAAGCAGCCAGTCAGGAAATAGCTGAGCAAAGGCACTGGAACCACTGGGAGTGGTGAGCATGGAATAAACTAGAGGACACTTGCTTGGTTCAGAAGCAGGTATTTCTCAGCTCTTTTAGTCATTATCACGTTGGATTGAGAGTGCCATATAGCCAGATGCTTCCATTTTTCAAGACTTTTACACACTGGCAATTCCATTATTTGGAAAATGCCACCTGGCCAAATTTGGCTCCTGGATTCTTAATTCTGACCTTGGACTTAATCTTCCTGGGCCTCAGATGATATAATTATGTGACAGTACTAAGTAAACTAAACACCATTTTTTCGGTGGTTCATAACATTTTAGGTCACACACTTTTCTAAGAATCTGATGAAATTATGGATACTTTCCTCAAAACAACTTGATATAAATGACATTTTGGATAAAATTTCAGGATATTCATGGGCCCCTTGAAGGGTGTTCATGAACTGTTAAGGATTACATGGACCCAGCTTTAGAATCCCTGGGTTAAACAAATAAAATATTAAAATATTATAATGATGTCTCTTTTTTTCTTTAACTGCCAGAAAGCTCAGACCCAGATCTATGGCAATAATATGATAATAACGTAAAATCCTAAAATGTCTACTTTTCAGTTTGATTTTGTTCCTAGGTCTTGACCTTCTACAATTCCTTTTTTTTTTTTTTTTTTTTTTTTTTAAAAGGAGTTTTTTTTTTTGAGACGGAGTCTTGCTCTGCTGCCCAGGTTGGAGTGCAGTGGCCGGATCTCAGCTCACTGCAAGCTCCGCCTCCCGGGTTCACGCCATTCTCCTGCCTCAGCCTCCCGAGTAGCTGGGACTACAGGCGCCCGCCAGGTCGCCCGGCTAGTTTTTTGTATTTTAGTAGAGACGGGGTTTCACCATGTTAGCCAAGATGGTCTCGATCTCCTGACCTCGTGATCCGCCCGTCTCGGCCTCCCAAAGTGCTGGGATTACAGGCTTGAGCCACCGCGCCCGGCCGATTCCTTTTATTTAAACTGTAACAGGAGTAATACTAATGGACACATATTTGTTCCAAATGGAGAGTAACCGTGACGTAAAGACAGTTCTCTAGTATCCACTTAGCTCTTTTTCTTTCATTTTCTCCTTGTAAGTTATTCTTCGCCCTTTTCTGATTGTGCTCATGCTACCTTGGTTGCTCAGAGTTCCCCAAGGCTGCCCCCTACCCAAGTCCATTGTCTCTGGGTAACAATCTGTGTCTTGCATCTGCCTTGGGCTAACTCCCTTAGAGCTCTGCTGACATCTTCCTCTTTCAGCAGAACTTCAGAACTGTCTATGTGTCTCATTTGGACAATCACAGTCTGCTTTACAATGTTACTAAACGTTTCGCAACATGATTGTGCCATAGGGCTACATAAAGTTTGGTGTCTTGTCCCTCTTTTATAGGCTCCATGGCTTAGCAAAGTGGTGAGTACAGATGACAGCTTAATAGACACTGATTAAGTTTGACTGTACTACTTGTTATTCAAAGCCTGCTGGGTTTTCCATTTTTTCAAACAGGCAAATCTCTCAACAAAAATATCACTTTTTCAATAAGCTTCCACCAGGTGATGTAATGAAACCTGGATCCACTAGTGATCGTCAGGATTTGGGCAGATGAATAATATTTCTGTCTGGAAGCCATAAGAACTAGTGCCATAATTAATTTGACTGAATTCTAGGGATGATGAAGTGAATACAGATCACTGGGAAGTGGAAGATTAACAAGATAATATGTTCCTTGCTGTATAGTTATAATCTGGGAGTTTATGGTTTCTGATAATTTCTCAATCCATTTTATACTTTTATTAAACCTGTGTTATTAGGTTACAAGTTACTAGACTTAGATGTAGCCTGTTGTTCATTGCAAAACATGGCCTTCAAGTAAATGCTAATATGGCTTCTAAAGGTTAATGTCACCAGAGTCAGATTTTTCTAAGCAGCAGTTTAAAAGATTTGACATTTTCTGAGTTGCCCCTGAGAAAGTGCCTCTTTAAAAGCACACCTCCTGCCAGAATGTAGCACTTTCAGAAGCTAGACTCCATTCAACAAACACTGAGTGTCTACTATATACTAGGCATCTGGTATGGGGGGAAAAGGAGCGCTTGTCTTTGAGACAATATAGTGATTAGATTTAAAAGAACAAACACTAACCCCATCCTCTCCCCACTGTTTGGTAGTGAAATAGCACAGCAAGGACAGGTAACATGAGAGTATAAAGGAAGAGCCCATTAGGGCAACTTGGGAGCACAGAAAGACTTCATGGAGGGGGCGATAAAGACGCTGTTTTCAGACATGAGTCAGAATTATGGAGTTCATATTTCTGACATCTATCAACACCATATATTAATAGTCCATCGTCTCATATTTCTTGAATTTATATTGTGTCATCTTGGAACAACAACAAAAAAAGTAAATATAATCATCCCTTAATGGATCTCTGTGGACACCAAAATCCTCAAGGTGCTCATGTCTCTCATATAAAATGACATGGTATTTGCTAATAACCTACACACATTCTCCCATATACTTTGAATCACCTCTAGAGTACTTATATTATCTAATACAATGTAAATGCTATGTAAATAGTTGTTATACTGTATATTTTTAGTTTGTATTATTAGTATTCTTGCAGTGTTTTTTAGAATATTTTCAATCCATGGTTGTGTGAATCAATCCATGGTTCAGACATGGAACCCACAGGCACACAGGACTCACGGTATAGACCCAGCATGAAATTGTGTGATGGCGCTCAGCTATAAGGTAGCCATCCCAGAGATCAATAACACGTTTGTATCAGTTAATTTTTCAGACTATCATGTTATTAGCAGGCACCCAGGACTGGTCTAACAGTTACAGAATGAGAATCAGAAGGTCTACTTATGCATAAAGAACTTCCTACAGAAGTGCCTTTTAAAAAGAGGCTCTGGGCCTGGTAGGCAGTTTCTCAGCAGTGGGTAGTCTAATTGCAACTTTAATTGCACGTAATTTCTTCAGCGAAAGGAGAATGGATTCTATTATTCTATGAGCCTATAGAATAATAAGGGTACGAATAATTACAATTGAGGAAATATGATAAATCCAAGGGAGAATACCCAAATTCATTAAATCTTATTCATTATCAGTTACAGTTGTATACAGCAAGGCGAAGAGGATTGCAAAGTGCTTAGGATAAGGAGGAAGGTAGGTTGACTTTAGGAAAACTATCAATGAGTCGTTATCTCTATTGATTTTCTTGCAGAAGTTAAGGTTCTTCCCTTTTGGAAGAAAGGAGGGGGAAAGGGCTGGGGGTAGGAATAAATGCAGAATCAAGTAAAAGTGAGAGAATCACATAAGAGAGACCAAGTTACAATTTGTCCGATTTATGCAAACAAATTAAGTTGGAGCAAAGCAGATGTGCAGATTCAGTAGAAATGTATGAGTATGGTGACTTCTCTGAGTGGAAGCCCAATGTGAAAGCCCAGAATCCACATTCACAATTCAGGGTTCTTTCCATCATAATCTGATACCTATTATTTTTATGATCATGAATTTGAAAGCTTCGGAGAGGTAGAGTAAAAGGTCGAGGGGGTATTTTCCACTCAGACACCCTTTTCCTCCACAGAGGAAGCTGTTTCTCTTTCTTTTCTCTTCTACCTATTAAACCTTCACTCCTAAAAGAAAGAAAGAAAAAAAAATTCAGCAGTTGTTTGCAATCCACAGAAGTTGTGTAGAAGAAAGACATGGCAGTTACTTTGGTCCAGAATTTTCATAATCTTTTTTTTTATGCATCTCTCACAGGGATATACAATTTTTCAATCCTCCTTGGGAACTTTTAAATCATTTGGTAATTTTTATAAACTAAGTTTATATGTGTGTGTGTGTTATATAATTCATACATATATGAATTATAAAGTTGTCTTCAGTGATCAACTTTAATGATTCCTGGTTAAGAAAGGAAGAGGATCCCAATGTCTTTATAAATTTATGTCTTGCTTTTAGGCAAAAACAGGAAGGGCAGAGAGCTTTTCTTATATCTGCTTCTTCTCCAATGCCGTCAGCTCAAAATAATCCTTATGCCAAAGGAGTATACTTTGAGGTGGCATATTCTGGTCTCCTATAAGACTATAATTACATTTTAAACTGTCTTAATTTATAGTTATGTTTTCCCTATATATACATACAACAAAGTCAAGGAAGGTCAAACTTCTAAGGGTAAAGTCAAAACATACTTCTAATGTTTTAAAAATTTAGTCATTTATAGGATGTTTGGAAAGACAGGCCATTCTTGACTATTCAGCAATCAGAGTGAGTTTTCATAATCAAACTCCTGGACTTAATAATACATAACACAAAACTGGCCACTTACAAAATTAGTCATCAGTCAAATAACACGGAGTCCTGTCTGCCTCTCATTAGCCTCTATACTTCTCATTGCCTAAAGCATCAGTACCTGGACAATATGATATAAAACACAATGCAAATCAAATTCAAAGTGAAAATGCAAATATTGCACTGCATGCAAACTTTCTTCAAGTCATTGAAAGTGATAATGGACAATTAGAATCATAAGCAAATAAGAATTAAACCACTCAACAACTAAAGAGAAATGCAAGAGCCATGATGACAAGTTAGGAGCTTCAAAAGATAATAATTTGAATATCAGAAGATTAAGAGAGGCCTTTACGAAAATGGGGATTAAGAATGCCATGTCTTACTAACAAAAACATTGTTTTGGCAGGGCACGGTGGCTTCCACCTCTAATCCCAGCACTTTGCGAGGCTGAGGCGGGTAGATCACAAGGTCAGGAGTTCAAGACAAACCTAGCCAAGAGGGTGAAACCTTGCCTCTACTAAAAATACAAAAAAATTAACTGGGCATGGTGGCAGGCACCTGTAGTCCCAGTTATTCGGGAGGCTGAGGCAGAGAATTTCTTTTTGTTTTTTTTTGAGACGGAGTCTCGCTCTGTCGCCCAGGCTGGAGTGCAGTGGCACGATCTTGGCTCACTGCAAGCTCCACCGCTGGGTTCATGCCATTCTCCTGCCTTAGCCTCCCGAGTAACCGGAACTACAGGCACCCACCACCATGCCTGGCTAATTTTTTGTATTTTTAGTAGAGACAGGGTTTCACCGTGTTAGCCAGGATGGTCATGATCTCCTGACCTCGTGATCCACCCACCTCGGCCTCCCAAAGTGCTGGGATTACAGGCGTGAGCCACCGCGCCTGGCCAGAAAATTCCTTAAACCCGGGAGGTGGAGGTCGCAGTGAGCCAAGATCGCACCACTGCACTCCAGCCTGGGCGACAAAGCAAGACTCCGTTTCAAAAATAATAGTAATAATAATAATAACAAAACATTGTTATGCAATGTTACACTCCCAAATTAGGGAATTTTATTTGTCATTCATTCTACAGAGACAGGCTCCGTTTCAAAAAATAATAATAAAAAATAAAAAAAATTGTTTTGCAATGTTACACTCCCAAACTATGGGATTTTTTCATTCATTCTAAAAATCAATACATAACTGCAGTTACAAACTAAATATTATTAAACGTAATTCATTTATTTATTTATTTATTTTAAATGATACTTTAAGTTCTAGGGTGCATGTACACAATGTGCAGGTTTGTTACATATGTATACATGTGCCATGTTGGTGTGTTGCACCCATTAACTCATCATTTACATTAGGTATATCACCTAATGCTATCCCTCGCCCCTCTCCCCACCCCTGGACAGGCCCCGATGTGGGATGTTCACCACCTTGTGTCCAAGTGTTCTCATTGTTCAATTCCCACCTATGAGTGAGAACATGTGGTATTTGGTTTCCTGTCCTTGCGATAGTTTGCTCAGAATGATGGTTTCCAGTTTCATCTATGTACCTACAAAGGACATGAACTCATCCTTTTTTAATGGCGGCATTCTATTCCATAGTGTATATGTGCCACATTTTCTTAGTCCAGTCTATCATTGATGGACATTTGGGTTGATTCCAAGCCTTTGCTATTGTGAATAGTGCCGCAATAAACATACGTATGCATGTGTCTTTATAGCAGCATAATTTATAATCCTTTGGGTATATACCCAGTAATGAGATGGCAGGGTCAAATGGTATTTCCAGTTTTAGATCCTTGAAGAATCACCACACTGTCTTCCACAATGGTTGAACCAGTTTACAGTCCCACCAATAGTGTAAAAGTGTTCCTATTTCTGCACATCCTCTCCAGCACCTGTTGTTTCCTGACTTTTTAATGATCACCATTCTAACTGGTGTGAGATGGTAT
>NW_016811178.1:1212679-1213677 GCF_001698545.2 Rhinopithecus bieti
GAGAGAGGGCATCCCTGTCTTGTGCCAGTTTTCAAAGGGTATGCTTCCAGTTTTTGCCCATTCAGTATGATATTGGCTGTGGGTTTGTCATAAACAGCTCTTATTATTTTGAGATACATCCCATCAATACCTAGTTTATTGAGAGTTTTTAGCATGAAGGGCTGTTGAATTTTGTTGAAGGCCTTTTCCGCATCTACTGAAATAATCATGCGGTTTTTGTCTTTAGTTCTGTTTATATGATGGATTACATTTATTGATTAGTGTATGTCGTACCAGCCTTGCATCCCAGGGATGAAGCCAACTTGATTGTGGTGGATAAACTTTTTGATGTCCTGCTGGATTCGGTTTGCCAGTATTTTATTGAGGATGTTTGCATCGATGTTTATCAGGGATATTGGTCTAAAATTCTTTTTTTTGGTGTGTCTCTGCCAGGCTTTGGTATCAGGATGATGCAGGCCTCATAGAAAGAGTTAGGGAGGATTTCCCTCTTTTTCTATTGATTGGAATAATTTCAGAAGGAATGGTAATGATACCAGCTCCTCTTTGTACCTCTGGTAGAATTCAGCTGTGAATCCATCTGGTCCTGTACTTTTTTTGGTTTTTGTACTTAATTAATAATTAAGTTATTAATTATTGCCTCAATTTCAGAGCCTGTTATTGGTCTATTCAGGGATTCAATTTCTTCCTGGTTTAGTCTTGGGAGGGTGTATGTGTCCAGGAATTTATCCATTTCTTCTAGATTTTCAAGTGTATTTGCGTAGAGGTGTTTATAGTATTCTCTGATGGTAGCTTGTATTCCTATGGGAATCGGTGGCAATATCCCCTTTATCATTTTTTATTGAGTCTATTTTGATTCTACTCTCTTTTCTTCTGTATTAGTCTTGCTAGTGATCTATGAATTTTGTTGATCTTTTCAAAAAACCAGCTCCTGGATTCACTGATTGTTTTGAAGGGTTTTTGTGTCTCTATCTCCATCAGTTCCGCTCTGATCTTAGTTA
>NW_016811179.1:0-4394 GCF_001698545.2 Rhinopithecus bieti
TTTCAGGTAAAACAGGAGACAAGATTTTGGAGAAACTCCTTTGTAATGTCTGCATTCATCTCATAGAGTTAAAAGTTTTGTTGAGGGAGCACTTTGGCATCACTGTTTTTGTGGTGTGTGGGAAGGGATATTTGGAAGAGAATTGAATCCTAAAGTGGAAAAGGAAATATCCTAACATAAAAAAAGAAGCTTTCTGAGAAACCACTTTATGATGTGTTAATTCATCTCACAGAGGTAAGTGATTCCTTTCATGGATCTGCTTGGTAGAACTCTTTTGGAGAATCTGAAAGGGATATTTTGATTCGCATTGAAGCCTCTGGTGACAAAGGAAATATCTTCAGATAAAACTAGAAAGAAGCTTTCTCAGAAAGTTCTTTGTGATCTGTGAATTCATCTCAGAAAGTTACACCTTTCTTTTCATGGAGCAGATTGCTAACTCTGTTTTCATGGAATATGCAATGGGATATTCTCGAGTGCATTGAGGCCTATAGTGAAAAGCAAATATCCTCAAGTAAAACTAGAAGGAAGATTTCTGGGAAAGAGCTTTGTGATGTGTTAATTCATCTTAAAGGGTTACACCATTATTGTCATTGAGAAGTTTGATAACAGTGTTTTCGTGGAATCTGCAATAGGGTATTTAGGAACCCATTGAAGCCTATATTGACAAAGGAAATATCCTCAAATAAAACCAAAAGGAAGCTTTGCTTTGTGATGTGTGAATTCATCTCACTGCGTAACACCATTCTTTTCACTGAGAACTTTGTTAAAACATTTTCGTTTAATCTGCAATGGAATATTCTGGAGGGCATTGAGGAATATGGTGAGAAAGGAAATATACGCATATAAAAACTAGAAAGAAGCCTTCTGAGAAACTGCTTTGTGATGTGTGAAATCACCTCACAGAGTTACACTGTTCTTTACATTGCATAGTTTGCTTACACTGTTTTCTTGCAATCTGCAATCTGATATTTCTGAGCGCATTGAGGCTTGTGGTGACAAAGTCAATAACCTTATATGAAAACTAGAAAGAAGCTTTCTGAGAAGCCACTTTCGGTTGTGTTAATTCATCTCACAAATGTACACGATTCTATTCACGGAACAGTTTGGTAGCACTGTTTTTGGTGCATCTGGGAAGGGATATTTTGGATCACTTTGAAACCTATGGTGACAAAAGAAATATCCTCAGATAAAAACTAGAAAGAAGATTTCTGAGAAACTGCTTTGTGATGTGTGAGTTCATCTCACAGAGTTACACTGTTAAGTTCATTGAAAAGTTTGCTAGCACTGTTTTCATGGAATCTGCAAAGGGATATTTCTGAGCACTCTGAGGGATAAGGTGAAAAGGAAATATCCTAAGATAAAATTAGAAAGAAATATTCTGAGAAACTGCTTTGTGATGTGTGAATACATCTCACAGAGATACACTGTTTTTTTCATTTACCAGTTTGCTAACACTATTTTCTAGGATTCTGCAATGGGATATTTCCGAGCGAATTGAAGCTTATGGTGACAAAGGAAATATCCTCATATAAAACTAGAAATAAGCATATTGAGAGACTACTTTTTGATGTGATAATTCATCTCACAGAGTTGCACGATTCTTTTCATGGTTCAGTTTTGTAGCACAGTTTCTGGGGAATCTGAGAAGGGATATTTTAATTGCAGTGAAGCCTATGGTGACAAAGGAAATATCCTCAGACAAAAACTAGAAAGAGACCTGAGAAAGCTCTTTGTGATATGTGAATTCATCTCACAGAAATACACCTTCCTTTTCATTGAGCAGTTAGGTAACACTGTTTTCGTGGAATCTGCAAAGGGATAATTTGGGAGTGCAATGAGGCCTATAGTGAAATAAACAAATATCCCCAGATAAATATTAGAAAGAAGAAAGAAGCGCTCTGAGAAACTGCTTTGTGATATGTGAGTTCATCTCACAGAGTTACACTGTACTTTTCAGTGGGCAGTTTGCTATCATCATTTTTGTGGAATCTTCAAAGCATCATTTGGGAGCGTATTGAGGCCTATATCGGATAAAAAAACAAATATACACAGATAAAAATTAGAAAGAAACGTTCTGAGAAACTGGTTTGTGATGTGTGAATTCATCTCACAGTGTTAAACCATTCTGTTCAACGAGCAGTTTGATAACACTGTTTTCACGGAATCTGAAATAGGATATTTGGAAGCGCATTGAAGCCTATGGTGATAAATTAAATATCCACTGATTAAAACCAAAAAGAAGCTTTCTGATAAAATTTTCTGATGTGTGAATTCATCTCACAGTGTTACACTGTTCTTTTCGTTGAGACGTTTGCTAACACTGCTGTCGTGGAATCTGCAAAGGGATATTTAGGAGGGCATTGAAGACTATGGTGACAAAGGACATATCCTCAGATAAAAATCAAAAATAAACTTTCTGTGAAACTGCTTTGTGACGTGTGAATTCACCACACCAAGTAACACTGTTCTTTTCATTGAGAAGTTTGCTAAAACATTTTTCGTTTAATCTTCAAAGGTATATTCGGGAGCACATTGAGGAATACAGTGAAAAAGGAAATATCCTCAGATAAAAACTAGAAAGAAGATTTCCTAGAAACTCCTTTGTAATGTGTGCATTCATCTCATAGAGCTAAACATTTCTGTTGAGGGAGAATTGTGGCATCACTGTTTTTGTGGTATCTGAGAAGGGATATCTTAAGCTTTCTGAAAAACTGCTTTCCAATGTTTGAATTCAGTTTGAATTCATCTCATAGATTTACACCTTGTTTTCCATGGAGCAGTTTCCTAACACTATCTTCATGGAATTTGCAAAGGCATATTCACAAGTGCATTGAGGCAAGCGGTGAAAAGGGAAATATCCTCAGATAAAAACTAGAATATTTCTGACAAACTGCTTTGTGAACTGTGAATATATCTCATAGAGTTGCACGGCTCATTTCATGGAGCAGTTTGATAGCACTGTTTTTGGGGAATCTGAGAAGGGATAATTTGTATTGCATTGATGCCTAAGGTGACAAAGGAAATATCCTCAGATAAAAATCTAGAAAAAAACTTCCTGAGAAACTTCTTTGTGATGTGGGAATTCATCTCACAGAGTTACACCGTTCTTTTCATGGAGAAGTTTGCTAAAACTTTTATCGTGGAAACTGTGATGGGATATTATAGAATGCATTGAGGTCTATGGTGAAAAAGGAAATATCCTCAGATAAAAAATAGAAAGAAGCTTTATTAGAAACTGCTTTGTGATGTGTGAATTCATCTCACAGAGTTACACCATTCTTTTCATGGAGCAGTTTTGTAGCACTTTTTTGGGGGAATCTTAGAAGGGATATTTTGGATCCCGTTGAAGCCTATGGTGACAAAGGAAATATCTTCCCATAAAAACAAGAAAGAAGCTTTCTCAGAAAGTTCTTTGTAATGTATGAATTCATCTCACAGAGTTACACCTTTATTCTCATGGAACAGTTTGCAAACACTGTTTTCATGGAATCTGCAAAGTGATGTATGGGAGTGCATTGAGGCCTGTGGTGTAAAAGGAAATATTCTCAGATAAAAACTGGGAAGAAGCTTTCTGAGAAACTACTTTCAGATGGGTGAATTCATCTCACAGAGATACACTGTTGTTTTCATTGAGCAGTTTGATATCACTGTTTTTGTGGAAACTGAAATAGGATATTTGGGAGCACATTGAAGCCTATGGTGATAAAGGAAATATCCTCAGACAAAAACCAAAAGAAGCTTTCTGAGAAACTGCTTTGTGATGTGGGAATTCATCACACAGATTTACACCTTTCTTTTCAGGGAACAGTTTGTTAATACTGTTTTCACGGAATCTGCAAAGGGATATTCAGGAGCATATTGATGCCTATGGTGAAAAAGGAATTATCCTCAGACAAAAACTAGAAAGAAGCTTTCTGAAAAACTCTTTGTGAGGGGTGAATTTATCTCACAGAGTTACACCTTTCTTTTCATTTAGCAGTTTGGTAGCACTGTTTTGGGGTTTCTGCAAAGGGATTTCCGAGAGCTCATATAGGCCTATGGTGAAAAAGGAAATATCTTCAGATAAAAACTGGAGAGAAGGATTTTGAGAAGCTGTTTTGTGATGTGTGTATTCACTCACAGAGGTAAATCATTTTATTGATTCAGCAGTTTGACATCACTCTTTTTGTGGTGTCTGAGAAGGGATATTTGGGAACGTATTGAGGCTGATGGTGGAAAAGTAAATATTCATAGATAAAAACTTGAAAGGAGCTTTTTGAGAAATTTTTTTGTGATGAGTGAATTCATCTGCCAGAGGTAAACTATTCTTTTTATTAAGCAGTTTGGTCACACTGCTTTTGTGGAATCAACAAAGGGAAATTCACGGTACAGAGAAGCCTATGGTGAAAAAGGAA
>NW_016811179.1:6107-8196 GCF_001698545.2 Rhinopithecus bieti
AAAGAAGCTTTCTGAGAAACGGCTTAGTGACTTGTGAATTCATCTCACAGAGTTACACGATTCTTTTCATGGAGCAGATTGGTAGCACTGTTTTTGGAGAATCTGAGAAGTGATATTTTGGTCGCATTGAAGCCTATGGTTAAAAGGAAATAACCTCAGATAAAACTAGAATGAAGCTTTCTCAGAAACTGCTTTTGAAAAGTGAATTCACCTCACAGTGTTACACTTCTCTTTTCATTGAGTAGTTTGCTAACACTGTTTTCTTGGAATCTGCAAAGGGATATTTCACAGCGCATTGAAGCTTAAGGTGACAAAGGAAATATACACATACAAAAACTAGAAGAAAGCATTCTGAGAAACCGGTTTATGATGCGCTAATTCATCTAACAGGGTTACATGATCCTTTCCATGGATCAGTTTGGTAACAGTGTTTTTGGGGGATTGTAG
Organism: Rhinopithecus bieti; assembly: GCF_001698545.2. Taxonomy (NCBI): domain Eukaryota; kingdom Metazoa; phylum Chordata; class Mammalia; order Primates; family Cercopithecidae; genus Rhinopithecus; species Rhinopithecus bieti. The sequence goes on from NW_016811179.1 coordinate 6,555, forward strand.
AAGGAATACTTTGCATCACATTGAAGCCTATGGTGACAAAGGAAATATCCTCAGACAAAAACTAGAAAGAATGTTTCTGAGACAGTTTTTTCTGATGTGTTAATTCATCTCAAAGAGTTACATTTTTGTTTTCATAGAGCAGTTTGTTAACACTCTTTAAGTGGGATCTGCAATTGGATAATTGGGAGCACATTGAGGCCTGAAGTGAAAAGGAAATATACTCAGTTAAAACTAGAAAGAATCTTTCTGGGAAACTGCTTTGTGATGTGTGAATTCATCTCACAGAGTTACACTGTTCTTTTCATTGAGCACTTGGCAAGCACTCTTTTCTTGGAATCTGCAATGTGATACTTCAGAGTGCATTGAAGCTTATAGTGACAAAGGAAATATACTCAGACAAAAACTAGAAGGAAGCTTTCTGGGAAACTGCTTTCTGATGTGTGAATTAATCTCACAGCGCATCCTCTTCTTTTCATGAAACATTTTGTGAAGAGTTTTTGTGCAATCTGCAAAGGGATATTTAGGAGCACCTTGAGGCCTTTGGTGAAAAAGGATATATACTCAGAAAAATACTAGAAATAATCTTTCTGAGAAACTGATTTGTGATGTGTGAATTCATCTCTCATTGTTACACCGTATTTTCATTGAGCAGTTTGCTAACACTGTTTTTGATTAATCCGCAAAGGTATACTACAGAGTGCATTGAAGCTTAAGGTGACAAATGAAATACCCTCATGTAAAAACTAGAGAGAAGCTTTCTGAGAAACTGCTTGATGATACGTTAATTCATCTCTCTGAGTTAAACAATTGTCATGGATCAGTTTGTTAGTAGTGTTTTGGCAAATCTGTGAACGAATAAGTTGGATTGCATTGAAGCCTATAGTGACAAACGAATTATCCCAAAATAAAAACTAGAAAGAAGCTTTCTGAGAAAGTTCTTTGTGATGTGTGAATTCATCTCACAGAGTTACATCTTTGTTTTCATGGAACAGTTTCCTAAAACTCTTTTCATGGAATCTGCAAAGGGGTGTTTGTTAGCACATTGAGGCCTATAGTGAAAAATGTAACATCCTCAGATAAAAACGAGAAAGAAGATTTCTGAGAAACCACTTTCTGATGTGTTAATTCATCACACAGAGTTACATGATTCCTTTCATGTACTAGTTTGGTAGCACTGTCTTTGGGGAATCTGAGAAGGAATATTTTGGATCACAGTGAAGCCTATGGTGACATAGGAAATATCCTCAGATAAAAAATAGAAGCTTTCTGAGAAAGCTCTTTGTGATGTGTGAATTCATCTCACAGAGTTACAACTTTCTTTTCATGGAGCAGTTTGCTAACACTCTTTTGGTGGAATCTGCAATAGGATATTTTGGAGTGTTTTGAAGCCTCTAATGAAAAAGAAAATATCCTCAGATAAAAACAAAAAGAAGCTTTCTGACAAACTGCATTGTGATGTGTGAATTCGTCTCACAGAGTAACACTGTTCTTTTCATTGAGCAGTTGGCTAACACTGTTTTCTTGAAAACTGCAGTGGATTATTTCAGAGTACATTCAAGCTTATGGTGACAAAGGAAATATCCTCAGACAAAAGCTAGAGAGAAGGTTTCTGAGATACTACTTTGTGATTTGGGAATTCATC
>NW_016811180.1:0-1372 GCF_001698545.2 Rhinopithecus bieti
GGGGGGGCATGTAAATATGTAACGGGCTTCCTGATGACTGTGCATTTAAACTGAAATTTCACAGAAAAATAATCGGAAGGGCCAAAAGTTCATTATGGTTGATTTTTGCTTCTCTCTTGTTCTTTAAGCACAAAAACAGTCAAATAGAAAGACTCTTTGTCAGACATCTGCCACCTCCAGTAACTTTTTGGAATGATTACAAAAATGCATATCCCAGTCATAAAGATTTAACAAAATATTCTCCTGCCATTTATAGTAATGCTACCAAATGACAAGTTCAAATTACTTGTTGTGATTACTCTTCATCTGGGCAAAACACATGTTGTAACGTATTCACAAGATGCAATTACATCAACTGCTGTGACATGGAATAACAACACCGGAAAAAAGCTAATCACACACAATACACATACTGTTTAGATTTTTCCTAACCATATTTTTTTTTCTGTATTGCAATCTGTTCAACATTTGGACTAATCACTTACTCTTTTTTTGTTTCATAATATGCAAGGTATCAGTGGAGTTAGACAAGTGTCAAAAAAAGTCAATAAAATAAGTATCAATGTATATTTATTCAATCCATATTTGTGCATTTCAACTATACCTAAAAGAGACAGTGGCCTTGTCATATTCACAGGTAATATTATTACACTACTTATAGAATTTGGTTTTGTGACAATTATAAAGGAGAAATCATTCTGTAAGACAAAATATATGTTTTAAAATATATTCTTCAAGAATAGTTTTAGTAACTCTATCCTGGATATTTTAATTAGTGGCTTGTAATTTTTCCGCATTAATAAAAGAACATGGCATACTATGTTTAAAATATTATACATTCATTGACACTTACGTTTACTTTATTGGCCTTCCTAAATCGTCCTTTTCTTCTGACTTCACTCTGTCTCCCTGGGGATAGCTCATCTACCGTAACTTTAATTCCCATCTCTATTTCTAAACTGTACCTCTCTTCTAACCACCATGGCTATATGTTTGGGCATATAGACAATAGGCATTTTAACCTATATGTCTTCAAAATCAGTATGTACAAGTTAAATTCACCCTGAACAGATCACTTCACTTCTTCTGTATCAAAACATGCCCTTTCATTAGTGTTCTCAGTCTCAATTAATAGCATCACTATCCAAACAAGTACATCTCAGTAATATTTGAATCATCATTCTCTCTTTTGCCCACTCCTAATAGGCCACCAAATATTGTTAACGATCTCTGATAAATGTGTCTCATGTTTATCATCTTTTTCTGGCTTCATTTTTATTGTTAATTTTCAGGTCCTGATAGTTCATCAGATGATTGCAAAATGAAATGCATGTTTAAGTAAAGTCATTATTCCATTTACACACATTCCTCT
>NW_016811181.1:0-7896 GCF_001698545.2 Rhinopithecus bieti
GGCGGGCTCCACCCAGTTCAAGCTTCCAGGCTGCTTTGTTTATCTACTCAAGCCTCAGCAATGGCAGGCACCCCTCCCCCAGCCTTGCTTCAGCCTTGCAGTTCAACCTCAGACTGCGGTGCTAGCTATGAGCGAGGCTCCGTGGGTGTGGGACCCTCCGAGCCAGGCACGGGATAAAATCTCCTCATGTGCTGTTTGCTAAGACTGTTGGGAAAGCACAGTATTAGGGTGGGAGTGACCCGATTTTCCAGTTGCCATCTGTCACTGTTTCCCTTGGCTAGGAAAGTGAATTCCCTGACCCCTTGCACTTCCTGGGTGAGGCAATGCCTCGTCCTGCTTCGGCTCATGCTCGGTGCACTGCACACATTGTCCTGCCCCCTTTGTCTGACAAGCCCCAGTGAGATGAACCTGGTACCTCACTTGGAAATGCAGAAATCACCCATTTTCTGTGTTGCTCAGTCTGAGAGCTATAGACTGGAGCTGTTCCTATTTGGCCATCTTGGAACCGCCCACCCTCTATGTTAAATTATTGTGTGCAACAGAAGTAAAAAATTTCCTTGTATCTTTGACTATGGCTGCTCTAAAACTTTTTGTCATCCATGAACAACTGTTGTCTTAATTTGGTCCTCTTTACAAGGTGGTTTTATAATCAGCTATGAAACTCTAGCAGGTGTTCTTGAATGTAGGGTTCTGATAACTTTGCAGATCGTGATATTAGAATAGAGAAAATCTTTCAATACTCATGGAGTGCTGAAATGTTTATGAATATCAAACAGAACCTGAGTTAACTGCATGGACTGAACTAATAAAAGACTTAAGTAATCTTTTGACTTTTTTGCTTAAAACATTGCTGATCCTTTGTTTAATTTTCAGAGTCAAGGAAACTTTCTTTTGAGCTATTGCAGCTTTTAACAATTGAGTAAAGTGTGCTTTTGTGAAAAAAAATTTGGAACATATTTGTTTCTCTCTACATGATTTTTTCAGAATTTGGAAACTGTTTGTGAGTATTCTTAACTTATGGCAATATAGTTATTTGCATAAGTTCAATAAGAATGATTTCTTTTTGCAACAGGCCAGCATTGGAGAAACTGGTTATTTTACCAAGGCTTTGACTGGAATGGTGTGCTTTCCTTTAAGGAATCAAAACGGACTTAGAGAGCCAATAAAAGCCCCTTTGGAAAACTGGCCTTATACCTGGTCTACACAGTCTTCATACAGGGTTGCTAACCTGTTCTGGGTAAAGAATGTCACTTTGTAACAGGTCCAGAAGCCCCATGCTATCTCAGGACCCCAAGAAGAGAGGAAGTTACCCAACTTACATATATTTAAGGGTACAAACCTATGGCTGGGCTCAGCTTTAGAAGTATTATCCGAGGTTCCTTATGGAACAGATTTCCATCAAAGCCAATTTNCAGAAGAAAATAACAGCACCCTATTTACTTACGTAAGCCACTTTCATATCTGTCTACTGATGTATGGACTTCAGAGTAATATGGCCTATATTGATTTTCCAGGATTGTTCTTTTTTTGTTTATTGTCATTTTTCTTTCTTCCTCCCCGTATTTTATCTTTGTAGAGACTTCACAATATCTTTGTGAGACTTCACAACCTGTTAAAAATGAGCATTTCTGAATATGTGGGACCTACCTGTCTAGGAATAAACTATCCTAGCCTTGAGAGATCAGATGAAACCTGAGAACAGAGACTCGTGTTCTTCAAAAATGCTTTCTTTGAACAATTCCAAAAAGGAAAACGGGGAAATATGAAAGGAAAATGAATTTTGGGACCCCCAAATCAGTAAGCTAAAGGGAAAAGTCCAGCTGGGAACTGCTTAGAGCAAACCTGCCTCCCATTCGATTCAAAGGCATCCTTCTGCTCACTGAGATAAATGCATATCTGATTGTTTCCTTTAGAAAGAAAATCAAAAGAATGCAACTCTTTGTCTCTTACTAGGAAGCCCCCTCCCTGTTTTGCATTGTCCCACCTTTCTGGAGTAAACCAATGTACATCTTACATGTATTGATTGATGTTTCATGTCTCCCTAGATGTATAAAACCAAGCTGTGCCTGACCACCTTGGGCACATTTTGTCAGGACCTCCTGAGGCTGTGTCATGGGTGTGTGTCTTTAACCTTGGCAAAATAAACTTTCTAAATTGACTGGGACCTGTCTCAGGTATTTGAAGTTCATAATACAGATCACAATTTTTAAACTTTTAAAATAACATTAGTAAATGTTGATTTACAAATTTCTACTTTGAAGGAGGTTTAAAAATGTTCAATTATCTCCTTATAGCAATGAATCATATTTAATTAAGATAAAGGTCAGCTGAAATACCTTTATCTTTTTCTGAAAATGTTTTTCCAGCTTTTTCAGTCTGTTTTCTACTTATTGGAATTCTAAACTCAAAAGAATTTCCTAAAAGTATTTTAACTTTGTTTTATTTACTTTTGTTTTAGTAATAATTTCCCATTTATATAGCTTTATAAAATGAGCTTCTATTATGTATATAGAAGGCAGGATTATAATATTTTAATGTTTACCTCTAATTGGAAGGACTATAATTGCACATCCAAGCAAAAATTAATTGATAATCACCAGCACCTTGACAATTTTAAATTTACACATTTACAGTACACTTTTCTATCTCTGCTGTTTTTACCAAAAATCTATTTTCAAGCCATTTTTTTCAATGAGAAATGTGTACCACTGACACTTTGTCACTAGAGTATTTTGAATTGAGATGGTGAAACATACAAGTGGTGTTGCATGTTTTAGAATGCTGCAACTGGACATAAAACCATTCTCATCTCTGTAATAGGTTTCTGATAGTACTCTTTTAGCAGTCAGTGATATAAAGACTGCAAACATCGATGAAAACTGCAGGTACCTTAAGTCACATGTATCTCAAATAAGAGTGACAAGAATCAAAATATCTTGACTATTTACTGCCTTGTTGCTGTTCAGTGGAATACACACCGAAGTTTATAGCAGGAAATGATACTGTTGCTAGTCCTTCAGAATATTTTGTTTGTTTGTTTTCAGAGCTATATGAGAACACCATTTAACAGTCTCTACTAGCTCCACAACAAAGGAGGATCAGAAAGTTATCACTCAATTTCAAGTTCTACTTACATTAAAACTCTAATAGAATGACAACCCTTTCAAGCATTTGCTAAAAGCGTGATCCTGTTGCCTTCCTGTATACTTAAAACTGGACATACTTCTCCTGCTCTTAATTTCAGTCATGCTTACATTAAACACACACAAAAAATCTTTTCTTACTACCGATTTAAAGACCCATTTGAAGACAATCTCCAAGAGGGATGATAAAACGATTTCTCATACACTCTTTAAATTTCTTGGTTTCTTTCTTTCCCAGGCCGAACCATAGGTAGGGGATGGCTGCTGACATATTTAAAATGTGCTAAGGACCCTAATTCTTGTCTATTTCCTCCGAAATCGCCTAGGAGGACACAGAGAAATAGAAACATCTAGTCAATTGCAGAAAGTTACTTTCTTTCAAAAAACTCTTGTCAGTTAAGGTAGCCTTTAGGTGGTACTCATCACCTGATATTTCTCCCTTTGGCCTAGTTTTGAACTTTGCCATTGGCACTGTGAGCTTTACTCAGTTTATTACTGTCACTTCCATTTAATCCCTTCGTGAATCTTTCACCAAAAATGAACTCATTTTAGGATGAAGTGCCGAATTAATGCAGTTACATAATCCAGCAAAGACATCTAATTTGAGAATATGTCAATTAGAACGTGGTAAGCCCTCTGGCCCTTGGAATCAAGATATTAATCTGCTGTTGTATATATTTTTTCTTCCTAGTTATTAGGGAGTTATTTTTTGGCCTCAGATGCCTTTCCCTGAGAAAATTCTATTTTAACTTCCTTTTATCAGAGGTTAACATGTGGTACTCTGCAATTTTCATAAAGGAAGATGAAAAGCAAAATGAAAGTTTAGTTCTGAAATTTCAATCATGGATCTCTACATACCCTGGAGTGGGCTGCTCCCTCTGAGAGCAACAGGAAGGTGGTTGAAACAGCATTGAAAAGTAGCCCCGAGCTTGATGTTAATTGGAGCTGTTCCAGAGGGGTACCATGTCATGGACTTAGTGCTAAGATAAGCATTAGTTTACTGCAGGAGTGAAGTTATCATCTATGTTGTTTGAAAATAAATGTTAAGTTGGAAAGAGTGTAATACCAATATATCAATTTGGTATTTTCAAAATCATTTAAAATTTTACTGTATCAACTTTTTCTGTAGTGGTTTCTGAGTGTGATCTGTACTTGGTGTTCTAATAGGAATAATCCTATGACGGCATATGCTACAGATTGGTGCTTAAACATTTGCCGTCTTAATGCAGGACTCTGATTAAAGAAGGCAAAGAGGAACCTCTTCTGTAGCCAGAATGAAGACAGGCATGTTAATGAAGACAGGGTTAGAGGGAGCAAAATCTACCAGGTAGTGTGGGGACAAAACAATTACTCTCAGTTACTGCATCTTAGTGTCATAAAGAGGGGACCTTATGTAAGGGGAAAGAATAATCAATCCCAAAAGACTCTGTCATTACATAGGTGCAAAGTCCACACTATAATTGGGAGAGTTTAAGAGTATGATAGTTTATTGCTGTGGTAGTTAATTATCATTTAGAGAATGATAGTTAATTCAATCTTATCTTTCCTTTCTTATCCTTATTGATATGGGCAAAACTTTCTTCAAAGGAGAGAGGACTGAAAATGAGCAGCAAACAGCAACTTTTAAAAGCAGCCAGATAATATAGGTACAATATAAACATGGAAGCAGGGCTACAAATAACAGTTACCTTTTCAATGTAAATAATGGAGTATAGAGGCCTCCAATATGGGAAACTCTATTTGAAGTACAGGGGAAATGAACAGTTAACTTAGAATCTATCTCTAGTAAAACATCCTTAATAACTGAAAGTAAAGGGAAGATATTTTCAGAATTTCAAAATCTCAGATAATTTGTCTTAAGCAGACTAACACCTCAATAAATGCTAAATTATAATTCTCAAAGAAAATACTTTTCATGGAATTCTAGTTCTGGGGTAAGAATAAGCAGCAATATAAACTGTATGTATGTAGGCAAGTATAAAATACCTTTTAAAATAAGACATATATTTTAATTGTTAATTATTTAAACAAGAATAAAACAATATCCTATGAATTTCATAGCACTGTAGAAAAATATAAAACAGCAAAATCACAAAGGACAGGAGGAGAGGTAAATGGAATTACACTATTTTAAGTGTGCTGTACTGTTCTTAAAGTAATTTTTAAAAATAAATGATCATAACTTTAAAATATGCATTGAAACTTCTGGAATGACCGATAAAAGGACACAAAGAATGACACCTAAAACGTTATCAGAGCAACTGAAAGGAAATACTAAAAAATAATTGCTTTGTCCAAAAGAAGATAGGAAAAAAACAACAGAAAAGACAAAGAAATTATATAAATAAAAAACTAATATCAATAAATGACATAATTTAAATTAAGGGACTTAAATAATATTATTAAATATAAATTGGCTGAACAAGCTAGTAAAAATGCACAGATTGTCAGACTTCATAGAGAAGAAATAGACCACTATATTACAAAAATGCTCTTTAAATATAAATATACTATAAGTTGAAAGTAAGTGGGTGTAAAGATTATGCTATGAAATCCTAAGCATAATAAAGATTCTATGGCTATATTAATTACAAAGTAAAATTAAAGATAAAAATTATTACTAAATATAGAGAAGAACAAGTTATAGTGATATAAGAAGGATCAATTCATCAAGAACATATAACAATATTAAATCATTATTAAACTAAAAACAGAGGTTCGAAACACATGAAACAAAAAAAGTGAGGAACAAAGAAAGACATAGACAAGTTTACAATCATGGTTGGAAATTTAACCACCTACCTCTCAGTAATTTACTATGAATAGAGAATAAAATCATCAAGTATAAGAGCCATAAAATCATATAAGACTATAACAACATTATCAACAGCATTAGTCCATTTTTACACTGCTGATGAAGACATACCAAGACTGGGTAATTTATGGAGGAAAAGAGGTTTAATGGACTCACAGTTCCACATGGCTGGGGAGGGCTCACAATCATGGTGGAAGGTGAAAGGCACATCTTACATGGCGGCAGGCAAAGAGATAATGAGAGCTAAGTGAAAGGGGAAACCCCTTATAAAAACATCATATTTCATGAGACTAATTCACTACCATGAGAACAGTATGAGGGAAACTAGCCTCATGATTTAATTATCTCCCACTGGGTCCCTCTCACAACACATGGGAACTATGGGAACTATAAATCAAGATGAGATTGGGGTGGGGATATAGTGAAACCATAAATTTACCTACTTTACATTATAGGACAGTATACCACAGAAAAGCAGAATATATATTCTTCTTGTGGAAACATGGAACATTTACCAAGAGCATATTCTGAGACCCAAAACAAACTTTAATAAATTTCAAAGCATCAACATTATGTAGAATATAATCTATGACCAACATGATAGTGGATTAATAAGTTAGAAGGTTTGATATCATATATAGTGTACTGTATGACAACAACAGAGTTAAAGTAAAAATTATAATACGATATCTAGAAAATCCAACATATTTGGAAATTACAAGTATACATCTAAACAAACCTGGGTCAAAAAAATACATAAAAGAAATTAGTCAGAAGTGAATGGAAATAAAGTTATCAAATTTTGGGATACAGCTAAACCTGTGTTTAGAGAGAAATTTAATCACTTTAAATGAGTACATTAGGAAAAAAGTATAATATCTATGACTTGTAATGCTACCTTAAGAGACCTAGCATGAGAGTATAGAAACCTCTGGAGCCTTACAAACAAGGGAAGTTCACATCTACTTACAGGGTTTCCTCTCACATTCCTCGTGAGAAAAATTGGAGGCAGTACAGAGGATGAAAAGGCCTCCCTTGTAGTGCAGGACAGGAAGGAGGAGATAGCTGGTGTTATGCTCCATATGAATTATCTTCCCCTCTTCTCCTATGGAACAAAAGTCTTAATTCACCAGGGGAATGTCAACAAGCACTGTCACTCTCAGGCACAGATGAAGACAAATTGCAGCTGGGTAAAGGGAACACATAAATCCCTCTATACCTAGGGAAAGGGCAGGAACACATTCATGGCCAAGAAAAACAGAAAGAGTCTAGTGCTGTGGAAGGAACAGGATCAATAATGCCCTACTGTAAGATCAACGGAGACACAGAGCTTGCCTTAAACTCAGACTGAGCCAGAACAATAGCGTATACTCTCCCCGCTCTTTCACCAGCCTAGCCAGCTTCATGTAACAAGTACAGCAACCGCTTGCTAGGAGAGGGTCAAAAGAGAAGGCTGCAGCCTACTTTGAGACACAGGCAAAGGAGAAGACCTCCAGCTGAAGGTGGACCAGACATTAAGAAAATAATCTTCTGGCAAATGAGTTTTCAACCTAAATACACAGTAACACTAGAGGAATTTAAAGACCATAGTACACTGAAGGTAATAATAGCAACAACAAAACCCTACTCAGCCCAACGTCTCAGGCACCTACATTGAAGACCAGGCCAACTAAAAGCATGCCTTAGTTACCACTGTCCTAAACAAAATGTACAGCATTTAACCAAAATTATAAGACATAAAAGAAGCATCCACCCCATCTCCCATTTTCTTTCTCTCTGCTTTTCATTCTCCCTTTAAAATGCCCAGTCACCCTTGTGTGAATCAAAGTGGAGCTCTGCTTTTTCCCTGACTGTCATAGTTACTGACCACTCTAATGCCATGCTTTGTTTACCTTTGACACAAGTAATAGACTGGGATGAAATATTTTTAGTACATAT
>NW_016811181.1:8015-14498 GCF_001698545.2 Rhinopithecus bieti
GTCGGCTCTAATAAAAACCATTTGACTGTACCAGATTTTGAAAAAGATATGCATTGCCAGTAGGAGTGTAAAAATGATACACCTACTTTGGAAAACAATTTGGCAGTTGCTTATGAAGTTAAACATAATTTATCTATAACCAACTGTCTTAGTCCATTTTGTATTGCTATAAAGAAATAGCCGAGGCTGGGTAATTTACAAAGAAAAAATGTTTATTTGTCTCAGAATTCTGATGGCTGAAAAGTTCAAGATTGGGCATCTGCGTCTGGTGAGTGCATCAGGTTGCTTCCACTCATGGTGGAACAGGAAGAGGAGCTCGTGTGTGCAGAGATCACACAGCAAAAGAGGAAGCAAGAGAGAGAGAGAGGAGAGGTGCCAGGCTCTTTTTCACGACCATCTCTCATGGGACCTAATGAAGCAAGAACTCACTCAGTACCATGAGAATGGCACCAAGCCATTCATGAGGGATCTGTCCTCATGACCCAGATACCTCCCACTATGCACCTTCTCCAACATTAGGGATCTAATTTCAACATGAGGTTTAGAGGGGTCACACATCGAAACCATATTATCTTCCAATTGCATTTCTAGGTATTGATTTGAAAATACATGAAAACTAATGTATACAAATGACAATTAAAAGACTATTTATTCATAACAGTCCTGTCTATGATAGCCCCAAATTAAAAGCCACCTACAGGCTCATCAACAGAATCATGAGTAATAATATTGAGTATTCCAATGAAATACTCCTGAGCCATCAAAAGAAATGAAAGAGAGATGAATGCAACAATATAGATGCATCTCAAAAGCCCAATCTTGTATGGAAGAAGCTAGAAACCATCATGACTGCATGATTCCATTTATATCAAATGCAAGACAGTCAAAAGTAATCTTTGTTGAAATAAGCCAGTCAATGATTACCTCCAAAAGGTGGCTGTTAAATCAGCACGGTGGAGGCAGGAGGAAACTTCTCAGGATAATGGAACTGCTCTGTATCTTCCTTGTGATGGGAGTTACAGAGGATCAAAAAATTATCAGAAGTCATTATACTGAACACTTAAGATTTATGCATTGTATTAGTTGAGGCTATTCAAAAAATAAAGTTAATAATTAGGTATAATGTCTTTTTGTTCATACTAGATTTTTTACAATTGCCCTATGAGTTGAAGTAGAGACTATACTACGAAAGAAGCCTTAAAAACTTGATTTATTTTGGCAAATATCTTCATTGCTCAAAAAGTTCTATATATTGCCTACAGATTAATTAATTTGTCTATTTTCTTGATCAACATAGAATTATATAACTTTAAAGCTGAGAATGTTGGATAATTTGTGAAGATTCTCAGTTGTTGAAATGTGGACTAAAATACACTTAATGAGTAGTAAGTCAACGTATGAAATGGCAGAATAGTAGTAAGTAGCTGTTAACATATACTGCATGCTTATGATGAGAAAATAAGTATTTTTCTTTAAGAAAATAGGCTTTCTTAAAACCTATTTTCCAAGGGAAAACTTATACAGGGCTGAATATATAAAATATATCAAAGAAGCAAGTCTGGTTGAAGTGGAGACATGGGCACCTGTAGCACTGCTTTATTAGAAGTTTTACTATTTCCCCCACCCAACCCTATTGATTTTGCTTGCCTTGGAATAAAATATTTTATCTTCCATGCCTTAAGGAACTCACACATTATGAGCCAGAATAAATGTCATGATGAGCTGAGTGCTATGCTAAGTGATTTACATATGTCAACTAATTCAGTCCTTTGATGTAGCTATGTCTATCTGCTACTCACGAAGAAACTGTAATGTAAATAAGTTAGGTAATATGCCTAAAGCCACAAAGCCAGTAAAGTGTACAACCAGGATTTAAATCCAGTTAGTCTGGTACTACCTCTGTAGCGTACCACTGCATGGCACAGAGATTTAATACGTCAAACATCAAATTATATAAATGTATATTAGTGTTATTTATTACATGTTTTGGAAAATTTTACCTTTATGTCATTCATTTTAACATAAGTACTTAGCAATAGCTACTTTGGGGCTGGCAAGGTAGTAGGACTTGGGGCAATCAAAGATGATACCTCACCCAGGAAATTTTAAAGTGACTGAATTAAGGAGGTGCTTGCAAAGTACTCTCAGAATACTGTGGGGACACAGATAATTTAAGTTGTAAGTCTGACTTGGGAAAGAAGTTGAGATTTGCTTTGAGTCATAATGGGCCATAACGAGTGAGTTCACTGGTATGGAGAGATGCAAAATGGTTTCCCAAGTATAGAAGAAACCATGTGCAGAGGCAAAGACACGGGAAAGAGTGTTTGGGGGAGAATCTGTATTTATTTTCAAGGGGACATGAGATAATGTAGTAAGATAAGAGGCTGGAAAGATAGGTGCAGACTAGATCATCGAGATTCTTGACTATCCAGCATATTTAGAGATTTTATCTTCCATCCAAAAGGTGTTCAGATTTTTTTCTTAAAAACCTATTTTCCAAGGGAAAACTTATACAAGGCTGAATATATAAAATATATCACAGAAGCAAGTCTGGCTGAAGTGAAGACATGGCCACCTATAGCAGCACTTTATTAGAAGTTTGACTATTCCCCACCCCCAACCCCATCAATTTTGCTTGCCTTGGAATAACATATTTTATCTTCCATGCCTTAAGGAACTCACGCATTATGAGCCAGAATAAATGTCATTTCCCCCGTGTAACTAAACAGGCCTTTCAAGAAGACAATTTGAAGAACAGTGCTGTAGGTAATGAAGAGTTACTGAAGAGTTTTAAACAAGCTGGAGGGTTTGATCAGCACAATTTTGATTTGGAAAAGAGACTGCAGCCAAGAAAGACTAAGAAAGTCAGAGTTATAATAATTACAGAACTAGAGAAAAGAAGAGGAGTCATAAATATTACTCAATCTTGTGATCTGATTAGATGAAAGGGGTAAAGAGAGGGAGGAGTAAAGTTTCCTGGTTAGGTGACCACATAGACGTGGTGCCATTACCAGAGAATACTATGCTCAGTACAATTCAGGACTTAATAGAAAGGAAAACCATGGGTTTGCAGAAATAACTCAAACAGGTAGATGTCAATTAGAAGGCACAAATGTGAAGAGGTATCCAAAGATGATACTCAGAATTTACCACAAAAAGCTCACAAATATAAAATTGACATAATCCAGAGAGAGAGAGAGAGAGAGAGAGAGAGAGAGAGAGAGAGAGAGAGAAAGTGCAGATAGTTGTCACATACAAAAAAGAAGCAGTCCTGGGAGAGTGGAGCAAGAAATTCTAAAGCAAGGTGGTTTGCATTAAGTAATTATATTTAAGAGTGAATTCGTTTGTCCAGGGGCATACTTGCTGTGGTTCTAGCTCTAAAGGAAACAAAACGTACCTTACCATATCTTGATAGAATTTTCAGGAATGGAAGGGAAAGAGGAGGAGGAGATGGTTTGGGCTAGTAGAAGTTTATAGTTTCCTATCCAGATGGCAATACCAGTTGCTCCTATGCTCTTGACAAACAAATTAATCAGTATTTTTGTCTTTTTTCTTTCTTTTCTACTTTTAGTCCTAGCTTCAGAATTCCAGTCTCTTAGACGCCCAAGGACACTCTTCATCCTTTAAGGGAAAAGGGAATGTCTTTTATATAGATATATTTTCTAATTATGGAATGTAATTACCTTAACTAACTATGGTAGTGATTCTAAAAGCCTGTTGCTTATAGGAGCAGAATCAACACCCCCTGGGAACTTATCAGAAATGCTGATTTTTGGCTCCACCCCAGACCTGCAAAGTTAAAACCTCTGGGAATTTTACAGCAATCTGTGGTTTAACAAGCTCTCCCAATGATTCTGATACACATTCAACTCTGAAAATAGATGTCTTCAGCTGACAATAGATAAGCCTGTCTACCATATATCTATCCTCTGGTTAATTGTTGATGCCTCGTTAAAGATGGATGTGAGAAAAGATTCTGGAGAAACATTGAGGGGCTGTGTGAAATGATACTATGATTCATCAGGTCCACCATGTCAGACACTCCTTCCTCATCCCTCCAGGGTGTTACACCAGCTTGACCAATTTCCTGCAGGGAGACAAGCCCAGCCTTCTCAATGTACTTCACATTAAGTAAAAATATATATGATCATCCCTTCATGTTAACTTTGGCATCTTCTTCGAACTCCAGTCATAAATTCCTTCATGCATAGTGCCCACTTGGCCTGTAATATTTACAGCCAACACATATAAAAAATAAAGAGGAAGATTTTATAAACCACTAGACTAATTTGCCATGGATATTAAAATGTAGAAGAAAGTTCTACATTAAGTTATTTTTCTCTATGTGTTCTACCTAAACTCATCTTAGAGTTTATTCAGCATTATGGTGAAGCTTGGTTCGTTTTGGGTTTTATGTCAGCAAATCGCTCTAAGGACATATTTTACTTAACACCAGTTTTACAGAAGCATTGCAAATGTGGAAAAAAATACCAAAAGCATTTTTAAATAATTTATGACATCCATTCATTCAACAAATACTTAATGAATACTAAGTACTAGGTATTGTGCTAGGGCTTGGAAATCAGAAATGGGTCATACTGAGTTCCTGCTCCCAACCCAGAACTCTAGAAGAAATAAAAAATCAGTGTGGTGATAGCATACTCTGCTAAGCTCTGTGGTGGTGGTAAGCCCAGGTAGCAAATGGTGGGAGGTACTTAGTCCACTGTATATGTGATGCTAAGATGGAAAGAATAGGAACAGAAGCCTTTCTGGAAGGGCAGAATTAAAAGCTGAGTTCTGCAGAACAAATGTGAGTTATTTAGAAGGGGCAAGGACAAAAAGTGCATGCAAGCAGAGAAAGTAGCATGAGTAAAAAGCTAGAGGTGAGAAATAGCGTGATGTGTTTATCAATTACATGGAGTTACATGTGGCTAGAGACAAAGGTGTGGTGTTAGGGAAGGAGACAGAGGGTAAGATGAAATTTATGCTGCAGAGATGTGCAGGACCAAGAACCAACTGAGGCTGGGGGGAAAGTTCATTTGAGGACTAACCAACTCTGAGTTAATTTTGTTTTTTGCTTTGCCATCATTTTCTCTGTGCTACTGTTCAGAGCAATCCTGGAACACTTCACTCCACATCACTTCATTTGGAAACTAGTCTTGTAAATATAGATTGAAATAAATTATGTTGTCCTGGGCAATTTTCAGAGATGACGGCTGCTGGCATGTCCACATTGCCATTTCTTTCTGGGAAGTTTTGCTGTTAGATATGGCTGCTGTTGACTTTCTCCTGGTATATGTAGAAAATTTGTCTGCCTCCCTGAATTCTGATAGGTATCACTTAACAGTTTTTGTAAAAGTAGAAGGACCATTTTAGAGCCCTTCATTATCTGGTTTAGAAGAGCCTTCAATATACAAACTTTATTTGGTTAAAATATTCCCTCTCATAGTCAGTTGCTGCTAATAGAAAACTGGAAAACAATGGATTAAACCAGTAGGATGTTATATTTCTTTTACCACAGTCTGCCAAGTAGGAAGTCTGAAGCATGTACAGAAGCTTTGTGAAGCCATCAGTTCTCCAGGCTTCTTTCTTTCTGTTCTGCTTCCCATAGCCTGTGCCTTCTATCCTCAAGATCGTCATCAATTATCTCATGATGTTTACTATGGTGCTGGCCATCCTGGGTCTTTTCCCCACTAAAAGAAGAAAGAAAGACGACAGAGAAGGGCTAAAACCTGTGTATCAGTAGACTCAGACCCCTCTGAAAATTTTGTTCAGAAATCTCACCCAGTGACTTTTGCTTATGACTCATTGGCCAGAACTGCCTGCCACATGACAGCCTACTTGCAAAAGAGAATGGGAAATACATATTTTCCTTTGGTCATGTTGCTATCTGAAATAAAATATTGCTATAGTAAGGAAAAAGGAAAGAATATATAATGTGACATAGGAGAAATATAAGGAGATAATGTATATCGTAAATACTAGTAAGAATCACTTCTGTATCTGAGACCTGTCCTGAAGCAGGTACCCAGATCTCTAGAGTCTTTCTCTTTCTGCCTCTAAAAATGCAAGTGCTCTATCATAATCCAGTTCTACAGTTCATCCTATGTGTTTGATATAACAGCATTATATTAATGAGCCATTTTACTCTCTTTATCATGGTTGGTTTTCATTAATCCTGTCTTCTATTTACCACTAATGTTAACATGTGCTTATGTGTCCACACACATATGTACATGCATGCATGTGTTTGTAACTGCTCTGAGCACATGCATAATTTGAGGTATAAGTATGACCTTATTTCCCGAGGCAAGACTAAATGCTCTGTATTTGTGTTTTTAACAATCTCCATTCATGAAAGAGTTCAATTGCTTTCCAACCCCTCCTTTGCCTTTGGAAAATTATCCTTGAAGAAAACACAGTGGGTTGTCTCACTTGTCAGCAAATGAAATAAAAGAAAAAAAAAAATGGAAAAGCAGCCTA
>NW_016811181.1:16131-20875 GCF_001698545.2 Rhinopithecus bieti
TATAGTTTTAGGTTTTACATTAAAATCTTTGTTCCATCTTGAGTTGATTTTTGTATATAGTGAAAAGTAGGGGTCCAGTTTTAATATTTGGCATATGGATAGTCAGCTAGTCCAGCAGCATTTACTGAGTGGTATTTTCCCCATTGCTTGCTTTTATGAGCTTTTTCAAATATCAGATGGTTGTAGGTATATGGCTTTATTCCTGAGTTCTCTGATCTTTTCCATGAATCTATGTGTCTGTTTTTGTACCATTGCCATGCTGTTTTAGATGCTGTAGCCTTGTACTATAGTTTGAAATCAGGCGGTGAGAGGATTCCAGCTTTGTTCTTTTTGCTTACAATTGCTTTGGCTATGTGGGCTTTTTGGGGGGGGGTTCCAAATAAATTTTATAATTGTTTTTTTCTAATTCTGTGGAAAATGTCATTGGCATTTTGATAGGAATAAAATTTAATTTGTAAATAACTTTGGGCATTATGGCCATCTTAACAATATTGATTCTTTGTATCCACACACTAGGCCATAAAGGAATTCTCAGCAAATGTTTTTAAAAAACTGAATTACCAACCATACTCTTGGATCACAGTGCAATAAAAAAAAAAAAATACCAAGAATGTCTCTCAAAACATACAATTACATGAAAAATTAAAATGCTCCTAAATTATTTGTGGGTAAACAATAAAAGAATACTGAAATCATACCAACCACGCTCTTGGAACACAGCAAAATAAAAGTGGAAATCAATACCAAGAACATCTCTCAAAACCATACGATTACATGGAAATTAAACAACATGCTCCTGAATGACTTTTGGGCAAACAATAAAATTAAGACAGAAATCAAGACATTTTCTGAAACTAATGAAAACAAAGATACTATGTACCAGATCTCTGGGACACAACTAACAGTGTTAAGAGAGATGTTTATAGTACTAAACACTCACATCAAAAAGTTAAAAAGATCTCACATTAACAATCTAACATCAAACCTAGAGGAACTTGAAAAGCAAAAGTAAACAAACCCCAAATGTAGCAAAAGATAAGAAATAATCAAAATCAGAGCTGAACTGAACAAACTGGAGATGAGAAAAACCACACAAAAAAATCAATGAAACCAAAAGTTGGTTCTTTGACAGAATACATAAGATAGACCACTAGCTAGACTAATAAAGAAAAAAAGGAAGCGGATCCAAATAAACCCAATCAGCAATGATAACATAGACCTTACCACCGACCCCACAGAAATACAAAAACTCTCAGAGACTATTATGCACCCCTCTATGCACACAAACTAGACAACCTAGAATAAATGGATAAATTGCTGGAAACATACAACTTCCTAAGATTGAACCAAGAAGAAATAGAAAGCCTGAACAGACCAGTAATGAGTTCTAAAATTGAATCTGTAATAAAAATCTTACCAATCAGAAAATGCCCTGGATCAGATGGATTCACAGCTAAATTCTATGAGATGTATAAAGAAGAGTTGGTACCAATCCCACTGATACTATTTCAAAACATAACAGAGGAGGGAGTCCACCCTAACTCATTCTATGAGTCTGGCATCATTCTGATACACCAAAACCTGGCAGAGACACAATGAAAGAAGAAAACTTCAGACCAATTTTCAGATTAACATACATGCAAAAATCCTCAACAAAATACAGCAAATTGAATCCGTTAGTACATATGAGAGACAGGACTAGCTGGATTTCCTAGGCCGACTAAGAATCCCTAAGCCTAGCTGGGAAGGTGACCACATCCACCTTTAAACATGGGGCTTGCAACTTAGCTCACACCCGACCAATCAGGTAGTAAAGAGAGCTCACTAAAATGCTAATTTGGCAAAAACAGGAGGTAAAGAAATAGCCAATCATCTATCACCTGAGAGCACAGGGGAAGGGACAATGATCGGCATATAAACCCAGGCATTCAAGCCGGCAAGGGCTAACCCCTTTGGGTCCCCTCCCTTTGTATGGGCGCTCTGTTTTCACTCTATTAAATATTGCAACTGCACACTCTTCTGGTCTGTGCTTGTTACGACTTGATCTGAGCTATCGCTTGCCATCCACCACTGCTGTTTGCCACTGTGGCAGACCCGCCGTTGACTTCCACCTCTCCAGATCTGGCAGGGTGTCCCCTGTGCTCCTGATTCAGTGAGGCACCCATTGCTGCTTCTGATCAGGCTAAGGGCTTGCCATAGTTCCTGCACAGCTAAGTGCCCGGGTTCATCCTATTCAAGCTGAACACTGGTCACTGAGTTCCACGGTTCTCTTCCATGACCAACGGCTTCTAATAGAGCTATAACACTCACCGCATGCCCCAAGATTCCATTCCTTGGAATGTGTGAGGCCAAGAACCCCGGGTCAGAGAACAAGAGGCTTGCCGCCATCTTGGAAGTGGCCTGCCACTATCTTGGGAGCTCTGGGAGCAAGAACCCCCTGGTAACACATAAAAAACCTAATCCATCATGAGCAAGTATGCTTTATTCCTGGGCTATAAAGTTGGCTCAACATACACAAAATAATATATGTGATGCATCACATACACAGGACTAAAACCAAAACCCAAATAATCATCTCCATAGATGCAGTAAAGGTTTTGATAAAATTCAATATCCCTTTATGTTAAAACCCTCAACAAACCAAGAATCAAAGGTACACACCTCAAAATAATATCAACCATCTATGAGAGACCCACACCCAACATTATACTGAATGGACAAAAGCTGGAAGCATTCCCTTTGAGAACCAGAACAAGACAAGAATGCCTACTCTCATTTCTCCTATTCAGAATTGTACTGGAAGCCTTAGCCAGAGCAATCAGGCAAGAAAAAGAAATAAAAGGCACCCCAATAGAAAGAGAGAAAGTCAAACTTTGTCTCTTCACAGTCAATATGATTCAATGCCTAGAAAAAAAACTCATAGTCTCTGTCCAAAGGTTCCTAGGTCTGATAAACAACTTCAGCAAAGTTTCAGGATGCAAAATCAATATTCAAAACTCAGTAACATTTCTGTACACAAATAATGTTTGAGGTGCAAGTGAAACAATAGCCACAAAAATAATCAAATGCCTAAGAACTGAGCTAATCATGGAGATGAAAGAGCTCTACAGTGAGAATTACAAAGCACTGCTGAAGAAATCAGAGATGACACAAGCAAGCGGAAAAACCTACCACACACTTGGCCATAAAGTTTACGAGGTTTTCTTCTTTCCATATATTTCCACTAATAGTGCTTATTAGCAAACTTTATTGGTAACCTCCAAGATAAAAAAATGTCATTTCATTTGAATTTCCACTTTTGTATTAGTGAGACTGAGCACTTTTTATATAATTATTGACTATACATATCTCTGTTTCGATACATGGACTGTCTATATTCTCTGTGCATTTTGTTGCTGAGTCATTTGTATCGTTTTTATTTTCAGTTAAAATGACTTTAGAAGACAGAAAAATAATTAAGTAGAAGGAATTCCAGGCTAAGAACTGCTGAAACAAAGACAAAGTGGTATGAAAGTGCATGGCAAACCCAAGAACTGTCAAGTTTGACTGGCATGTCTGGAATGCAGATAAGTGAAAGCCGTGGGAAATAGGACTAGGAAAAGAGCTGTGCGCATGATTATAGAAATATTGTATCTTGATGTCAATATTTAAAGCCTCTATGGATCACTGTTTACTAATTGCATGGTGAAAAATTTTAGGCACCTTATCGAGATGAATGACTAAAAGCTGAATAGAAAAGAGACAGTATTGTCGCAAGCAGATGGGGAATACTGACTACAAAAAGTCACCTGAAGAAGCACAAATACTCTTTGAAAGACCTCACTGTTGGGAGCCACTAAGTTTAAATTAGCCCCAGATTTGACACTAACTTACTGGGTAACCTTGGGCAAATCATCTTCATTTCCTTGAGCAGTTTCCTCATGTTCAAAGTGAGGTAGACCGGATGACTTTTACATTATTTAGACATTTCTAAATTCTGTCACATGGACATACACATCATTAGTCGGTTCCTCTGTTTGATAAGGCTTGGCATTTGCTCAGCCTAGAATGTGGAAGAATTTTTAGGATGTCATGACTATGGTTTGAGTGCTCCCTGTAACCCTATTCCATGTCTGCTAATTAACTGTGGGAACACACTGGTCATTTCTCAAGTACAATTCCAGGAATAAAAATAAAGTGGCAAAATATCATAATTTCAGGGTTATTCATCTTTCTGTTTTGAAAGACACATGCTGCATTTTTAGCGTTTTAGAAAACTCTCTAGTTCTCCTACTCTCTTTGCTTTTCTTGGTCATATTTGAAACAAAATTGCTCATTTTTTTTTTTACCTTTCAAGTTGCGGGCAATCTTTGTACAAGTATAATATTAGTGATGATATTAGCATGCCTCAGTTCATTCCTGTTCACCTTACAGGATCTAGACATGATTTCATTTATCTCTAATATAAGAAGTGTTTCTTATATTACTAAATGTTATAAGATGAGAAACAGCTTGTATTGTTCTTTTATACATAATCGGTAATAATTATTTTTGGATAGCTATATATTTATGAATAAATTCATTGTTTAATTAATAAAACTAAGTGAAAAGAAACAACTGGTGAAATGAGGGACTCAGTATTTGCAAAATTGTACTTATGGTCATTTATTGGAAAAATTTTATAGTCTCCAGTATGGTAATAACTATATATTATTTAACTTAACATATTAAAGACTTAATCTATTAAAGACCTTAACCTATTAAA
>NW_016811182.1:0-1161 GCF_001698545.2 Rhinopithecus bieti
AAATTAAAAACTTTGTTTATAGTGGGTGAAGAGTTTGGGGTAATTTATGGGTATGTATTTTCTTTGCTTTTCATCTTATGGCCATTAGAGGGCACTGGAGAAAACATTAATGAAGGTTTTGGACATCCATGTACATTATTTTTTGAAATGTAATGAATTTGGGCTTTATGAGCTTTAAGCAGCTGGTTTATGATATTTCAACTTTCTCATAAAAATCTCTTATAAAATCATCAGATCTTTGGGAAAAGTACCTATTTTTTTTCCAACTTTAGTATGACACGAAAATAAGCTGTCAGTTTTCGTTTTTCATGATTGTTAGGTTACAGCAGAGTGTTCAAATAGATCTTGTTTTCGATTTATATGGGATATGGGATACTAAACTTGGCAGTGGAGGTTTTACTGCTTGGCTTTTCTTTTTCTTTTCTTTTTCTGGCATTTTCTTTTTTCTTTTCTTTTCTTTTCTTTCTTTTTTTTTTTTGAGAGTCTCGCTGTGTCGCCCAGGCTGGAGTGCAGTGGCAAAATATCATCTCACGGCAACCCCGCCTCCCAGGTTCATGCAATTCTCTTGCCTCAGCCTCATGAGTAACTGGGATTATAAGCGCCTGCCACCACGCCTGGCTAATTTTTGTATTTTTAGTAGAGACAGCGCCTCGCCATGTTGGCCAGGCTGGTCTTGAACTCCTGACCTCAGGTGATCCACCTGCCTCAGCCTCCCAAAGTGCTGGGATTACAGGTGTGAGCCACTGAGCCTGGCTTTTTCTGGCATTTTCTTTGGGGCTGGTTCACACATATTCTCCGAGTGCTTTCCACATGATCATCCATGACATACCGCATGAAATTGCCTTAGTTGTTACTGTTGGGGGAAGTAATATGTGCCAGTGGTTAAGAGTTGGGCTGAAGCACTGTCATTGTAAGACTGGTTTTTGAGTAATACTAACTTTCATGGAGTCATATATCTCAGCTTGTGTATGTGGACAAATTATTTTACCCCTCTGTGCTTCCATTTTCTCATTTGTAATGTGGGAGATAATAGTATCTGCCTTGTAAAGTTCTTATGTAGATTAAAACAGTTAATCCAGCCACATTGTATTTTCTTGTATAGTAGTTAATATTTTTTTATATAATAATATTATATTCTAATTCTAATTATATTCTAATTCT
>NW_016811183.1:0-575 GCF_001698545.2 Rhinopithecus bieti
AAAAAAAATTAACCAAGCACAAAATAGCAAGGACTCACCGCTATACCTTCTGCATAATGAATTAACTAGAGATAATTTTGCAAAGAGAACTAAAGCCAAATCCCCCGAAACCAGACGAGCTACCCAAAAACAGCTAAAAGAACACACCCGTCTGTGTAGCAAAATAATGGGAAGATTCTTGGGTAGAGGTAACAAGCCTATGGAGCCTGGTGATAGCTGGTTATCCAAGATAGAATCTTAGTTCAACCTTAAGTTTACCCACAGAACCACTCAATCTCCCTGTAAACTTAGTTGTTAGTCTAAAGGGGACAGCTCTTTAGACATCAGGAAAATTCCTTGTATAGAGAGTAAAAAATCGAACTCCCATAGTTGGCCCAAAAGCAGCCATCAATTAAGAAAGCATTCAAGCTCAACATCAATTATCTTAAAAAATTCCAACCATCTTACTGAACTACTCACATCACATTGGATTAATCTATTATACCACAGAAGTAATAATGCTAGTATAAGTAACATGAATATTTTCTCCACCACATAAGCCTAAATCAGACCGAAAACTTCACCGATGCTTAACA
>NW_016811184.1:0-1513 GCF_001698545.2 Rhinopithecus bieti
TGAGTTCATGTTCTTTGCAGGGACGTGGATGAAGCTGGAAACCATCATTCGGAGCAAACTATCACAAGGACAGAAAACCAGACACGACATGTTCTCACTCATAGGTGGGAATTGAACAATGAGAACACTTGGACACAGGGCAGGGAACATCACCCACTGGGGCCTGGCATGGGGTGGGGGAATGGGGGAGGGATAGCATTAGGAAAAATACCTAATATAAATGACAAGTTAATGGGTGCAGCAAACCAACATGGCACATGTACATATTTGTAACAAACCTGTACGTTGTGCACATGTACCCTAGAACTTAAAGTATATATTTAAAAAAAAGTACTTCTCTGATAAAGCATATTACTGAAGGCTCTCAAAACTGTTCTGTTTCTTTCTCTAGCCTTACCTTCTACTCTTCCATCATAGGTGCTGTAAAACTAGTCACATCAATGTCTTTAAAGAATTCTGCAGAGTTTTCTTGTTGACTCAAACCCCTTGCATTTGCTTCTTCAGCTTGTTACCTAATTTCAAAAGTCACTTCCACATTTTCAGGTATCTTCACAGCAATGCCCCACTTCTCCATACAAATATTCTGTATTAATTAGTTTGTTCATGCAATGCTGTAAAGAAAATACCTGAGACTGGGTAATTTATAAAGACATTTAATTGGTTCATGGTTCTGCAGGTTTTACTGCTGGTATTGTGTCGGCATCTGCTCAGCCTCTAGGGAGGCCTCAGGAAGCTTATAATCACAATCATGATGGAATTTATTGATAGTTATGATTTAAAACTATATTGATGTACATATTGCTTTTTATAGGCAAATATTTAAAAATATGGTTTAATAATGACCTCTGTTTTCTAGGATGTGGGCATGTCACTTGGCAAAAGCAGGAGTAATGGACAGAGAGAGTGGGGGTGGGGAGGTGCCACACACTTTTAAATGACCAAGAACTTACACATTATCATGAAGACAGCATCAAGCCATAAAGGATCCACCCTCAGGATCCAAACACTTTCAACCATCTCCTGCCTTCAGTATTGGGGATTGTAATCCAACATGAGATTTGAGTGGAGACAAATACCAAAACTATATCAAACTGAGAACTTTGGAGCCAGGGAGAGGAGAGAGCTTACCATTGCTGAGAGAAAGGAATATATATATAAACTATACATATGTTTATATATTTATCAAGTATATATATTTATATATATCAACTATATATAACTTTATATATATCAATTGTATATATCTTTATATATATCAATTACATATATATATATAGAGAGAGAGAGAAGAAATATGCATATTTGAGCAAGTTTTTCTCATAGATGTGTCATTACTAAATTTTTATTCCTTGGTTAGGAAATGGAACTGATCAATAATGCACAGTTGAGATTCTAAATTTCATATGTTAAAAAAATTAGCTATAATAAATGAAAAGTAATGAGAGGACTAAATATATTATAAAGTTATATTAATATACATGAATTAGTTACACAAGTTAAAACAATTTATTAC
>NW_016811184.1:4057-7500 GCF_001698545.2 Rhinopithecus bieti
TTTTTGAGACGGAGTCTCGCTCTGTCACCCAAGCTGGAGTGCAGTGGCACAATCTTGGCTCACTGCAAGCTCCGCCTCCCGGGTTCACGCCATTCTCCTGCCTCAGCCTCCCAAGTAGCTGGGACTACAGGCGCCTGCCACCACACCCAGCTAAGTTTTTTGCATTTTGAATAGAGACGGGGTTTCACCGTGTTAGCCACGATGGTCTCCATCTCCTGACCTCGTGATCCGCTCACCTCAGCCTCCCAAAGTGCTGGGATTACAGGCGTGAGCTACCGCACCCGGCCTAGAAATAAACTTTAAAAAATACTTTTTAAAAAAAGTTTCAGAATATTAGTTTAAAGCTGACTGCATCCAGGGATGCAATAAAATTTCTAATTACCTGTCTTTCAATCTCAGGTCTATTATTCTTTGTTTGAATCCACTTTTATATTGTCTCTTTTTTACTGTAATATGGATGCTTGTTACTCTAAGATTATTATCTGTTTTCAGCAGCTCAGCTTTCCTCTACTAGGAGGTTCAAAAAAGACCCAGAACTGAGCCTCATTGAGCTATGGTTTGGTCATAACAAAGGATGAACTAATTGCTCTAGTCAGAGGGATGTGTTACTCTGATTGCCAGTGCAGGTCATATACTCACCTTTGTAGTTACAGAAGAAGTAGCTCCAGTAATATCACAAGAATTAGCAGAGATGGAGGGATGGTGTCTTAGTCTTCTTTGTGTTGCTACAATAGAATGCCACACATGGGATAATTTACAAAGAAAATAAAATTTTCACAGTTCTGAGGCTGAAAAATCCCATATCAAAGTGCTAGCGTCTGATAAGGTTGTTTCTGCCACACCATCCCATGGCCGAAGGTGGAAGAGCAGGAGATCAAAAGATGAGGCAAGAGAGAAAATGGGCCAGATTCATTCTTTTCATTAGGATGATAAAGAGAAGAGTTATCATTTTATTAGTAATTCACTCCTGTGATAACTCCCAGCATAATGCCATTAATCTGTTAAGGAGGGCAGAGACATGAACTAATCACCATTTAAAAACCCTACCTCTCAGCACTGTTGCAGTGGGAATCAGGTTTCCAGCACATGGAAGTTTGGGGAAACATTCAAACCATAGCAAATCATTTTAAGAGGAGAATAAGGGTGCTGACACCAGATGAAGAGTTGAATATTTTAACTACTGACAAATATATCTACTTTCCTTACATTTATTCAAAAACTTACTAATGTATATTTTTGAACTTTTAAAACTCAAGTCATTTTTTAAAGGCAGTTTTCTACAATCCTACCAACTTTTCTATAAATAGATGTTCAATTTTAAGGTTGCATTCTTCAGCCTTTAATACATATTAAAATATATATACGTGTATATTTTTTGCTATATGATTTTTCAGATCTCATCTGCTAAATTGAAAGGGAAATGTCTGAATCATGGGGTGCTAGTGGTCAAGGGAAAGTAGTAGAGCAATTCGTTCCCAAGTGCTACTGTCTGAATAAAAATGCAAGATATTAACTTGACTGGTCTTTTAGAATGTATAATTGTGTTTTATTTTATAAAATTTCTAATTTTCAGGATAAATAGGCCTAAATTTCAATCAACTTAGATGGGAGTTGTTTGGATAAGTTCTCTTAATTGCTGGGAGGTACATTGACTATAAATCTCCAGTCTGTCTCATCCCAATAAACTCTACATCTGTGTGTTTTGATTGAAATTGGAATGAGAGCAAAGGGATGATCGTGATGGGAAAGATAAACTGCTAGAAGTGATTAACATTTATTATGATCATCTCTACACATTAGCCAACAGACATTTTTAGTAAAGTATAAATTGATGAATACAAGAGCAGGCTGCCACAACTTAATGAAACATACCATTTTTCTTTCTCCACTGGCTTTATGTTAATGCAGAGTGAATTGTCTGGCAGGAACATCTGTTTATCTCATGGACCCAGCCAAAGTAATCTCATGTGCAGATTTTACTCATTTTCTTCAGTAGGTCAGGTGAATAAGAAGGTTCCTGAAAATGGTAACAAAATACCAGTATCACCAGCACAAATCTCTGCTGAGCCCTCTTGTGTTGCAGGCCTTGGAGATACAATAATGGGACAAGACAAAATATTCATGACCACAAGAAGCTGAGAGACTAGGCATACTGAGGAAATAAAATTAAGACAGATTGAGGCCAACTCAGGGGAATCTTCAGGCTTGCTTCAGGAAATTATAGGATGAATTATTGGACCACTACTACTCTGCCTTTCATCCTCATGAAACACTGAGATGATTTATATGAATCAAATTGCTGGTGATTCTCCAGGTCCAATATGAGTTAGTTAGTAAATCTTATGCACCATGGCAGGTGGAGATGGAGAGATGATCCTTAGGCAGACCCAAGTTGACCCTAGAGTTAGAAAATATTATTTTTCATCTGTGCATGCACCCCCACCCCTCACACACACCCCTAGACAATTCCTTATAACCTGGACATGAAAATGCCACAGGATGAGTGGTAAAAATAGAAAAATACCTGCTTTCTGTAGCTACAGAACCTATGGGAAAATAAAATCCTTAAAATGATATTAGACTACAAACTTCTTGTCATACTATCTATATTCCCTGCAACAAACAGGACCCATTCTCCATCACTCAGGTTGGAGGTTGAAACATTAAAAATTCCCAAAGTAAAACACTATGTGGATGGAAGAATTGGCCATGCATTAGCAAAGAAATTATCTTCCTTTTTTTTTTTTTTTTTTTTGAGACGGAGTCTCGCTCTGTCACCCAGGCTGGAGTGCAGTGGCGTGATCTCGGCTCACTGCAAGCTCCGCCTCCCGGGTTCACACCATTCTCCTGCCTCAGCCTCCCAAGTAGCTGGGACTATAGGAGCCCGCCTCTACGCCTGGCTAATTTTTTGTATTTTTTAGTAGAGCGGGGGTTTCACCGTGTTAGCCAGGATGGTCTCAATCTCCTGACCTCGTGATCCGCCCGTCTCGGCCTCCCAAAGTGCTGAGATGACAGGCAGGAGTCACTGCGCCCGGCCAATGATTGGTGAAATGCGCAGGTGAGGAAAATAAGTGGTATCAATTGTTAAATTTGTTCATTTTAAAGTTAACATAGGAACTGCCAAAAGTTTTAAATGCTAATATTTTCGAAGACAGTATTCTAACAGTTTTATCAGATGGAGAGTTTTACAAAGAAGTCAGCTTGTCCCTGTTTTCTTTATATGTCTGTACCCTCACATTTGTGTAACTTTGTTTGCTTAGAGGTCTATCTCTTTGTGTTTCTCCTGTTTCTCCTTCTCTGTGTGTGTGTGTGTATAAACAAATATTTTGTGTATAAATATAGTTATACTATATTTATATATGCATATGTATGTCTATACACACATATGTATGTGTATATGTCTATACACACATACATACATATACATATATGCATGTATATAT
>NW_016811185.1:0-2534 GCF_001698545.2 Rhinopithecus bieti
AAAGTAAATATTTCTTGAATATAGTTATTACAATGGCTTAGTTCATTTTGTGTTACTATAAATGAATACCTGAGATCAGGTAATTAATAAAGAAAAGTAGTTTTTTGGCTCACTGTTCTACAGACTATACAAGAAGCATGTTGCCAGCATCTGCTTTTGGTGAGGGCCTCAGGTAGCTTCCACTTAGAGCAGAAGGCAAAGGGCAGCTGGTGTGTGCAGAGATTACATGTCAAGGGAGGAAGTGAGAGAGGGAGATGAGGAAGGTGTCATGTTCTTTTCAACAGTCAGTTCTCAGGGCAACTAACAGAAAGAAAACTCACCCCCAAGGGAGGGCATTGATCTCTTCATGAGGAAGCAGACTCTATGACCAAAACACCTCCTAGTAGGCCCCGTCTTCAAAATTGGGATCAAGTTTCCACATGATATTTGGAAGAACAAGCATCCAAACTATGGCATACAATAATGATTGAAGTGAATGGTATATAATATTTGGTATAAGTCTTAGATTTTGAAAAGAAAATTTTTAAATGTTGCTTTGAAATATACCCCTTATGCAGATGATGGAACAGAATGGCTAGATTGGAAATAATCGTTTGCAGTAAAACTTTCCTAACCCCAAGAACATTCCACATATTTTATGTTGTACATATTTCATGTTGAAGTCTATGTTGAATTCAAGGAAAAATTACACATTTTAACAAACACCAATAAAATGTATGCTTTTAAAAGGATGCCCTTATAAAGTTAGAGTAAAATATGTTAATGCATATTAGGCAAAATCAGGTACCATTTTCTTGTATCTAGTATTCACATATCTCCTTTATAATGCATATCCTGATTGCCCCACAAAAATGTAATGTAACTTCTTTTTGCCTCTCTCTTACAGTATTTGTATTCAGCATTGACTATTTGTGAATGATTTTAGACTGCTACAGATTTTAAGCTCTTTAAAGACAAATGTCATCTTCTTTATCTATTCATGCTCCATATTTATCATAGTGCTTGGACAAAAAAAGGCATTACGTATTTGTTGAATAAATGAATAGATGGATGAAGAAAGGAATAATCATAAATACATTGTGTTTCTCTTGAAAAGTAGACTCAAAATGTAACATCTTGTGGGTTCACTGTGCATCTGCACATGCATATATGTAACCAGTAGGTAGTTTTCATAACTAGTAAAGATATTAATTGTTCCATCTACAGTTTATACAGTCCATTTTTCTGTGACTAGTATCGCATATTAATACAAGTGTTGGTTGAGGGGAGGCTACCATCTATGACCATGGGACTAAGTTCTTCTAAAATTCTACAACATGTACTTTACATATATGGTGTGAAACCTAGCTGAACTGACCATGACACACTGTAACATCAAAGTGTGATTGACCTTCAGTACTTATTGTGCACTTGTGTGTATGCAAGAAGCCTTGTATTTTCAATGTGTTTTAAAGTGCTTTTTCTTCTATTACGTTAATAACTATATCCCCTTTCAGGCATAAAATTAATTCATGTTTTATAGAATTCTGACCTGTGAAGAATTATGTTACAGTGGAGTTCCAGAGAATTTTAAAAAAAGGTGAGGAGCACCACATAAAATTCATTTGCAAATTACATAGAGTTTATTTCAATGTTAAATCACCTTCTTAAGCCCCGTCTTTTAAATGGCATATACAATGCAACTAAAACTGAATAATCACTTTCCAACTTTTATTGAAATCATGGTCATTTTTTTGGGATTTTAAGCTCCCCATCATTGCAGCTGAATATAATGAAAATTTGTTTTAATTCACTGTAACTCATAGGAAAGCCAGATTGATTTTTTGGTCATTAAAATTTGTAAAGAAAAGATTGCTCTCAAGTGTCAAATCTATTATAGAAAGAGTTTAAAGTTGGCATCAGTCTTCATAGATTATTTTTTTAACTCACTGAAATGATGTTTATAATGGAAACACTGTTCTTTATGAGCTAGTGCCCAACCTGACACACCAGCAAACCAGTGATCCACATTCACATAAAGAATAGTTTTCTTCCTTCCATTAAGATATTTTCACCCATCTCTCATATTGATATGGGAACAACTGTAAAATATTTATCGTAAATCAGTAAGTAATATTTATATGCTATTTTGTTTTACCATGATAAATATTTTTTAACTTGAGATTTCATATATGCCCATGAGCTACTAACAAATACATTTTATATAAAGAGAGAATAACTAATGTACACATCTCAGCTTATCAATACTTGATGTATTCCTGATAAGAAAGAGTTCAGGTTTAGGGGACTGAACCTAAAATAGTTTGACTTTCTTCACTGAAACATTGCTGCAGCATAAGGGCATATTAAAATAGATTTCCCAACCTGCTTTGAAACTCATATTTAATAAACAATGCAAAATGTCACATGTAACAATACATTCCTTTATTTTAATATTTAAAATGTCTATTTAAAGTTTTAAATGTCCAGAATGTATGTGCATAGCTCTCCATACCTGTCCAGGCACAGATAAATGGCTATACATATTAAGTGTG
>NW_016811186.1:0-1337 GCF_001698545.2 Rhinopithecus bieti
TGTATATATATATATGGTAAAGAAATGTATAAAATGTGTCTAGTATCATTAGTCATCAGAAAAATGCAAATTAAAATTTTAATATGATAATATATCATACTCACAAGGCTGGCTAAAAAGTAAAAAAAAGACAACCACAAGTGTTGGTGAGAATGTAGTACAACTAAAAATTTCATACACTGCTGTTGGGAATATAAATTGCTGAAACAGTTTTAAAAGTATTTTAGTAGCTATGTACAAAGTTAAACATACATCTACTATAAGACCCAATCTTCTACATGTTTTTCTAAAATATAATAAAGCTTTTGTTTATACAAAGACTTGTATTGAATAATTATAAAAGTACACTTGTAATTGTAAAAACATGAAGCAACACAAATGTCCATCAACAGAGAAATAATCAATAAATTTTGGTATACCCATGCAATGGGATACTAATGAGCAATTAAAAGGCACATATTATAGATACATTAAACAACATGGTTAAATATAAAAAATAATTTTGCAGAATGAAAAAACCTATATTTGGCCAGGCCTGTAATCCCAGCACTTTGTTAGGGCAAGGAGGGTGGATCATCTGAGGTCAGGAGTTCGAGACCAGCCTGACCATCACGGAGAAACCCTGTCTCTACTAAAAACATCAAAATTAGCTGAGCATGGTGGTGTGTTCCTGTAATCCCAGCTACTCAGGAGTCTGAGGCAGGAGAACCACTTGAACCCAGGAGGTGGAGGTGGCAGTGAGCAGAGACTGTGCCACTGCACTCTAGCTTGGGCAACAGAGTGAGACTCTGTCTCAAAAAAAAAAAAAAAAAAGAAAAGAAAAAGAAAAAAGAAAAAATCAGAAAAAAATCTATATTTATACAGAATTCCAGAAAATCAAAACAAATATCAAGTGAAACAAATCAGATTAATTTTTGCCAGGGATGGGAGGTGGATTATACAGGAACATGAAAAAATTCTGTGTGGTTATGAATATATTTGTTATCTTGATGTGTTTACCTTAAAGGAAATCACTCTGGATTCAATGTGAAATATAAAAGTTTAAAGGTAATAAGGTAGGAAGCAGGAATATTAGTTATGAAGTTAATTCATAATTAAGATGAGAAATAACAAAAGCTTAACTAAGGCATTGCTGGTGATGTTACAAGAAAGAAATTAGAATAAAATATAGAAATTAGGAAACATCAACTTCATTAAATGAGTATATGTAGATGTTGAAAGAAAAGAAAGAATTAAGTATGACTTCTGTATTTATTGTTTATGTGACTTGGTGGTGTCATCAACTGAGTCAAATAATATAGGATATGACTTTTAACTTAAGGGAAATTGAATATATA
>NW_016811187.1:0-3261 GCF_001698545.2 Rhinopithecus bieti
AGACGCAGCCTAGCTCTGTTGCACTGGCTGGAGAGCAGTGGCCGGATCTCAGCTCACTGCAAGCTCGGCCTCCCGGGTTTATACCATTCTCCTGCCTCAGCCTCCCAAGTAGCTGGGACTACAGGCGCCCGCCACCTCGCCCGGCTAGTTTTTTGTATTTTTTAGTAGAGACGGGGTTTCACCGTGTTAGCCAGGATGGTCTCGATCTCCTGACCTCATGATCTGCCCGTCTCGGCCTCCCAAAGTGCTGGGATTACAGGCTTGAGCCACCGCGCCCGGCCTGGCACATATATTTTTATGTCTGGCTTTTAGGGGTCTTTCAAGACCCTGGTTTCAGTCTCTCATTAAATAAAACGCTGAAAAAAATAGTACACTTTAGAATAACAATTTGAGACTGCTGAGACCAAAGGTAAATGTCACAGCAGCAGAGAGACTGCAGTACCACAGAAAGGGATCAAGTGTAGCAAGTGATAAATGCAAATAAACTTTTTGAACTAGAAAATAAAACATTTCAGATAAGACACATTCTAAGAATATGTTTGAAAGGCTCCCAGAATGTCTAGCCATGGCAACTGGTTTCAGACTATGCCAGGATAAAGCTACATTGTAAAGATTGTGACAGGTGGCTTTTTTTTCTTAAATGTCCAAGTCTCAAAGATTACAATGTATACAAAATATTAGGGCAACATGGCCCCTTCAAAAAAATCATGAAATTTTAAGAAAGCAATCATTATAAAAGCATTTTAAAACAGGAATTGTCGAGGTAAAATCACAAAAGAGATAATAACCAATTCTAAAGAAAAAATGGTATAAAAATAAAGAAGTTCCACAAACTAAAACACACATCTGTAAGAACAATTTAAAATATCACAGATAAGAGAGAATCGGAAGAGCTGCAAGATGAAAGTGATGTGTCATTTGTAAGCATAGTTACACAATAAAGAGTGAGTTTTTCAAAAGAAAATTTTGCATGCCAGAAGAAAACTGTGATATTGTCAAAGCCCTGAAGAAAAGCAGCTGTCAAGTGAGACGAAGAATCACCAGCAAAAATGTCGTACCAAAATAATAATAATAATAATAAAGACCTTCTAAAATAAACAAATCCTGAGACAGTATATTGGCATTATAGAAGGCCTATTTATCAAAGATGCTGAAAAAAGTTTCTTCCACTGAAAATAACATGATGCAAGAAAACACAATCATATAAAAATACGTAAGTTCCTGGGAAACATACATACACAATAATAGAATTCCTTAGCATTCTCATAATGAGACAGGAAACATTTATAGTTATTCTCTAAAATTAGAAAAATAAAAGCACAGAAAGTATTGTAAATGTGTTAATAAATATACAACTTAAAAAGATATAATCAGCAATATCAATAACAAAGTTGAGGGCAGATGTAATGAGGAAAAATTTTTGTATATAACTGAAGTTCATTTTCACCAGATTAAATATATACTGTTTTATCTTTTAGAGGTTTTATGTAATCCCCAAGGTACCACAAAGAAAGTATTTATGTAGACACCCAAAAGAAAATAAGAAAGTGAAACCTGATCAATACTAAAATGAAATAGACACAAAGGAAGACAGAAAATGAGGGATAAAGATACAAGAATCAAATAAAATAATAAAATAACAGAAAGTCTTTGTCTTTCAGAAAATTACTTACATATATGTATAATTAACTTTCTAATCAAGAGACATAGTTTCAATAAAGGGATTTATTCAAAAAAAAATTAAAACTCAAGACCCAACTTGCCTTTCTACAAGAGTCAGTTTAGAACTAATAATAATAAAGCCTGAAAGTGGCAAGATTGAAGTAGGCATTTTATCTAGATATTAACCAAATGAGAGCAGAGAAGTTCAAATTAGTATTACATGAGCTACATCTTGAGTCAAAAACTCATATTATATAAAATATATATGAAATCAAAATTCCAAAAAGACAAAGAAGGGCATTAAGCAATAATAGATTTATTCACTGGGAACCTATGAAAAATCTGGACATATGCGCACGTGTGTGTACGTGTGTATCTCACATTAAGGTTCCAAATATGTAAGGTAAATATTGACATAATTGAAGAAACACATAAAAAGCAATGTAATTATAGCAAGATATTTTGATACCTCACATTCTCTGATAATAATAATAAAAGAGAATATTAGTAAGGAAACAGCAGACTTGAGGGCAGTATAAAACAAGTATTTCTAACAATTATAGAGAACACTTCTCAACGTCAGGAAAAACACCCTTTGCGATAGCTCATACAACATTCTTTTTGATAGACCACCTGTTAGGTCAAAAAAATAAATCTTAACAAATGTTTTAAAATTAAAATTTTGAGCTGGGCGCGGTGGCTTACACCTGTAATCCCAGAACTTTGGGAGGCCGAGGCAGGTGGATCACCTAAGGCCAGGAGTTCAAGACCAGCCTGGCCAACATGAAAATACAAAATTAGCCAGGTATAGTGGTGCATGCCTGTGATCCCAGCTACTTGGGAGGCTGAGACAGGAGAATCGCTTGGACCTGGGAGGCGGAAGTTCCAGTGAGTGGAGACCACAGCTGCTGCACTCTAGCCAGGGCGACAGAGCAGGACTCTGTCTCAAAAAATAAAATAAAATAAAATAAAATAAAATAAAATAACTAACTAACTAACTAAACACCTGGCAGGGCACGGTGGCTCATGCCTGTAATCCCAGCACTTTGGGAGGTCGAGGTGGGTGGATCACGAGGTCAGGAGATCCAGACCATCCTGGCTAACACGGTGAAACCCCGTCTCTACTAAAAATGCAAAAAATTAGCCAGGCGTGCTGGCAGGCACCTGTAGTCCCAGCTACTTGGGAGGCTGAGGCAGGAGAATGGCATGAACCCAGGAGGCAAGGGTTGCAGTAAGCCAAGATTGTACCACTGCACTCCAGCCTGGGCGACAAAGCGAGACTCTGTCTCAAAACAAAAACAAAAACAAAACAAAAAAAACCACCTAAAACTTTGGGTTTATGCCTATAACCCCAGCACTTTGGGAGACCAAGGCGGGTGGATCAACTGAGGTCGGGAGTTTGAGACCAGCCTGGCCAATATGGTGAAACCCTGTTTCTACTAAAAACACAAAAATTAGCTAGGCCTGGTGGCATGCACCTATAATCCCTCAGATAGGAGGTTAAGGCACAAGAATCGCTTGAACCCAGGAGGCAGGCGTTCCAGCCTGGGCAACAGAGACTCTGTCTCAAAAAAAAAAAAAAAAAAAAAAAAAAAAAAA
>NW_016811187.1:6748-7805 GCF_001698545.2 Rhinopithecus bieti
ATCCCTCCCCCCTCACAAACGTTTTAACACAAAAAAAATATATTCACTATTAAACACATGGTGAAAATAAGACTATTTCCATGACTACTCACTTAGACAAAACCACTAAAAATTAGCTAAAAAATATATACATGATAAGCGATAACCAAAATTGGGGTATAGATAAAAACACACACCTATATAATCTGATCATGACAGACATATGAATGGATGAATGGTTTATCTTTTTTTTTTCCTTGAGAAGTCTTGCTCTGTCACCCAAGCCAGAGTGCAATGGCATGATCTCAGCTCACTGAAACCTCTGCCTACTGGGTTCAAGCAATTCTCCTGCCTCACCCTCCTGAGTAGCTGGGATTACAGGTACAGGTGCATACCACCATGCCCGGCTAATTTTTTGTATTTTTAGTAGAGACGGGGTTTCACCAAATTGGTCAGGCTGGTCTCAAACTCCTGACCTCAGGTGATCCACCCGCCTCGGCCTCCCAAAGTGCTAAGATTAAGCTGTGAGCCACTGCACCCAGCCTGGATGGTTTATCTCTTATATTGACTTAAAGTGTACAAACAGAATTGCAAGTTGTCTAAAATTATAGTACATAAGTAAAACAAAAAAATCACAATGAACTGATGTTAAGAAACCTACACTGAAAAAAACACAAACATGGAACTGCAAAACAATAATAAAATGTTTACTCATATAATCTGGTATGCAACATTGATGTACCATTAAAAAAATTGTCTAGATAGCTACAATATTTGACAGTAACTGTGTACTTACTGAAGGCAGGTATTTTGAATCACTGACAGGCACTATGTGGCAGTAAAATTTTAGAGAAAATGCAGTATAATCATAAATAGAAGGTTCTAATGAGAAACATTTAATAAATAAGCATTTAAAATAAACTAGAGATCATGTTTATGTTTTAATTGTATGTTAGTCTTTCACAAAATGAAACTGCTGTAATCCAAGTTTAGAACCAAGGAATAGCCTTACATTGCTACATTATATGTATGTAATTTAATATATATTATTATATATTGTATATACATATAATATATA
>NW_016811188.1:0-2196 GCF_001698545.2 Rhinopithecus bieti
TTGTTTTAAATGTCTCTCCTCCCGTCTCTCTTGTCTGCACCAGATTAGGAATGTGTTCAGGGTCAAAAATGTGTTGCTTATGAGCTTCACTCCTCAGGCTCTTACCCCTGTGTTGGTCTGCTCACTTATGTGTTTCAGGAGAAACTCGCCTGCTATAGCAGTGAGGTGCCCTGAGCGCTAGGTGACCAGCCTATTATGAGAGTTCCCTGGAGGAGCTATTACAACTTAAGTGTTTTTCTGTTGATTGTGAAGCCCTTTGGAACCGCTGCGTGTCATGAGGAATCTCCTCTGACCCTTCCACGGGATTGTTTGTCACCTAAAAATACCTGAGGTTTGGGCTGGTGGGTGCAAGTATCCTTTATATTCAGAGCAATTTTATCTCTATTGCTCTTAAACAGAATGTAAAGGATTGGTGCAAACAAAGGAGCTTTTGAAAAGAAAAACACTCTGCTAGTCAAAGAAACCACCGCAAGGTGGCCAAGCAATAGCTTGGTTTGATACGTTTTAGGGAAACATAAGACATCAGTCAGTACGTGTAACATGTGCTTTGGTTCAGTCTGGAAAGGTGGGGCAACTTGAAGCTCGAGGGCAGAGTTGGGGCTTCCAGGTCATAGCTATATTCAAAGATTTTCTGACTGGCAATTGGTTGAAATAATTATTATCTAAAGACCTGGAATCAACAGAAGGGAATGTTGGGGTGAAGATAATGGGTTATGGAGACCAAGATTCTTACTTATGCAGATGAAGCTTTTAGGTAGCAGGTGTCAGAATAGATTGTAAATGTTTCGTGTCAGACTTAAAAAGTGCCAGACTCTTAATTATTTCTCCCCTGTGTCAAGGAAAGGACCTGGAAAGGGAAGGGGATTCTTTACAGAATGTAGATTTTTTTCCCCTACAGGAGACAGCTTTACTGGGCTATTTCAAAATATGTCAAAGAAATACATTTTAGGGTAAAATACAGTTTCTTTCAGGACCTGCTGTCATGTGATTCTATACTAGAATCAGATTGGAATTTGGTGTCTTACTGCTACAAATAGTTTGTTTTGTTCATCTTAAGATCTGTTTTAGCTGGAAGTGGTGAGGTGTGAGGATTGTTTGAGCTCAGTTTGAGACCAGCCTGGGCAACATAGTGAGACCCTATTTCTAAAAAAAGATTAAGAACAAAAATCTGTTTTAATGTTAATGGTTGTCAGTTGTGCCTGAATTCCAAAGGGAAGATGGTATAATGAGGCATATCTGACTCCCCTTTCCCATCATGACCTGAACTTGATTTTCAGGTTTTCTTTGGAACTCCCCTGCCTGAGAGTAGGGGTCCATCAGTCAGTTGGGAGGCACAGAATTTTGTTTTTGGTTTACAATGTATATAGGGTAAAAATACCCAGTATGCAGGTGTCTCAGGATCTGGAGAGAAATGATTGATTCTGTCCTGCATTTATGCTTCATCTGATAGGCAAGAAGGTTACAGTCAGCGAACGTTAGTGAAATGTTTAACAAATTCTAGCCTTGCAAGTGAGAGTTCATCTTTAATTTGTAGGCCTGGTTTCTTTTACTTGTGTGTTCAACCTGCAGCCATCTTGAGCTGCTTTTAAAATTCTTTCAGATTTTCTTTTTCTGACAACTTTAGGTAATTGTAATTCTGAATGGATAAATGGAAGATAAACATTTGCTTATTCTTTACCTTGCTCTCACAGTTCATCCTCCCTCTCCTCTCCTAATTGTTGGATTGTTTGGTCTTTTGTTCCCTATCTGCTCATTTCTTGTTTTTGTTTTTGTTTTTTTAGACGGAGTCTCATTCTGATGTCCAGGATGGAGTGCAGTGGTGCGATCTGGGCTCACTGCAACCTCTGCCTCCTGGATTCAAGTGATTCTCTTGTCTCAGCCTCCAAGTAGATGGGAATACAGGCACCTGCCACCATACCTGGCTAATTTTTTTGTATTTTAGTAGAGACAGGGTTTCACCATGTTGGCCAGGCTGGTCCCAAACTCCTGGCCTCAACTGATCTGCCCGCCTTGGCCTCCCAAAGTGCTGGGATTACAGGTGTGAGCCACTGTACCTGGCCCCTGTCTGCTCCTTTGAAGAGTGCTGGGCTACCCGATTGTCAGCCAGCTCTCAGGATGAGGATTGTCTGTCAGGTCATTACCTTGGGGAACTCCTGATGTCAGATCATTTGTCTTTCCTCTGGCTGGTCAGATGTC
>NW_016811189.1:0-1798 GCF_001698545.2 Rhinopithecus bieti
AAAAAAAAAAAAAAAAAAGCTGCAAGAGATATGATCACATTTACATTTTAGAAAAATCACCCTATGTGCAGTATGAAAAATGGAACAGAGAGGGCAAGACTGGAGTCAGGGAGAGCAGTTAGGAGGCTGCTGCAGAAACCCAGGCAAGAAACCATAAAGTCCTGAAATAAAACAATGCCAGTGGTGAACGGGGAGGAGAGGGGTATTTAGGAGCCAGAATTGAGAGGCTGTGATGACTGCTGATGGGATACAGGACAGGATCTGAGATGACTTGCAGGCCTTCAGCTTTGAGTGACCCAAGGAAGCAAAGGAAGATGGGAAGGAGGGTGCCTATCACACCGAGAGAATGAAGGTTTGAGAGGCAAGTGTAGTTTTTGACATTTTGCTTTTGAAATGTCTATGGGACATCAGAAATAATCTCAAAAGATGACCACGAGCCAGGCTGGGTGCAGTGGCTCACGCTTGTAATGCCAGCACTTTGGGAGCCTGAGGTGGGCGGATCACGAGGTCAGGAGTTTGAGACTAGCCTGGCCAACGTGGTGAAACCCCATCTCTACTAAAAATACAATTAGCCAGGCATGATGGTGTGCACCTGTAATCCCAGCTACTTGGGGGGTTGAGGCACGACAATCGCTGGAACCCAGGAGGCAGAGGTTGCAGTGAGCCAAGATTGTGCCACTGTACTCCAGCCTGGGCAACACAGCAACACTGTCTCAAAAAAAAAAAAGGCTGGGCGCGGCAGCTCACATCTGTAATCCCACTTTGGGAGGCTGAGGCGGGTGGAGCACCTGAAGCCAGGAGTTCAAGACCAGCCTGGCCAACATGGTGAAACCCGCCGCCCCCTCCCTGCCATGCCCCATCTCCCCCAACATACCCCAACGCTGTCTCTACTAAAATAAAAATTAGGCCAGGCGTGGTGGCTCACGCCTGTAATCCCAGCACTTTGGGAGGCCAGGGCGGGTGGATCACGAGGTCAGGAGATCGAGACCATCCTGGCAAACACGGTGAAACCCTGTCTCTACTAAAAATACAAAAAAATTAGCCGGGCGTGGTAGCAGGCACCTGTAGTCCCAGCTACTCAGGAGGCTGAGGCAGGAGAATGGTGTGAACCCGGGAGGTAGAGCTTGCAGTGAGTCGAGATTGCGCCACTGCACTCCAGTCTGGGAGACACAGCGAGACCCTGTCTCAAAAAAAAAATACAAAAAAAATACAAAAATTAGCCAGGTGTGGTGGCACACACCTATAATCTCAGCTACATGGGAGGCTGAGGCAAGAGAATTGCTTGAACCCGAGAGGTGGAGGTTGCAGCGAGCCAAGATCGTGCCACTACACTCCAGCCTGGGTGACAGAGCAAGACTCTCTCTTGAAAAAAAAAGATTTTTTTTTTTTTGGTAGAGATGGGGTTTCTGTGTTTCCCAGACTATACTCAAGCTCCCGGGCTCAAGCTGTTCTCCTGCCTCTGCCTTCAACCAGCCTCAATCCTCCAAT
Source organism: Rhinopithecus bieti (assembly GCF_001698545.2). Classification (NCBI taxonomy): domain Eukaryota; kingdom Metazoa; phylum Chordata; class Mammalia; order Primates; family Cercopithecidae; genus Rhinopithecus; species Rhinopithecus bieti. The sequence goes on from NW_016811189.1 coordinate 1,489, forward strand.
TTTCTTATTTTGTCTATTTTTCAACACCTTTTAAATGCTACATTCTGGCCAACTGCAGTGGCTCATGCCTGTAATCCAGCACTTTGGGAGACTGAGATATGAGAATTGCTTGAGGCCAGGAGTTTGAGGCTTGCAGTGAGCTAGAATGGTGCCACGGCACAGTGGCTTGGGAGACAGAGCAAGACCTTGTCTCAAAAGAAAAAGAAAGAATTTCAATACTACATTCTAGGAGATTTCTTCAACCTTCAAATTTTCTTTTGAATTTTAAATTTTGGCTTTTTTTTTTTTTTTTTTTTTTTTTTTTTTTTTT
>NW_016811190.1:0-2197 GCF_001698545.2 Rhinopithecus bieti
AAGAAAATGTCCATACTGCACAAAGTAATTTATTGATTCAATGCTCTTCCCATTAAACTACCATTGGCATTCTTCACAGAGTTAGAAGAAACTATTTTAAAATTCATATGGAACCAAGAAAGAGCCTGTATAGCCAAAATCAAAGAACAGCTTTGTTCTTTTGTACAGAAAAAAAAAAAAAGGAAAAGAAAACTATACAAAAGAACAAAGCTGGAGGCATCAGGCTTCAAACTATACTACAAGGCTATAGTAACCGAAACAGCATGGTATTGATATAAAAATAGACACATAGAACAATGGAACAGAATAAATAATTCAGAAATAATACTGCACATCTACAGCCATCTGATCTTTGAAAACCTGACAAAACAAGTAATGGGGAAAGGATTCCCTATTTAATAAATGGTGCTGGGAGAACTGGCTAGCCATATGCTGAAAATGAAAACTGAACCCCCTTTTCACATCTTACACAAAAATTAACTCAAGATGGATTAAAGATGTAAATGTCAAACCCAAAAGTATAAGAATCCTAGGTTACTAAGACCACAGATCCTCAATAGTAGGCCTTAAGAGGTAGACAGAGTTTGAGTATTTCTGCATTTGTCTACTACTGAAGCTCTACAGTGGTTAATTATATTGCCTACCACAAGAGAAGGGTAACTGATATCAAAATTAGAAATCAAGCAAGACAACTGTCAGCAGCATAGCAAAATGGTTAAAAGTTTGGTCACTTCTGCATGTATTTGCATACTATCATTGCCCCTTATCATATGCCATGATTATAAGATGCCAATTAATTTTAAGATTCATCATTTCTTTATGTACTACTAAGAGATACAAAAATAAAGTGGGCAATTATACTTGTTAGAAGCCAAAGACTTTAAAGATGCACCCCAATTGCAAAGATGTTAAGATGTGTTTTTTAAAAAGGCCTTTGAACCAGTGGAAAGAGTTTTTGCTATGTGGCCTTATGCATCGTTGAACTTGGCCTCAGTTTCATCATTTGTAAAATAGAGCAGGTAGTACTTAACCTTTTGTGATTGTCATGAAGATTAAATCACATAATATAAGGAAAATGCCTGCCAGCAAGTAGGAGCTCACTTTAACATGGCAAATAACTTGTTGCCTTGAAAGTTGTTTTCATATATTTCATTTGGTGCTGTAAATGTAAACACAAAATTATGAATTACATTGACGTCCACTGGAAGCGAAGATACTATTTGAGATATTAATGTCAACATGTCACTTTAAGCCAAAGGGTCTTCTTTTAGCAAGTATTGAACATCTATTACCAGTGAAAACCATATAATATTGTGGTCTGTGTTTGAATTTTGGCTTATTTACTAGATATAAACTTTGCTTTCTTTTTCCTCTAAAGTGGAAATAATAATGGCTGTTTTAGGGATTAAATGAGTTAATCAAGGCAAACTGTTTAGCAAAGTACCTGACACACAGTAAGCACTCAATAAGTGATACATTTTATTTTAATATGTGCTAAACACTGTTTGGAAAAATGATAAGACAGGAGTGAAGAAAAAAGATATAATCCCTTTCCAGTGGATTATACAGTATAGTGAAGAAAGATTGTATATAAATAAATTTAATATGACAGGCAGTGTTATGTGCTATGAGGAAAATAAAGCAAAATAGGATTAGAGAATATTACAAATGTCATTTTTTGAAAGGGTAGTCAGAAAAGGAATCTTAGTAGTAGTGGATATTTGAGCAAGTACCTGAATGAAATGAAGGAGCAATCATAGGTGACCTCGGGACAGAGTGTGCCACCTAGAAAGAACAGTAAGTGCAAATTTGGGTATATAGGAAACAAGAAATTGGGCATGTTAGAGAAAGAGCAAAGTCAGTATAGCTGAGGTAGAGGAAACTAGGTGGGGTGGGGTTTTCTGGATAGTCGAATATTTACCATTCTTTATGATTTTTAGTTGCAACTAGGTGTACATTTTTTCCCCAGAGATAATCTTTACATTATTCAGATAATGTTTAAACATTCCATTATGGAACTAGCATTAAAGCTATGCCACATTTAAATGCAAAGAGGCCTTAAATGACATTTCTTTTACTGAACACTTAACTTAGAAGAAGTAACCTTTCTAATGTGTAACCAGGGCTGAGCTAGCATATTTTAAATGAAAGCTCCAGAGCTATTCATGTTTATTGGGGAAGGAATGAAGCATTGAAG
>NW_016811191.1:0-2197 GCF_001698545.2 Rhinopithecus bieti
GTGTGTGTGTGTGTGTGCGTGTGTGTGTGTGTGCGTGTGTGTGTGTGTGTGTGTGCGTGTGGGTGGGGTGTGTGCGTGTGCGTGTGTGTGTGTGCTTGTGTGCGTGTGTGTGCGTGTGTGTGTGCGTGTGTGTGCGTGTGTGTGCGTGTGTGTGTGTGTGTGTGTGTGTGTGTGTGTGTGCGCGTGTGTGTGTGTGTGTGTGTGTGTGTGTGTGTGTGTGTGTGTGCGTGTGTGTGTGTGTGTGTGTGTGTGCGTGTGTGTGTGTGTACGAAGGGAGGGAGGGAGGGTTACAGGACTGTGGGAAAGTCAACAGGAAAAGCAGGGAAGGTTCGCTGTGAATTGACAGTCACTGTGACATCACAGGCATGTGCGGAGTGCCCGCCCCACCAGGCACTGTGCCAACGCCAGTATCTTCATGTCATGAGACCCTCTCAGCAACCCTGTAACCTTTTCCCCACCAGAATATTCCTTTCACAGCTGAGAAAACGACAGCACAGACAGGATGAATTAAAAATTGACTAACACGCCGGGTGCAGTGGCTCACGCCTGTAATCCCAGCACTTTAGGAAGCTGAGGCAGGTGGATTATCTGAAGTCAGAAGTTTGAAACCAGCCTGGCCAACATGGTGAAGCCCTGTCACTACTAAAAATACAAAAATTAGAGCAGGCACCGTGGCTCACGCCTGTAATCCCAGCTCTTTGGGAAGCCGAGGCGGGCGGATCACGAGGTCAGGAGATCGAGACCATCCTGGCTAACACGGTGAAACCCCGTCTCTACTAAAAGTACAAAAAATTAGCCAGGCAGAGGCTGAGGCAGGAGCATGGAGTGAACCTGGGAGGCAGAGCTTTCAGTGAGCCGAGATTGCACCACTGCACTCCAGCCTGGGCAGCAGAGCGAGACTCCGTCTCAAAAATAAATAAATAAATAAAATTTAAAAATAAATAAAAATTTTGAGTTCCATCTCAAAAAACCAAAAGAACAAAACAACGACAACAACAAAAAACTTAGCCAGGCGTGGTGGTGGGCTCTGTAGTCCCAGCTACTTGAGAGGCTGAGGCGGGAGAATGATTTGAACCTGGGAGATTGAGACTGCAGTGAGCCATGATCGCACCACCGCACTCCAGCCTGGGCAACAGAGGGAGACGCTGTCTGAAAAAAAAAAAAGCACCTATTTCTGTGGGGATGTCAGGGGCCTCCTTGCAGGCCTGGCCCCACCCCCAGGCCCACAACCAGGCCCTGGGTCCACAGCTCATGGCACATGGCAGGCAGGAGAAGGGACAAAGAGGAATAGAGGGAGGAGGAGGCCTAGAGCTCCAGGATAATGCAATGGGGGGACGACAGAACCCCAAATGGCCATGAAGTTAGCAGATCGAGGACCCAGGTGAGCGTCTCCTCCTTGGGGTATCCAACTCTCATTTCCAGAGGACTTAATTCAACAGATACGTACTGAGCACTGTGCTGAGGGCACGGTAATGAACTGGACCCTGCCTGGGGGACAATTAGGTGAGAGATGACAGGGCAGTTTAGGTGGGTGTGTGGAGGGGGTGATAGCTAGTCAAGTCCTGGGACTGAGTTAGCTGGAACTAGGTTAGGTACAGCGCGGGCATACCAGGTGCAGGGGCCTCTTGAGGAGTGAACTGCAGACTTTGGGTCCTGCCTGCAGTCAGTGGGACTGGAGTACAGTTAAAGACTGGTGTGGGGCCGGGCGCGGTGGCTCACGCCTGTAATCCCAGCACTCTGGGAGGCCAAGGCAGGCGGATCACAAGGTCAGGAGATTGAGACCATCCTGGCTAACATGGTGAAACTCCGTCTCTACTAAAGATAAAAAAATTAGCCAGGTGTGGTGGCGGGCACCTGTAGTCCCAGCTACTTGGGAGGCTGAGGCAGGAGAATGGAGTGAACCCGGGAGGCGGAGCTTGCAGTGAGCCGAGATTGCGCCACTGCACTCCAGCCTGGGCGACAGAGTGAGACTCCATCTCAAAAAAAAAAAAAAGACTGGTGTGGGATTTGCCGTAGGGAACCCCTGGGAGGCCAGATCTGCAATGAGCTGGTGTAACGAGGACCAAGGGCTGCTGCTTACAAGTCTAGGAGGGGTCCCCAGGTGACCTGGTGACAGGGTGCAGCTCTTCTTTATTTAATTTATTATTATTATTGTTATTATTATTATTATTATTATTATTATTATTTGAGATGGAGT
>NW_016811192.1:0-829 GCF_001698545.2 Rhinopithecus bieti
CTTTGGTAAACTAAGCTAGTTTAACACTTGAGCAAATGATTAAGGAGGAATAAAAAAGCTTTGTCAATAGCTAAAAGTACAAGCTATTAAAATTAGATTGAAAAGTTTTAAGAAAACATTATTTTACTGAAAGCAAGCAGTGGCCTATAAAGAAGATTCTTAGGAGCTTTTCTATTTGCATTCAAAACTGAGTGTTCTCTTTCTATTCCTATTTGACAGTTTGAGTCATGGTCTTAGATATTAGCTATTTGTGAGAGGAAACTGGTTTGTAATAATACTGCAAATAGAAACCCCATTTCTACTGAACATCCTAGTTTTAAACAGAAGAAAAACTAGAATCCTGGGGTTGGTATGGAGGAGGTTTATCCTGCAGAATAAGTTGATATATTAGTACCTGATGTCATATCTTACATATTTATTTGAGCTGAACATTAGTTTGTAGTGTAACTATTAGTAAAATAGAGAAACACAACATACTGTTAATTAATAGTATTTTAAGAAAATTGGTTTTCAAATGTCACCAATAAAAGTTTTGGCAGGAAGCTTGTTGCCGCATTGATCTAACTTTTATTTTTTTTTCTCTCCCCTATTTCAGTTGCAGTTTGTAAAATGACTTGTTCTTTTCCTCTTAAGGATTCTATTCTTCAGGTAGATAATTTTCAAATGTGAACTGTCTTTTGTGTCTATATTGATAGCTCTTAAAGTAGTGAAAATCTAAAATAGTAAATTTCAATGTTAACTCTGTCTGCTTTATGGGCATATATAAAAGTAGACACATTTATTTGTTAATTTAGTTGTGTGTGTTAAAAGGAGCTAATGCTTATTCTGT
>NW_016811193.1:0-689 GCF_001698545.2 Rhinopithecus bieti
GGCGGGGACGCTGGGGGGTGCGGCCGGGGCGGGCTGCAGGGGTAGGCGCGGGGTGAGGCCCGGGAAGCGGCCGCGGCCAGGGGCTAGGGCGCCGAGACGGGGGTGCGAACCCGAGCCTGGAGAGGGGCGGGCGAGGCAGGGGCTGCACGGGTGTCCCCAGGGGGTCCACACCGGCCCTAGGCGAGGGGCACTGGGTGCGGGCGCGGCCTCCCCTCCCAGGTCTCCCCCTGCAGTCCCCAACTCCCGCCCACGGGCCCCCTCGCTCCCCGCCCTCGGGTCAGCCCTGTACCGGCCGCGTGGAATTGCTGAACACGCGGGGGCCCTGGCTGGGTTTGTTCGTTTATGGAAATGCTCCCCAGACGACGCTCCCGGGGCCCGTGGGAGGCTGCGAGAGCGTGGGGGGACTTCCCAGCGCCTGAGCCCCCTAGCGACACGCGGGGCGGGCGGGCAGGGGAAGACCCCCAGGGCTGCGTGCGCTGCCTTCGCGGGATCCGGCAGTCAGTGCGCCCCGACATTTCAGTGTCCGCCAGACCTAAGATGCCCCGGGAGGGAAGGGGCGATCCTCTGGGCACCGACTGTCCCCTCCAGCCTTCTCCTTCCCTCTGTTGCCCCAGTGGAGACTGGATGTGTGGAGGTTGAGCCTCATCAAAACCCCCAAATAGTCATGACTTTTGGGAAAGAAAAACTTT
>NW_016811194.1:0-2201 GCF_001698545.2 Rhinopithecus bieti
TTATACACTTATTCACATATCATAGAAGGCTAAGAAGTTAAAAAAAAATAAAGTTAGCATTCTTCATTCTCCACTGATAACCACTTGAAGTTTCTTGTATGTCCTTATAGAAAACTTCTATGCATGTATGTGTATATTTCTCTTAAAATATTTACAAATGGGTCATACTATCTGCATTTTGCTTTTTTGTTTTTTTATTTGTTTGTTTTTCGAGACAGAGTTTCGCTATTGTTGCCTAGGCTGGAGTGCAGTGGCGCGATCGTGGCTCACTGCAACCTCCGCCTCCCTGTTCAAGCGGTTCTCCTGCCTCAGTCTCCCGAGTAGCTGGGATTACAGGCATGCACCACCATGCCCGCTAATTTCTGTATTTTTAGTAGAGACGAGGTTTCACCATTTTGGCCAGGCTGGTCTCAAACTCCTGACCTCAGCTGATCTGCCTGCCTCGGCCTCCCAAAGTGCTGGGATTACAAGCGTGAGCCACCGCACCCGCCCACTTTTTCGTTTTAACAGCCTATCTGGGACATCTTTTTAAATTAGTACCTATGGATCCGCGGCTGGGCGCAGTGGCTCACGCCTGTAATCCCAGCACTTTGGGAGGGAGGCTGAGGCGGGCGGATGGCTTGAGGTCAGGAGTTTGAGACCAGCCTGGCCAGCATGGCGAAACACCCATCTCTACTAAAAATACAAAAATTAGCCAGGTATGGTGGCGGCACCTGTAATCCCAGCTACTCGGGAGGCTGAGATGGGAGAATTGCCTGAACCCCGAGGGGGAAGCTGCAGTAAGCTGAGATTGCGCCACTGCACTCTAGCCTGCATGACAGAGAGAGATTCCGTCTCAAAAACAAAACAAGGCCAGGCATGGTGGTGGCTCACGTCTGTAATCCCTGCACTTTGGGAGGCTGAGGCAGGAGGATCACTTGAGGTCAGGAGTTTGAGACCAGTCTGGCCAGCATGGTGAAACCCCTGTCTCTACTAAAAATACAAAAATTAGCCGGGCATGGTGGTGCGTGCCTGTAATCCTGGCTACTCGGGAGGCTGAAACGGGCCAATCACTTGAACCCAGGAGGCGGAGGTTGCACTGAGCTGAGATTGTACCACTGCATTCCAGCCTGGTAGACAAAGCGAGACTCCGTCTCAAAAACAAAACAAAACAAAAAACAAGAACCATAAAAATTAGTACATATGGATCCACAGCTTTTTTTTTTTAAAGGTCTTATAAGTATTCCATTGTTTAAAACATTAACATTTAGTTTGTTAGCAGGTTTTGCTATTATAAGTAAATAATAGTTGGCCCTGAATTAAGTTCCTAATAGCCTGTTAAATGGAAGCTAGTACAAGTACTTTATTTTACAGGAGAGAAAACTGAGGCCTGTGGAAGTGAAGTCCGGGGCTTTTGTGACAAACCCGTTGCTTGGTTCTTTACAGCACAACCTATTACTTCCTTACTATGAAAGTGTTGGAGCACCCTGTAACCCCAGCACTTTGGGAGGCCAAGGCGGGTGGATCACCTGAGGTCAGGAGTTCAAGACCAGCCAGGCCAACAGGGTGAAACCCCATCTCTACTAAAAAATAAAAAATTAGCCGGCCCGGTGGTGTGCGCCTGTAATCCCAGCTACTCTGGAGGCTGAAGCAGGAGAATCGCTTGAACCGGGAGGCAGAGGTTGCAGTGAGCTTAGGTCAGGCCATTTCACTCCAGCCTGGGCAATAAGAGCAAAACTTCTCAAAAAAAAAAAAACAAGAAAGAAAGAAAGAAAGAAAAGAAATAATTAGAGCTGCCTATGAAAGCTCAAGGTGAGGGGGCAAACTTAAGGTTAAGTATATTTAGTATAGTGAGTTAAAGGGGAGTACGCTCCAGTGAGGAAAGAGATCTTGTATTTTTTCATATTTTATTCACCATGTTGTGAACATATATGCACAAAATATTTTACATGCAAAATGAATTGTGTCCAAGTTATCTTGAAGTGTGTGTTTTTGTATGAAGTGGATTTTAGTGGATTTTTTCCTGTTTGAATAAAATAATCAATAAAATAAGAACTATGTAATGAAAAAAATTAGAAGTCCATCATGACCTTAGAAAAGGACCTGGAAAAAAATAGAGACATTGGTAAAAATTTTAAAGTGAGCTAAAAATCCCTATTTGAAAACAAGTTAAAAATCTTAGCAGGCACTGTTGATTACTTTGTTTATTTAAATTTTTTTTT
>NW_016811195.1:0-1338 GCF_001698545.2 Rhinopithecus bieti
ATATGTAACAAACCTGCACGTTATGCACATGTACCCTAGAACTTAAATTTAAAGAAAAAAAGATATTTCATTTTTCACCATAGTCCCTGATTGAGCTCCCGAATGTCCCTTCCCGGATCCATCCATGACAGAGTTTCCAAGCTGCGTAACGTAAAGAAAGCTTTATCTATGTGAGATGAATACACATATCACAGAACAGTTTCACAGACAGTGTTTCCCTGATGCTGTATGATAACAGAGGTATAACACTGTGAGTGGAATGAACACGTCACAAAGCAGTTCCTCGGAAAGCTTCTCTCCAGTTTCTATCTGAACATATTTCCTTTTTCACCATAAGCCTCAATGCGATCCTTATTTCCCTTCGCACGCCAAAAATAAACAGTGTTAGAAAACTGCTCATTGAAGAGAGAAGCTTAACTGAGTGAGAGGAATTCACATGACACATAGCAGTTTCACAGAAAGCTTCCTTCTGGTTTTCATCTGAGGATATTTCTTTCTCCATATTCTAAAGAGCGTTGCCAAATGTCCTTCCTCAGATTCCACAGAAACAGTGATTTCAATCTGCTGAATCCAAGGAAGGATTTATCTCTATGAGATGAATGCACACATCACAAAGCAGTTGCTCAGAAAGCTTCTCTCCAATTTTCAATAGAAGACATTTCCTTGCTCCCCACAGGCCTCTGGGCGCTACTTTATATCCCTTCACAGATTCTTCAAAGAAAGAGTTTCTATACTGGCCAATGGAGTGTAAGCTTTACCTCTCTGAAATGAATGCACATATCAGAGCGCAGTTTCTTGGAACGCTTCTTTCTGGATTTTATTTGAGGATATTTCACTTTTTACTATAGTCTTCAATGCAAGCTGGTATATCTCTCTTTTGGTTTTACAGGAACAGTGTTCAAACACTGCCTTATGAGAAAAGAGGTGTAACTCCCTGAGTGGAATGCATACATCACAAAGCAGTTTCTCAGAAAGCTTCTCTCCAGTTTTCATCTGAAGATATTTGCATTTTCACCAATGTCCTGAATGTGCTCCCGAATGTTCCTTCGCGGATCCGTCCATGACAGAGTTTCCAAGCTGCGTAATGTAAAGAAAGATTTATCTATGTGAGATGAACAAACGTACCAAAAACCAGATTCACAGAAAGCTTCTTTCCAGTTTTCATCTGAAAATATTTGCTTTTTCACCATAGTCCTGAACATGCCCCGATTATGTCTTCGCACGCTAAACATAAACAGTGTTAGAAAACTACTCAATGAAAAGAGAAGCTTAACTGAACGAGAGGAATTCACACAACACATAGCAGTTTCACAGTTAGTTTCCTTCTGGTTTTTATCT
>NW_016811196.1:0-834 GCF_001698545.2 Rhinopithecus bieti
AATATAATATAATATATTGAGCTGGAGTCTAGCTCTGTCACTAGGCTGAAGTGCAGTGGCATCATCTCGGCTCACTGCAACCTCCACCTCCCAAGTTCAAGCAGTTCTCCTGCCTCAGCAGGTGGGACTACAGGTGCGAGCCACTACACGTGCGTGGCACTACACCCAGATAATTTTTGTATTTTCAGTAGAGATGAGGTTTCAACATGTTGGCCAGGTTGGTCTCAATCTCTTGACCTTGTGATCAGCCTGCCTCGGCCTCCCAAAACTAAATAATTTTTTAATTCCTTAGAGACTGAATTAATACTTAAATGAATGAATGAATGATAAAAAGTACCTTTCTTTGTAAAAATTTATAGAACGCTTCCACCAAACAAACAAGACACATTTATTAGATGTATTAGGGTAATAGCATCACATACAGCATAATTCATATCTTATACAATTCATAGTTGAAAAACATTACAGTTTGGCTTGTCTATCATCAGAATTCAAGAGAAAACTATATTCATACTGAAAGGCAGCAAAAATGTTAATATATTCTTTATGTGTTATTGACACCATGTACCATTTCCTGCAACATGAAGAATGACAAATTGCAAATTACGTGACCTGTGAAATACACTGTCATTTACTACAAGTCTTTCTTCGTGAGTTTTATATAGTAGGACAAATACGCTGTCAAAAGAAGAAAGAAGCGACTTATAAAACTGCCATCTATTTGAGAGGCAAGTTCTTGTATGAACATGTTTTAAAAAATAAGAATTTTGAATTTTATACATATATTTTAAATGCTCATGGGTACTAACTCTAAATCCATACAGAGAAAAAGTC
>NW_016811197.1:0-1372 GCF_001698545.2 Rhinopithecus bieti
ATTGTGTTAGCCAGGATGGTCTCGATCTCCTGACCTCATGATCTGCCCGCCTCAGGCTGCCAAAGTGCTGGGATCACAGGCGTGAGCCACCGTGCCCAGCCAGGAGAATTGTTTGAACCTGGGAGGCAGAGGAGGTTGCAGTGAGCCAAGATCATGCCACTGCACTCCAGCCTGGGCAACAAAGTGAGACTCTATCTCTCAAAAAAAAAAAAACAAAAAAACAAAAAAAAACCAAAAAACGTGCCAAATAAAAAGCCTGTTCTTTGGAGGTTTTGTAGATCTGCAGCACCAAGTAGGTGATTGACACATGTTTCAGGAGTTCTGTTGTCATCACTGAATCAAATGTAATCTTAGTCTTTCCAGCCCATTCTGCCAGCCTAGTGCCAGGTTTCTTTCTGCAGTGTCCTCTCAGGTTGCCATTCAGTGCCTGTCATTCAAATCCATTTTTGGATCCTTGAGTCATTTTTCTTCTTATCCCTCAAACTCCATATTCAACTCATCAGTAAATTCTTTCTCTGGTATCTCAAAAGCATTTTCAATTAACTCTCTAACTCAACTCTATGCCCTTGATTTTCACTACAGATGCGCCTCGATTTATGATGGTGTTATCTCCTGAAAAACCCATCACAAATTGAAAATACCTTAAGTTGAAAATGTGTTCGATACCTCTAACTTACTATACATCATAGGTTAGCTTAGCCCACCTTACATTAGTCTATAGTTGGGCAGTCGTCTAATACAAGCCTATTTTATAATAAGGTGTCAAATATCTCATGTAAGTATTGAATACTGTACTGAAAGTGAAAAACAGAATGGTTGTATGGGTACTTGAAGTGCGGTTTCTGCTGAATGTGTATTGCTTTTGCACCACAATAGAGATGAAAAATTGCAAGTTGACCTATTGTAAGTTGGAGATTGCCTGTACTGCCATCTCTCATCTGGAAACTACAGCAGCCTCCTAAATACGCTCCCTGCTTCCCCTCTGGCCCCTCACTGATCCTTGATCATAGAGCAGCTGGAGTGATCATCAAAACACATACATCAGATCATATGACTTTTCTTCTCAAAACTTTGGATGGCTTCCCACATCTCTTACAATACATCCTCAATTCCTTAGGATGGGAACATCTTATTCCCTGGTTCCTGTATCTCTCCTCAACCTTATCTCATAATCTCACTTTCCCCCTTTCTTGCTCACCACATCTCTGTTCCTGGTTCCTTTTGGTTCTGGGAACAAATCAAGCTCTTTCCAGTCTCAGGGCCTTTGCATCTGTTGATCTCTCTGACCCAAAGTGTTCATACAATCCCACCCTTGTTGTCATGTAGGTTTTGGCACAAATGTCACCTCCTCAGAGAGGTTTTCCTCACCATT
>NW_016811198.1:0-1331 GCF_001698545.2 Rhinopithecus bieti
CTCAAATATATTTTAAAAGTTGGAGTATGAGTTTTCATTTTAAAAGTTACGTTGTTAACTTCAGTTTAAATCACGAGGCTTGGCTGGGCGCGGTGGCTTGAGCCTGTAATCCCAGCACTTTGGGAGGCCGAGATGGGTGGATCATGAGGTCAGGAGATCGAGACCATCCTGGCTAACACGGTGAAACCCCTCTCTACTAAAAAATACAAAAAACTAGCCGGGCGAGGTGGTGGGCGCCTGTAGTCCCAGCTACTCGGGAGGCTGAGGCAGGAGAATGGTGTAAACCCGGGAGGTGGAGCTTGCAGTGAGCTGAGATCCGGCCACTGCAGTCCAACCTGGGCGACACAGTGAGACTCCATCTCAAAAAAAAAAAAAAAAAAAAAAAATCACAAAGCTTTTCCCCCCCATTGATCTACCTTGAAATGGAAATGGAATTGTTCTAATTAAATAAAACTTAGAGAGTACTAGCTACTACGGAGGTGACTAGAGAAATTGAATGGCTAGGAAGAGAGGGGTACACCAGAAGGCCGCAAAGGACAGAGTAGACATAAAGAAAGAAAACATACCACTTTTGCTTACAGTACTGAGGGAAATACTAGACACAGAGGAACAGAAGCTGTATAAACACGGACCTCGACAGAGCTGCCAGGAAAAGAGAAAAGCATTTTGTCCAAAGTTTCTAGGTCAGATGTGATTGACAGTTGGAGACAAGCATTCCTTCACCACCTTTCCGAACTTTCAGATCCATTGTTTGTTCTTTTATTTCACTCCCAGATTTATGATTTTCCCCATTCTATCAAGTCATCTCTCTTGAGTACTTAATTCCCATCACCCCTCAAATAGCCCAAACCAATACTACCTCCATGAGGAATCCTATCTACGCCAATTCGTTTTCTCCAGTATAACTCGGTCAACCATTTCCTTCTCTAGCTACAATGGAGAGTTAAAATCAGGATGGAAGAAGATGGAAAAAAAGAAAAGCAGCAAGATGGGAAATGCAATTAGAAAAAACAGATTCATACAACAGACTTCATGGTTTGTGAATCGTATTAATGATGCCAGGCCATTTAAGGAAAACAAAGGAAATGCATATTCAGTGGGTGGCTACCATGTATGAAGCACCACTGGGAGGCTAATTCAAGTTCTGTCCCTCAGTTTTCTGTAGAGAACACATCTAAGTCCTGGGGAGGAGCACGGGTAACGAGATGTGCAGGTAGAATGTGAGGGCATGGGGGGGAGCACGGGTGCTGAGATGTGCAGGTAGAGCGTGGGGGTATGGGGGGGAGCACAGGTGCTGAGATGTACAGATAGAGCATGGGGGTATGGGGGGA
>NW_016811199.1:0-687 GCF_001698545.2 Rhinopithecus bieti
AGGCCTCAATGCACTCCCATACATCTCATTGCAGATTCTGCGAAAACAGTGTTAGCAAACTTCTCAATGAAAGCAATGGTGTAACTCAGTAAGAAGAATTCACATACTAAAAGCAGTTTCTGAGAAGGCTTGTGTCCAGTTTTTATCTGAGGATATTTCCTTTGTCACCGTAGGATTCTATGCTATCCAAAATATCTAGTTTTTATCTGAGGATATTTCCTTTGTCACCATAGGCTTCAAAGTGATCAAAATTATCACTTTTCAGATTCTACAAAACAGTGCTAGCCAACGGCTCCATGAAAAGGGGTGTAACTCTGTGAGATGAATTCACACTTCACAAAACAATTTCTCAGAAAGCTTCTTTCTGGTTTTTAGCTGAGGATATTTCCTTTGTCACCATAGGCTTCAAAGCGATCATAAATATCCCTTGTCAGATTCCACAAAAAGAGTGCTAGCCAATGGCTCCATGAAAGAGTGGTGTAACTCTGTGAGATGATTTCACAAATCACAAAGCTGTTTCTCAGAATGTTTCTTTCTGGTTTTTATCTTAGGATATGTCCTTTGTCACTGTTGGCTTCAAAGTGATCCAAAATATCCCTTCTTAGATTCCACAAAAAAAGTGCTAGCAAACGGCTCCCTGAAAAATTTGTGTACAACTGTGAGATGAATTCACACATCACCAAACGT
>NW_016811200.1:0-1373 GCF_001698545.2 Rhinopithecus bieti
GTTGCAGTTGGGTAAAAGGGTCTGGAAAAGAGAGGTTAATGTTGGAGGTATAAATTGAGGGTTATGAAATATAGATACAATTTACAGCTTTCAGATTGAGATCATCTGGGAATAAGTACAGGAATAAAGAGGTCCAAGGACTAAGCTCTGGGTTACTCTAATATTTAAAGGTTAGAAACAAGATGTAGCATTATACTAGTAAATGTTTCACAACCAGATCTCAAGAGTAGGGGAGGGACTGATTTGTATTGTTTTATTTTTATGGTGTAAATACTATTACCACGTCTGGTTTGAAGCTTTCAGCATCACAGCAATCAGCTTGCAAAATTCTTTGAACTAACAATCATCTCTTGCAGGTTGGTATGGTGGGTTTTGTGTCCCTACTTAAAAAGAGAATCTAGTAATGGAAACAAACAACAGCCTCCAGCAAGGTGTAAGAAAATTATCATGTGTCAGAAATAAATGATAAAAAGGGATTTGAGAAAAAGAGAGTAATCAAATATGACAAAGCGTGCTTGGATTTCGAGTACAACAATGACAATAACTGGTCTTTGGAATTACCAACGTGGAGACCACTGTTGACCTTTATAGAAGGGATTTCTGTTCGAGTGGTGATTCTCAAACGTGATTAGCATAGGTTCAAAAGGTACTGTGGTATGGAAGTGTAGCAGGAAATACAGGCAACTTTTTTGGGGGGGAGTTCTTTTTTTAAAGAAGAACAAATAAGATTCCAGAAATGACCTAAACAAATTTTGTTTGACAGCAGGATTTTCTTGCTATTCAGCCTCTCTCAGCTGCAAATACCAAAATGTTAGAGACAAATAAGGCCTCTGCTTTAGTGCATGTTTGTCAAAATGTTTCAGTAGTACAGAATAGTCCTGTGAATTTTTTAGGATAAGTAAGGTTAGCATCTAATACAAATTAATTCCAAAATATTAGTGGCTTACTGGCAGTGAGAACAGTGGAGATTTGGGTGAGGAAAATGTACTAATTTAAGATATTAAATAATTCCATGCACTAATTTCATTCTATTCCATGCAATAATTTAAGATATTAAAAAATGGAAACATATCCTTCTTTAACATGCAAATTCACCATATCCTAGGGCCTCAGAGTTCTCTTCTGTATCCCCTACAGCCAGAACTGTTGTCTAGCTATGAGCCAGAAAGAAGAAAATGCTTCAAGAAGCATGTAGCCAGTCATTCCATGCCAGATTTTGTTTAAAATCACTAAACTCTTTGCATTATAGATTGTTAATAGAAAAAAATTAACTTCTGATATATATACAGAAGAATTGAAGTTTTCTGATCTTTGCCTTGATATTACCCAGTTCCAGCAATAGCCGATTAGGTAATCTTGAGCTATTTTTTTTT
>NW_016811201.1:0-2164 GCF_001698545.2 Rhinopithecus bieti
GAGAAAAAAAAAAAAAAATTAACAAAGCCTCCAAGAAATATGAGACTATGTGAAAGGACCAAATCTAGGTCTGATTGATATACCTGAAAGTGATGGGGAGAATGAAACCAAGTTGTAAAACACTCTGCAGGATATTATCCATGAGAACTTTCCCAACCTAGGAAGGCAGGCCAACATTTAAATTCAGGAAATACAGATAATGCCACAAAGATACTCCTTGAGAATGGCAACTCCAAGACACACAATTGTCAAATTCACCAAAGTTGAAATGAAGAAAAAAATGTTAAGGGCAGTCAGAGAGAAAGGTTGGGTTACCCACAAGGGGAAGCCTATCAAACTAACAGCAGGTCTCTCAGCAGAAACTCTACAAGCTAGAATAGAGTGGGGACCAATATTCAATATTCTTAAAGAAGAAAATTTTCAACCCAAAATCTCATATCCAGCCAAACTAAGCTTCAGAAGTGAAGGAGAAATAAAATCCTTTACAGACAAGGAAATGTTGAGAGATTTTGTCACCACCAGGCCTGCCTTACAAGAGCTGCTGAAGGAAGCACAGAACATGGAAAGGAACAAACGGTACCAGCCACTGCAAAAACATCCCAAAATGTAAACACCATTGATGCTAGAAAGAAACTACATCAACTAAAGAGCAAAATAATCAGTTAATATCATAATGACAGGATAAAATTCACACATAACAATATTAATCGTAAATGTAAATGGGCTAAATGCTCCAATTAAAAGACACAGACTGAAAAATTGGATAGCGTCAAGACCCATCAGTGTGCTGTATTCAAGAGACCCATCTCACGTGCGGAGACCCAAATAGGCTCAAAATAAAGGGAAGGAGGAAGATCTACCAAGCACATGGAAAACAAAGAAGGGAGGGGTTGCAATCCTAGTCTCTGATAAAACAGACTTTAAACCAACAAAGATCAAAAGAGACAATGAAGGCTATTACATAATGGTAAAGGGATCAATTCAACAAGAAGAGCTAACTATCCTAAATATATATTCACCCAACAGGAGCACCAAGATTTATAAAGCAAGTCCTTAGAGACTTACAAAGAGACTTAGGCACCCACACAATAATAATGGGAGACTTTAACACCCCACTGTCAACATTAGACAGATCAACCAAACAGAAAGTTAACAAGGATATCCAGAAATTGAACTCAGCTCTGCACCAAGCGGAACTAATAGACATCTACGGAATACTCCACCCCAAATCAACAGAATATACATTCTTCTCAGTACCACATCACACTTATTCCAAAATTGACCACATAGTGGAGGTAAAGTGCTCCTCAGCAAATGTAAAAGAACAGAAATTATAACAAACTGTCTTTCAGAACGCAGTGCAATGAAAATAGAACTCAGGATTAAGAAACTCACTCAAAACCACTCAACTACATTGAAACTGAATAACTTGCTCCTAAATGACAACGGTAGATAACGAAATGAAGGCAGAAATAAACATGCTCTTGGAAACTAATCAGAACAAGGACACAACACACCAGATTCTCTGGGACATGTTTAAAGGAGTGTGTAGACAGAAATTTGTTGCACTAAATGCCCACAAGAGAAAGCAGGAAAGATCTAAAATTGACACTCCAACATCACAATTAAAAGAACCAGAGAAGCAAGAGCAAACACATTCAAAAGCTAACAGAAGGCAAGAAATAACTAAGATCAGAACAGAACTGAAGGAGATAGTGGCATAAAAAGCCCTTCAAAAAATCAGTGAAGCTGGTTTTTTCGAAAAGATCAACAAAATTGATAGACCATTAGCAAGACTAATAAAGAAGAAAAGAGAGAAGAGTACAATACATGCAATAAAAAATGATAAAGAGGATATCACCACTGATCCCACAGAAATACAATCACCGGAGAATACTATAAACATCTCTATGCAAATGAACTAGAATATCTAGAAGAAATGTATAAATTCCTGGACACATACACCCTCCCAAGACTAAACCAGGAAGAAGTTGAATCCATGAATAGACCAATAACAAGCTCTGAAATTGAGGCAATAATTAATAGCCTACCAACCAAAAAAAGTCCAGGACCAGATGGATTCACAGCCGAATTCTACCAGAGGTACAAGGAGGAGTTAGTACCATTCCTTCTGAAACTATTCCAATCAATAGAAAAAGAGGGA
>NW_016811201.1:5482-16681 GCF_001698545.2 Rhinopithecus bieti
TTTTTTTTTTTTTTTTTTTTTTTTTAATCTTGCTTCTTTTAGGATACTTTATCTTCTTTATCCAGACCCTTGAGATTTTGCCTTTTGAATATCTTCATGTAGTTTTGAGTAAAGATTTCTTGGTGTTCTATAATCTTATTTTCCTTTAATATTGATATCTTTCTCTAGATGTGGACCATTCTCTATTATTCCTTTGAATAAACTTTCTATTCTTCTTGCTCTACCTCCTCTTTAAGGCCAATAACTCACGTATTTGCCCTTTTGATACTATTTTCTAAATACTGTCAACACAGTTTATTCTTCTTTATTTTTTTAAATCTCTTCTAACTGTGTATTTCTAAATAGTCTGTCTTTAAGCTCACTAATTCTTCCGCTTGACCAGCTCTGCTATAAGAGGCTGAGGAATTCATCAGTATGTCAACTGCATCTTTCAGCTGTACTATTTTATTTTGCTTCTTTTAATTATTTCAATCTCTTTGTTTAATTATTGAAATAGAATTCTGAAATTTTCTTTATGTTATCTCAATTTTTTTTTTTTTACTTTCTTCCAAAGAGTTATCAAATTCTGTCTGAAAGGTCACATGTCTCTGTTTCTCCAGGATTGTCCCTGGTAACTTTTAACTCCTTTGGTAATGTCATGTTTTCATGCTTTGTCTTGATGCTTGTAGATATTCACTGGTCTCTGGACAGTAAATAATTAGGTACTTATTGTGGTCTTCACAGTATGGGCTTATTTGTGTGCCTCCTTCTTGAAAAGAGTTTTCAAGTATTCAAAGGGACTTGGGCCCCAAGGCCAATAATGTTGTCTTTTTTGCAGATTCATACAGGTACTATCTTAATAGTTTTAAATAAAATCAGGAATAAGTCTTTATATTACCTGGCAGAGGTTGTTCTTTTCTCTTACTTTCTCCCAAACAACTGATGGCTTTCTCTCACTGTTGAGCACTATAGAATTGTGAATGTAATGATGCAAGCACTCCTGTTGCCACCACACCTGTGACAGTACTAGGTTAGACTTGAAGCGAGTACAGCACTGACTGTCACACAAGGTCTGCTGTAACCACTACCAGGCTACCACTCATGTTTTCTCAAGAAGTGGTAAATGTTTTCTCATAAAGCCTTGGGCTCTATGATCAGCAGGTGCTTATGCCAACCTGGTTTGTGTCCTTCCCTTTAAGGTAATAAGTTCCCTCATGCTGGTCCGGTAATGCTTTCTGTGATCCAGGGATTAGAGTATAAAACCTAAGAAATTTTATTACATGGCAACTAACCTGGCACGGAAACCACAAAACCAAGTTCTCTCTCCCCTTTTATTTCCTTTCTATAAGCACAGAAGCCTCTCTCTTGGACCACCAACACCACGGGCCCATGGAGGGCTTTGCCAGGTGACTGAAGATGTTCAGTTACAGACAAAGGGCTCTTCAGTCAGCTTGTGGAGTACATTTCCAGAACTGGGGCTCATTCTTCAGAGCAGTGAGTTCCCCCGGACTCAAGGCAGGTCCAGAAATGCTGTCTGGAAGTCTACGCTTGCATTTAGGGACCCCAAGAGCCTACTTGTTGTTCTACTCCACTGAGGCTAACCTGGTACCTAAGATAAAAGACAACATCCCCTTTATTTTTGTTTCTGCTTTTCTCAGATAATCTTTCACCACATCCATTAGAGCTGGGAATGTGCTGAGTCACACCTTAAGTTAATACATTTCAGAGCCCAAGGTTTATGGTGTACTATTTGGGTATGCCTGCTGTTTATTTAGGGCCCAAGAGCTCTTTAGTAAGGAGGTGATGAATCCTGCCCCTACAATGGGTGATTCATGACTCTGCCTCATGTACTATCCAACTGTGGCTAAGCTGGTATACAAGGTGCAAGACAAAGTCCTCTTTACTCTTTGCTCTCCTTTTCTTAGGCAGAAGAAAGCAGTCACTTTCCTTGCTGCAATCTGCGCTGCCTGAGGTTGGGGAAGGGGAGGCATAAGCACTTCCTTAGTTACCTCACCTAGTGTCTCTCTAGCTTGTGTTGCTGCTGGCTCTGAGCTCAACTCAGAGTTTTATGCATTGCCCAGGAATTGAAGTCATTGTGTCCTAGACTGCCTTTCAGATTTACCCAGGATCTCAGAACCCTTTGCCCACTGGCAAGCCATTCTCAGAGACTGAAGTTCTCACTGCTAGAATGAACAATACCTCTCTGTCTGGTTCAAATGCTCTCTTAGCTGCTCTTTCTGCCAGAGCATTTTATTTAATAATATAGAAGCACTTCCCTTTTGATGTCCCCTATAGTGAATAATTGCTACTTTCTTTTAGAGCTGGACAGCATCAAATCTCAGTGATGTTGTATTGGGTATACTTTAGCTCTTAGTACTCCTCTTCCTTTTCATGTAACAGCATGAGCACAGAGAATAAGAAACCCGTATTTGTAATCACGAAATATATTGACTCTCAAGTCTTTCCTAATTGGAGAGCCCTGACCAGAACAACTCATTCTGCTTCTTCAACAGAAACCTGGGGAAGTAAAGTTTTTGCCTCAGTGACTTCTTGTTGACTAAATACTACAAAACCTGCCTTTCTTACTCTCTGATGTATAAAGCTACTCCTATCTATTAACCACTCATCAGGAATAGACAGAGGCTGATCTTTCAGGTCAGACCTGCTATAGCTTCCACACAGGAGGGAAGTGAGTTAGGTGTCTGTTTATTAGGATGTGAAGTGTAGCAACAGGATATCAGGGTTTAAAACTCAATACATTATAAGGGTTACATCTGGGGTGTCAAGAAGAAAAACCTGTTATTAAATAAGTGACCCCCTGTTAGCCATTCATATCCTTTTGCTTCTAAACCCCCTGTACTTGGTAGGGGTTATGACATCTAATTATTATCCAAAGGTGAACTTACTGGCTTCTTCTACTAATAGAGCAGTGGCTTCCACAGAACCCAAGGATCCTGGCCACCCATCTGTTACCTGGTTTCGCTGTTTAGAATGGTAAGCCACTAAGTCTAGGGCTCTTCCTGGGCCTTTGAGGTAGGATATTCAAACCGTTCCTGTTTTTTGGGCACATAGAGGGTAAAGGTTTTTTGAGGTTAGAGTCCAAAACATCCAAAAGATGTTTTAGGTTTTCTTTTAGGGTCAAGAATGCCTGTTGGCAGGTTCCATCCCAATTCAAAAGCTCATTACCACTCCCTTCTAGAGCTTATGGAGTGACTTTGCTATAAGACCAAACCAGGGAATCTAGATCTCACAGAAACTTGCCATTCCCAAAAGGGTTCTCAACTGTTTCTTAGTCAGAGGGGGTTGGAGGACCAAGAGGGTCTCACTTGGGTCACTTTGACCCCTGATGTTTTCACTTTGGGCGTCAAAGTCCTTGTCCCAAGTGTGAATACATCTTTTCACAGAGATCTGGGCCTTGTGGGGGGTACATTATATTCTTGCTTTTCCAGAAAATTAAGAAGATGAATTGTGGTCCTGGGAAAGTATTCCCTGGTAGATCTAGATATTTGTAAGTTATCTACGTATTGCAAGAGAGACACATTAGTTAACTGCAGTTTCCTTAACTCCTAGGCCAATGTGTTGCCAAAGAGATGGGGAATGTATCTAAAATTCTGGAGAAGAACTGTTCAGGTAAGTTGAGATGCAGCATGAGGGTCTGGATCAGTCCATTCAATAGCAAAAATATACTGGGAGTGTGGGTGTAAAGGATAAATAAAAGAAAACATCCTTTAAATCTAACAATGTGAATCAATGAGCATCTTCAGATACTTCAGTCAGGATTGTACAAGTATTAGAAACTAATGAATGAACTGAGACTACTGTCCCATTTAAATCCCCTTAGAGTCAAAATAAATTTATATTCCTCAATTGATTTCCTTACAGGTGGAATAGGGTGTACATGGACACTGACAGGGCTGTTATAGTCATATCTTTAGGCCCTCATTATTAAGGGATGAATGTCCCTTTGAGCTCAGGATTCACAGGATATTGTTTTTTTTCCCCCACAGGTAATTAACACTGGGTTTTACAACAGTCTGGACTGGGGATACATTAACAGCTCTACTAGAAACTTCCATGTTTCAAACAGAGGGGTCTAGTAGAGAAGCAATATGTCATGGAAGGCAGTTCTTCTCCGTATCTGTGTAAAGGCAAGTATTTGAAGCTAGGAGAAGCATTCCTTCTGGCCTGTTGCCCTCTCATAGGGCATTTTAAAGTGAGCTGTGATGTGTAGTTGGGAAAACTAGTCTCTTGTAATAGGATAAAACTCTCAGGTATAATATTAAAAACCTTTGGCAAAATATATGGTGCTTTACAATGCAATCAAGTGGCTAGGTGAATCTCCTCATTCTTGGCTGACCATCAATTCCTATTACTGTACAAGAGTGGGAAAATTGTAGCCCTGGGAAATGGGTTAAAACTGAGTAGGCATCTTCTGTGTACAATAAGAACTCAATATTTGTGTCTGCTATATCAAGGGTTACTTGAGGCTCCTCTGTGGAGGTGATAAGGTGTCCAGTGGGAGATATAGAGCATCTTAGGGCTCATCTGTCCTCTACTTTTTTGGCCATTATGAGTCTGAATGTCTCAAACTCCCTTTTAATCCTGGTGCAATCATTCCAGTGACCTTCATGCATACAGAAGACAAGTGCTGATTTTGACCTAGAGGCGGCTAATAAGTGAGGGATGCTCATCTGAGCACCCTAGATGTCAATGTCACATATTTCTTTGAGGAGGGTAACTCAGAGGCAGGAGTGGGCCTAAAGTTGCCACTAACAATTGTGCTTTCTAGACAATTCTTTTGATTTTTTTCTCTTCCTCTGCCCTGTCCCTATTATTGTAAACCCCAAAGGCAATGTCTAAGAGTGTCTCCGGGATGTTAGGGTCAAATTGCTACTTCTTGCTTTATCCAAGTCAGGGGGAAGACTGAGTAATAAAATACACCCCTAGAAGAGCTCACACTTCCTGGGAGTCAGGGTCTATATTAGTATATTTCCTGATTGCCTCAACCAAAGAGCCCTGAATTAGAGTGGGATTTTCCTCTTTTCCTTGAGTTATTTTTCTTACTTTATCATAATTAACTGACATAATCACACACATTGTCTTACAACTAAACAAGTTATTATGTGATTTCCACATTTGAGATCTTGAGACCTTTTCTAGTAATCCCACTGATGTCTAGATCTGGAACTGCATCTCCTCCCACATGATAAATGGCATGAACTGGGTTACACACAGCCATTCCGTATGTATGCTTATACCTAGTACCTGGAATTCTTTGTTATTCATCTACAGTACAAGTGGATAATAGTATTTACATGCCAGCCATAAAAAAGGATGAGTTCGTGTCCTTTGTAGGGACATGGATGCACCTGGAAACCATCATTCTCAGCAA
Source organism: Rhinopithecus bieti (assembly GCF_001698545.2). Taxonomy (NCBI): domain Eukaryota; kingdom Metazoa; phylum Chordata; class Mammalia; order Primates; family Cercopithecidae; genus Rhinopithecus; species Rhinopithecus bieti. Next base: position 10,854 of record NW_016811201.1, read on the forward strand.
ACTATCACAAGAACCGGCAACCAAATACTGCATGTTCTCACTCATAGATGGGAATTGAACAGTGAGATCACTTGGACACAGGAAGCGGAACATCACACACCGGGGCATATTGTGGGGAGGGGTGAGGGGGAGGGGTAGCATTAGGAGATATACCTAATGTAAATGACGAGTTAATGGGTGCAGCACACCAACATGGCACATGCATACATATGTAACAAACCTGCATATTGTGCACATGTACCCTAGAACTTAAAGTATAATAATACAATAATAATAATATTTGCATGCTGAGCCAAGTTAAATCAGAGGATATTGTCAACTTCATAAACTCCTCTACAAACTTCCCTAAATGCTCTGAAAACTGAGCAATTTCTTCCTTGCATACAGCAAAATCAGACATGAAAAAAAAGTACATATACTTTAGTTGTTCCTCTGTCTCTATCAGCTATCTCCCACAATAGACAAAAGTTTGATTTTGGGGACTAACATGGGACCTCAATCCTAGCAGTACTGGTTGGGCTTACTTCCTTAGACAGTGGAGGATATAAGCCAGGGCTTGTTGGATAAGGTGAAGGGGTGACTTATGACCTTGTGGTGAAATCCTGCATGTCATAACTAGTGTGCTCCCTCAGAACTAGGGGACTGAGGAAACTCTGAAGACAAGATCACAGGCATACCAGGGGAGCAGCTAGTAGGAGGTCTTATAGCATATCTGATGCACCTTCTGGATGTCGAAGAGTATCACAAGCCAGATACACTCTATAGCTAGCTCTTTGGTTTAGATCCTGATAGATGGCCAAAAAGCCTGCACATAAGAAAGTTCTTCCCTTTTTTCCTCCTTTCTACAAAGCAAATCTGATTGTACAATATCATTATAATATAAAGAACCATGCCTAGGTCAAATTTGCTGGATTGCCATTTTGTATTGAACCCAAACATGATTGCAATAGTAAATGGGATTTTTCTTCTTCAACTTATCTAATAATTTGTATGTACTCCATTTGTCTAAAAAACACTCTAGTGCCAAGTTCTTCAGGATGGTTGCTGTTGACCCTACATCTAGTAAGTCTCTTACAGATCACCTGTAAGGAACTACAGGGGGTTTTAGCCTCGCTTTCGCAAATATTTCATTACTTTTTCCTTTTCCATTTCCAATTTCAATAAAATATACACAGCAAGGCATTATGAAAGTTGATTATGAGCTACTAATGGGCAATTGGATGCTGAACCTAACTTCCACAAAGAGCAAGAGTTGGGCAGAAAGCTTGGCTAAACAAATGTGACTGAAGAAGGGAGGAAGTGAAAGAGTAAATAGTATTGCCCAAGGGAAGACCTCAAAGGCCCATACTTGCCAGTGAATCTACCCAGCAGCAGAGATACCATAAAAATATTCAGATGGCCACTTGTATACCACTGTAGGTAACCATCCATCAGGCAAGGGACCTGGAAATTCCCAATGCCTTTGACCAAGAGGGGTTTGAGAAAGACAGCAGTAAGTAAGCAAACAAAAACAGGCCTGCAACTGGCTTTTATGAAAATAACTTCTAATTTCAGAAAGAAAAAGGCAAGATCAATATTCCCCCAAATAATGTTTATGTAACTCAAAATCCTACATGGAATGTCAATGCTGAAAACCCCAGGGCATCTGAGGGGGCAACCAATATCAAAACTGATAACACAGAGCCTGAGTTTCTGTCAAGGAGGGTCCCCAAATGCCAAGAACTCTGGGGCACCAGTGTGGTAGCAAACAGTGAACCCAAGACCAAGTTGGGGTCACTGAACAACATGACTCTGGCATCCCAGAGTCAAAACAATAGGGGACCTCATACAATCAAGTGTCCTGCCTTGGACACTTGCACAAACAGTTAACAGAATGTCAAAAGCAAATTTAACATTGCAAAGAAAATATCCATTTTAGAAATGAAAATAAAATGTCTAAGGTAACAATAAAATGGAGTCAGAGAAGAAAGGATCATGGGGAAGAGGTGACAAGGGTATACTCTGGGGCACTCTAATGCTGAGGAACTTCTAACTGACCACTTGACCAAAGGCTTTTATTCTGTAGTTCTTTTGATACTATGGAGGGGGTGGCATGTAGAAAGAACACTCACCCATCCACAGAAGCCAAGATGTTACTGATGGATCCATGTGGAACCTGGGTTAACGTCTCTCCAGAATCCTTCAGCTTCATTATAGGCCACCAATAATGAAGACTGGGAGTTTTCTAAATAAAAAACTGAGTGGGAACAGGTGCCACTGAGGGAGAGGCCAGTATGGGGACTGGTAACCCAGCAGCCTGCCAGTCAGAGCAGTGGGTTCCACATGAGGTAGCAGTATAGTTCCTGTCTCACAAGAGGCAGCAGGACTATGCCTGTCCACTTGGTTCTGCTGCCTGCCAAGGAAAATGATTGTTCTAAAAAGAGCCTTTGGTTGGTGTTACAAGTTTTAAGTGTTAACAGCTCTTGGGTATTAAAGTTCTTGGAGACTCAATCACTAACTACTTCCACCTATCTCACTGTCTTTCTACTCATAGTCTCACTGATTGCCTTAGTCTCACCAATTTGCTTTCTCTTGCCATCACCTCACTGACTGCCAATTACCACTTTTGTCACCATCTATCACACCGTCATCCTCTCTTTTTGTACCATGTTGGACACCAAACTGAGACAAGGCAGGTAAGCCCCAAATCGGGGCTTAGTCTGGGAGTGTTCTTTGCTCTGCTCAGAAAAGAATTCAAGAGTGAGCCAATGGTAGGGAAAAACAGCTTTACTGAAGCAGCAGTGTTACAGCACATGATATCTCCCAAAGAGCAGGTTACCCCACACACAGTGTGCTGAGTAGGAGCCCAGAAGCAATTCTGAAGTCATGTTTATACCTGCTTTTACTTACACCCAGATTAAGCGGTGGTTTATGCAGAAATTTCTAGGAAAAGTATCATAACTTTTGTGTCATCAGGTAATTGCCATGGAAAGGGACAGTGACCCCCAGGTATTGCCATAGCAATGGTAAACTGACATGGCACATTGGTGGGCATATCTTTATGAAAAGCTGTATTCACCCTACTCCTGTTTTAGCTAGTGCTCAATTTGGTCCAATTTCTGAGCCTTGCCTCAAGAGTCAAGTCTCACTTCCTATTTCACTACAGCCTGAGTTAGGGAATCTAGTTTGATCTCTGAGTTATAAAGGGAATCTAGTTTCATCTCTCAGATCATAAAAGATATGCATTTCTTTTAGGAAAGAAGGAAAAGAACTTGTAATGGACGTATAAAGGAATTAGGAAACTTCTGAAGTAGGCAAATTCTAGGAAGGTGTGTATAACATATTATAATTAAAATTTATTACATTAAGTATTTCCATATATTTGTATTTTAAGAACTTAAATTTCAAGTGCTGCTTTAATATCTTTCATTTCATAGGGATCCAAAGCTTAGCATGAGCTCTTGTTTTTGCCAGGAACCCCTAACCAAAATGAAAGGTCCCTCATTTGATAGCTTCCTCATCAGCTAGACCAGCTGCATCCCAACAGTTGCTCAACCTAATAGGTTTCATCTTACTATTCAGGTCACTGCACCTGCTTGTTACAACACAGCTTTCCTTCAAAGTCCTTGCTGGTTCATTCTGCTTCTACGTGCCACCCCATGTGAGCCTGGATACCATGTGATGTCCTCCTCCCATGGCTATGACTGTATGTGACAAATAAACTTCTGTTAATCTCATTTGTTAAATGTTGTGTGTCCTGTGTTCAGCTACCATATAATGCAGAGTGTGTCTCCTCACCAACTGTTCAAATAGAAAGCAGAATTAATATATATTATAGAGCAGCACTGAATTAATAACAATTTTATTCATTATATAAATGACACTGAAGTTGTGTAGAAAAATATCCCCTATTTCTTAGGGAATGCAGGCTGAAGTACTTGAAGTATCAATAGCTAATTTCCCAATGGTTTACGTGTGTGGTGTTGTTTTGTTGTTGTTTGTGATGGAGTCTCGCTCTGCCACCCAGGCTGGAGTGCAATGGTGTAATCTCGGCTCTCTGCAACATCTGCCTCCCACGTTCAAACAATTTTCCTGCTTCAACCTCCCAGTGGGATTACAGGTACCCACCATCATGCCTGGCTAATTTTTGTGTTTTTAGTAAAGAGAGGGTTTCTCCAGGTTGGCAAGGCTAGTCTTGAACTCCTGACCTCAGGTAATCCACCCACTTTGGCCTTCCAAAGTGCTGAGATTACAGGTGTGAGTCATAACACCCGGCCTCACGTGTGTGATTGTGTGACTCTACATATAGAAATAAGAAAAAAATATGTAGCAAAATATTAACATTTAGTGAATATAAACGAAGAGTGTAGAAGTGTTCATTCATTGTATTCTTCTATCACCTATAATGAAGTTTAAGTTTTCATGGTGTTTGACAAATACATGAGCCTGTACTTTCCTCTCTTCAAACTGCAGAGCAACATTCCCAAAATAAAAGAGTGATGCTCAAAACTAATTTTAAGTTTTAAATACATATGTCAACATTAATATGACAGAGTATGAATCTGATCTTTTTTTGATCACTTTCATTAAGTCTATTCATGGAGAATTTAATGCCAAGATAATAGTTTTAGTTGGAGTCATAATGTATCTTGAGTTATTTGCTAAGTGTCTGAGGATAACTTCATATATATATGGCCAGTGGTGAGCTTTTAAAAAATGTGTGTGTGTTTGTGTGCGTTTGTGTTTTCTGAATGACTGTCTTTAAAAGAAAAGCTTTGATGGTAGTAGGAATGGAAATATTTCAAATATTTAGATGACAGTATTTACAGAAAGAAAACAGTTTGAAATAATTTTTTCCACTTTTAAGACAATTCTTACTTCAATACTAGAATTGTATTCATTATTTTTATCACATAGAAGATTGTGATAAATCTTTACACACATCTATATAAAGACATAGATAAATACGTAGTTTCTGCTTCAGTTTTTAATATTGTGATAGTATTTTTCAACTGATGTCTTGGCATGACTGCACTTGCCCAGTATCTGTGCTGTGCCACAGACAAGAAAACAGAAGAAGACATTCAAATGATGCTGCATCTCTAATAATGAGTACTAAATATTTTACAGTCTAAGGGATTTAGTTGACAACCTACACTTTCATTTACATCAGAGCTATACCTTCTTCTCCATGATGCTTCAAAATGTTTTTCAAAATGTTGTATGAATAACAAATGAAAGTAGTGCATGGGTTGCTATTACATATTTTACTATAAACTTGCAAATAACTTTTGAAGATACTTGTCTTGCCTTTTCTCATTAAATTATTAAAGTGCTGGGAGAAAACAGAAAAGTGAAATGAGTAAATATATTGCCCTCCAAACAAATCCACAAGTCCAAATCATATTTCCAATGCTAGCATCATTTCTGAATCAATTTTAGTGAATAATTAACCAAATAATTTCGGAACAATTAATCAAAGATATGATTATACACAATTGTTATATGCTGTATTTCATCTGGACAAACACTCAAACCGCAAGTATTACTCTTGAATTCATTTTATTATCTCTAGGTTGAAAATATTTACAAAGATGAAGAGCCAGACATAGGAGGATTGGAACTGGGATATCAACTATCTTAAATCTAAAAGTACAAGGAATTATTTCTCAGTGCTTGGAATGGCTTGACTTCCTTGAAAATATTGCAGAGTTGGGGACCACTTTTAAAATATCTTCCATGTAATGTAATTAATCATGAAAGCTTGATTTATCAAATGCAAAATGCAAGTGAGAAATAAGGCATATCATTTATTATCCCCTAATTCCAGCACTTTTAAATGAGCTACT
>NW_016811201.1:17201-28648 GCF_001698545.2 Rhinopithecus bieti
AGTAGTTATTTTCATTTGCATTTTCCTAACGATTACTAATGTTGAACATCTTTTCATGTGTTTGCTAACCTATTGCATATCATCTTTGCAGAAATCTTTCAAGTTATTTTTCCCAATTTAAGTTTATTGTTTTGTGTTTTTTATATACTCTGTATACCATATTATTAGATATATAACATGTAAATATTTTATCTCATTTTATAGAGGAGACATAAATATTTTATGAGACATAAATCTATTAAATGAGACAAAATATTTCCAAATATTTATCTACTTACTTTTTAATTTTTTTGATGCAGCAAAGTTTTTAATTTTGAGGTTCAATTTTATTATTATTTACTCATGCTTTTGGTGTCATAACTAATAATTTAATGCCAAACTCAAGGACATAAAGATTTTATTCTTCATATATTATCCTATGTTTAATTCTTAATTGTATAGTTTTAGCTGTTACATCTAGGTTTTTGAGCCACCTTAATATAAGAAACAGGTATGATGTCATTCTTTTACATAAAGTTATTTTCTTCCAGCACCATTTCTAGAAGTGCCAATGCCCAATCAAATTATCTTAGGCACCTTTATTGAAAATCAATTAGGCATAGAGAGACAAGTTTGTCCTGCATTATCAATTCTATTAAATTGATTTATATGACTATTTTTATTCTATTGCACTATTTCAATTCCTGGCTTGTAGTAGGTGTTGAAATCAAGCAGTTTGAGTCTTTCAACTTGATTATTCGGGATTCCTTGCAAATCTATATAATTCTGAGGATGGGCTTTTCCATTTTTGCATTAAAAGCCTTTAGATTTTAAATAACATATTTTATGAATATGGGATATCTTTCCATTTACTTAAGGACTTCTTTAATTTTTTTCAGCACCGTTTGTAGTTTTCAGCGTACAAGTCATTAACCTCTGTGAAATTTATTTGAGTATATGTTATTCTCAAAACATTGCAACTAAAATTATTTTCTAAATTTTCAATTTTGAAAATTTTCACAAATTTCATTGCTGGTATATAAAGACAGAAATACCTGTTATATGGTAATGTCATATCTTTTTCTGGCCTAACTCCTAGGGCTTGTGTGTCTCATAAAACACCTGTATGTCTTGTAAAAAGTAAAAATGGGTGTCCTTTACAGGAGGCTCCTCTGGCGATTGAGAGGGAGAGGGCAGGAGAATGATAACAATTTTTCTAGTTACATTTTCATTTATTGCACTAATGGTAATTCTTATAAAAGAATGTAGTGTTTGTGTAATTTTAAAACTTGAAAATCAGTAAAATACTCAAAAAATAAAGAGATTTTCTTGCTCTTAACCTCAGAGGAAGACTGTTGTTCAAGTATGTTAATTGTGCTTTTTACATTTTTTAAAAATTGTTACTACACAGTAGGTGTATATATTTATGGGGTACATGAGATGTTTTGATATAGGCATGCAATTCACAGGGTGCCTACAGTTAGCTGTAACTTAAATGTTAACTGTGTTTTATAAATGCTCCTGACCAAGCATGATGGCTCATGTCTACAATCCCAGGATTTGGGGAGGCTGAGGTAGGATTATCACTTGATTATAGGAGTTTTGAGACAAGCGTGGGCAACAAAAATGAGAGCCAGTCATGGTGGTGCATGCATGTAGTCCCAGTTACATGAGAGGCTGGGCAGGAGGATTGTTTGAGCCCAGGAGATCAAGGCTGCAGTGAGGCATGTTTGAGGAAGCGTTTATCATGTTAAGAAAGTTCCTATGTTCCCCTTACTTCTAGTTTTGAGTGTTTTAGTCGTGGAAGGATAGCACTTTAAAATGATTTTCTGAATCAATCTTACGATCATGAAGTTTATTTGTTTTTATCAGAGTAATGTTTTATAGAATGAGGTTGGAAGTCTTCACTCCTTTTCTATTTTTTGGACATTGAAGCTACCTAGTCTCAGTTTGTGTAAGGTGTATTTTTTGTTTCTTTGTGTGTGTTTCTGTGAGAAAGGGTCTCACTCTGTCACCCAGGCTGGAGTGCAGCAGTGGTGTCATCTCAGAGTACTGCAGCCTCATTCTCCCACGCTGAAGAGATCCACCCGCCTCAGCCTCACAAAGGGCAGGGATTATAAACATGAGCCATGGGGCCCAGAAGTGTGAGTATTTTGATTACTAATTCAGTCTGTTTCCTATGTCTCTGTTACAGATTTTCTGTGCTAGACTTTGTGGCAATTCCTCAAGGATCTAGAACTAGAAGTATCATTTGATTCAGCAATCCCATTACTGGGTATATAACCAAAAGATCATAAATTATGCTACAATAAAGACTCATGCACACATATGTTTATTGTGGCACTGTTCACAATAGCAAATACTTGGAACCAACCCAAGTGTCCATCAATGATAGACTGGATAAAGAAAATTTGGCACATACCATTCAGGACACAGGCATGGGCAAAGACTTCATGTCTAAAACACCAAAAGGAATGGCAACAAAAGTCAAAATTGTCAAATGGAATCTAATTCAACTACAGAGCTTCTGCACAGTGAAAGAAACTATCCTAAGAGTGAACAGGCAATGTACAGAATGGGAGAAAACTTTTGCAAGCTACCCATCTGACAAAAGTCTAATATCTAGAATCTACAAGAAACTTAAACAAATTTACAGGTAAAGACAACCCAAACAACCCCATCAAAAAGTGGGCAAACGATATAAACAGACATTTCTCAAAAGAAGACATTTAGTCAGCCAAAAAACATGAAAAAAAAGTTCATCATCACTGGTGATTAGAGAAAGGAAAATCAAAAACACAATGAGATGCCATCTCATGTTTAGAATGGTAAATATTAAAAAGTCAGGAAACAGCAGATGCTGGCAAGGCTGTGGAAAAATAGAAATACTTTTACGCTGTTGGTGAGAGTGTAAATTAGTTCATCCAGTGTGGCAATTTCTCAAGGATCTAGATGCAGAAATATCATTTGACCCAGCAATCCCTATTACTGGGTATGTATCCAAAGGATCATAAATCATTCTGCTATAAAGACACATGCACACTTACGTTTACTGCAGCCCTATTTACAATAGCAAAGCCTTGGAACCAACCCAAATGCCCATCAGTGATAGACTGGATAAAGAAAATGTAGCACATATATACACTGGAATACTATGCAGCCATGAAAAAGAATGAGTTCATGTCCTTTGTAGGGACATGGATGAAGCTGGAAACCATTATTCTCAGCAAACTAACACAACAATAGAAAACCAAGGCCAGGCACAGTGGCTCATGCCTGTAATTCCAGCACTTGGGGAGGCCGAGGCAGGTGGATCACCTGTGGTCAAGAGAGCGAGACCATCCTAATCAACATGGTGAGACTCTGTCTCTACTAAAAATACAGAAATTAGCTGTGCATTGTGATGCGGACCCGATAGTCCCAGCCACTCGGGAGGCTGAGACAGAGTAATTGCTTGAACTTGAGCAGAGTTTGCAGTGAGCTGAGATCGTGCCACTGAATGCCTGGTGACACAGTGAGACTCCACCTCGGATAAAAAGGGAGGGACGGGAAAAAGAAGGAGGAAGGGGAAGGGGTTCTCACTCATAAGTGGGAGTTGAACAATGCGAACACACGGACACGGAAGGAACATCATACTCCAGAGCCTGTCAGGGGATGGGGGGCTAGAGGAGGGATAGTATTAGGAGAAATACCTAATGTTGATGTAGGTTGATGGGTGCAACAAACCACTATGCCACATGTATACCTATGTAACTAACCTGCACATTCTGCACATGTACCCCACAACTTAAAATATGTAAAAAAGAATGTATACATTTCATCTAAGTTATCTAATTTATTGGTATACAATTGTTCAAAGTATTTTCTGTTTTGAGACAGCATCTCCCTCTGTTGCCCCCCGCTGAAGTGCACTGTCAGGATCACGACTCACTGTAGCCTCTAAATACTGGGCTCAGGGGATCCTGCCTCAGCCACCCAGGTAGCTGGGACTACAAGCATCCATCACCACTGGCTAATTTTGTATTTTTTGTAGAGACAGGGATTTGCCATATTACCCAGGCTGGTCTTGAACTCCTGAACTCGTGATCCACTCGCCTCACCATCCCAAAGTGCTAGGATTACAGGTGTGAGCCACCACACCTGGCTCCATAGTATTTTCTTAAAGCCATTTTTATTGTGGAGTAGTAATGTCCCCACGTTCATTTCTGATTTTACTTATTTACATCTTCTTTCATTTTCGGGAAGTTCAGTTAAAGGTTTGACAACTTTGATCTTTTTCCAAGAAGGAACCATTGATTTCATAGATGCTTTTATTTTTATATTATCTGCTTCACATATCTATACCCTAATATTTATTTCCTTCCTCTGGTAGCTAGTAGTTTGCTTTTTCCATTTTCCTTAAGGTATGAACATGCTATTAATTGAAGATCTTTCTCATCTTATAATGTATTTACAAATATTCATTGCTCTTTCCTTTTACTACACTAACAAATTTCGTTATCTTGTTCATGTTTAAATTAAGCTCGTTATGTTCTTATTTCATTCACGTTGTTAAAGCCAGTAAGCTACACTAGTAATGTGGTGCTGCTGTCTCCACAACTATTGCCAAGGTGGATGATGTGGGATAGTAGGCAGATAGTCAAATGCCACCATCCCTAGAGAGCTTTAGCAGTCTCTTCATTCTAAACTAAGTGGTGCCCTAGGGTCTCTGTTTGTATTAGATTCCAGAGTTCAAAAGAGTTGAAGTTTTTGCCTATTTAATGGCTGTTTCAATGAAACTGATTCTTAGCTCTCCCTATTTCTATTTTCCCCTATTTCTATTTTCCATGACATTACTTCTTGATCTTTTAAAAGTGCCTCAACTTGCTTTCCTTCAGGGTTGTCTAGAATAGCAGTCCCCAACTTTTCTGGCAGCAGGGATGGGTTTCATGGAAGACATTTTTTCCACAGACAGGGCAGTTGAGGGGCTGGAGGCAGGAGGATGGTTTGGGGATGGTTCAATGTATAATATTTATTTTCCACTTTATTTCTATTATGACATTGTAATACATAATAAAACAATTATACAACTCACCATAATATAGAATCAGTGGGACCCCTGAGCTTGTTTTCCTGCAACTAGACAGTCCCATTTGGGGGGACAGAATATCAAGCATTAGATTCTTGTACGGAGCATGCGAGACAGATCACTCACATGCATAATGCACAGCAGGGTTAGTGTTCCAATGAGAATCTAATGTTGCTGTTGATCTTACAGGAGGTGGAGTTCAGGCAGTAATGCCAGCAACAGGGAGTGGCTGTAAAAGAGATGAAGCTTCACTTGCTCACCTGCTGCTCACCTCCTGCTATGCATCCTGGTTCCTAACAGGCCATGATCACTACCAGTTGGGAGTTTGGAACCCCTGGTCTAGAAGTAAAAGCTATTTAATTGTTTACATAATGTTATATTAACTTTTACTCACCCATGACTAATTTGATAATAAGACACTGAAATTCTTTATACAAGTATCACCTGCTGCTTATATCTATTCAGTTCCAAGTAAATTTGGATAGACTAAGGTTAACCGATAGTAGAAAAATTCTTGGGTATTGCGATTCTTAAAAGTCTTGCCAGAAGTTAAACTAGAGAAATCTTAAAGTCACCTACTATAAAGGGCAGTTTGGGAGTGGCCATGCTAACACTGATTTGACTGAATGAAATTATTTTGCCAACTAACCAACATGGTAATGCATATTTAAATTGTCTATTAACTACATTTTAAGATTTGAGAAACACAACTTTTTCCCAACAGTTTCTTTTTTGAAACTTGACTTTAAACAGTCAAGGTGACATTCCTAATAAAGAAATACACAAGGCTACTATATTAACCATTATATCTTATTAAGTATGAACAAAGTTGAATAGATAAATAGATTCATATAGTTAATAAAAAAAAAAAAATACAGAAGTTCTGAAAAGCAAAAGAGATCTAATTGCCGTCTTAACAAAATCCTATCCTTAAAAAAGAGGTGAAGAATTAAAAACAAAGCAGTGTGTTTACAGATGTATCTTTTTTTACCACATTATTTTCATTTACAGTTTGGAAACAGGTAGATAATTCTGCAACATACATAAGTGAACTGTGATTATCAGTTGTAATAAAACATTCCATTAACTTAGAAATAATTGGTCCTCATTATCAAGAAATTGTATTAATACACATCTGAAGATGACATATCTGTCATTCTATATTCATGTTTTTTCTATAGTCTTGGAATTCCCTGCACTATACATATTCAATCAGAATGATACACAAAACAATTTAAGTGATCTGAACATTTAATACATTTTCTTGGTCAGCTACAGTGTCCAGAAACAGGGCTGAAAAACAGGGTCAGGATTCCATACATTTTATGGACTGGTTCAAACGCTGCCAGACTTAGCAAACAGGGAGTTTTGGCAACTCCTATTCTAGAACACTGCAGATATCTGGCATGCCACAGAGCCATTTACAAAGGAATTCGCAAAGGGGTTCCCCTTTGCGTTTTGTTTGTTGTTTCCACTGCTAGCCAGAGGAATAATTCTGAAACGAATAGCAAATTCAAAATACCAATCCAATCTTCTTAATTACTGTGTTATAACACAGGATATCTAACAATAAACAGTATGCCAAAAACAACAGACAAGTTCTGTCAAACACATTGCTTTCTCCCCAAAATTAACCTTTTACACCAAAACAAGTACCTACAAAGAAGTCTCACAGCTAAGAAATTGCCGCCTTAGTATAACATTAAGAGCTTACATCAAGAAGAGTTCTGAAAAATATGACTGCTGTATTAACTTAGGGTATATAAGGTATCTTCATCTCTGAAAGAAGTGGGTCCAGTATTTGGTTTTGTAGCGAATGAGAATATTTATAAAAAGCTGGGGGATAAGCGGGGAAGGTGAGTATTTTGTTTTGCTAATTTTGGCAAAGTAATAAATCTTCAATTTATGTTTAACTTATTCACTCTGCTATCTGCCCCCTTGATTATCATAGTCATAGGGTAGTGTTATGTTAGACTCACAATGCCAGACTTTTCCTAATTGCCATATTCAAGTACTGGGAAAATTTCCATTTTCTACTCTGTTAGACCACAAATCTGATGAGAGAATATATGTAAAAACTATTTAGCTATATGAGAAACTGAAATAAAAGAAAATAAGGAATAAAGAGTTCAGAATTTTCCATGCCAAAGTGGCAGACAATTAGATATGTTTTTTTTTTTACTTTAAACATAATTGTATACCTGACATAAAGCGAACAATTTTCAGTTTCATAAACATTAACCTATTTGGTCTAATAACTTCTGCATATGCTACTGTTTGGTTTTTCTTACATCATGTACATTTAAATGATATATATATATATATTTATAAATATATTCTGCCAATTTTGAGGATTCAAGGTTTACAGTCACATCAATTTGGCAATTCAATATAATATGGTTAAAAAACTGATTGAATCAAATATGCCATGTTTGGGTTCCTTAATCCATTGAAGTTTTTATTTGTCATATTAATGATGTGGACAATATTAATCAGTTCATATTTTTTCTTTTACATAATGTATTATGGGCCTCCAGAGTTTTAAAATGGTATTTGATTTCAACACTTAGGAAACCATTATAAAAAAAGTCTCAAATTAAGGTAATGGAAACACAAACATACATTTTGAAAGTACAAGGCAATGGAAAACATGCGTTCCAAATAAAGGGGGAAAATAAGGCAGATGTGCAACATATGTTTGGGGAATTGGTAGAAGCTTTCTGTACCACACAGTCCAGTGGTTCTAAAAAACTACAGATATGGCAGAAAAGTAGAGGAAATTTTCATACAAAACCAAATAGTTACCCAATAAAGAGAATATGTACACAAAATATATCCATTCAGTACAATGATCATACTTCATCTTAACAATGCCTAGAGATCACCGTGAAGAGGGCTTGGTAGCAATTTCGCTTCATCATTCCTTTGGGGTCAGCCTCTCCAATGTGGACTCCCTGGCCACTCTTTTAGAGGAAGTGTTCAGCAATATTGGAAGAAATCCAGGTCAGCACAGGAAAGTATTAGCAGGCAGCTGCTAAATCTGGCATCAGCTACTTTCACAGAGGCCTGCCCTTTCCAGAAAATTCACTTTCTCACTGAGTTCATTCCTTTCCATTTGAAGAGCTTTGTACAGCTTTCTAATCGCTCGCAATTTTATTTTGAAAAACCTTACAGATTTCATCACGAGATAGCTTTTCTGTAAAGAAAAAAAGATTATGTAGCCTTACAAGATATCGATTAGTTACTGTATCCAAAATTTGAAGTAAATTCAGCGCATAAATAACCAATAATAGTTGCTTTGTATTCATGTCTACACCTCCAGCCTATAACCTAGTGCTATGTTAAAATATTAAAATTGCGTTATGCAATGCAATAAACTAATATGCTCCTGTTATTTTCTGTAAAGTAACCAATAATGGAGCTTTGACTTCAAGTAAATTAAGTTGACTTAGTGAAGTATGAAGAAAATGAAGGCTATTTAATCAAAAATGTGATGGCGTAAGTTTTCTATAGAAGCAAGATAATGTTATAATTTGTTAATTGCTTTTATATAAAATAACTCACCAGGGAATGCATAGCTGCTTGCTTTCTGAAAAAAAAAATTCTAAGTGATAACTGTCCCAATTTAACTAGGATATTAAATAGAAGCCATATTATGTTTTTTTTCTATCGTCCTAAATAAGCTCCTTAGTAAAAAGAGGGCTAAAATAATATATAGAACGACCATAAAAACAAAAATCTATCCAACTATTAAGGGAAGACGCATTTTTATCTGCTTGAAGTTTTTCCTAGCCAATAACAAAAGTTTTGTCATTTTATGTCATTAATAAGAAGTCTAATAGGATGAATGAGTAGAGTCTGTAATTGTGAAATCTAACTGAATCAATTCATTATATAGGGTTATAAGACGCTACCATTAAATGATAATTATTCTATACAATATTTAAGAGCTCGGTAAATACTTGAGAAAATGTTTAAAAAATGCCAGCAGTAAGAGTTCATTAAAGGTATTTTTACATGGGTTTTTCTTCCTTTCTACCCTTTCTGAGAAAAGCATGCTCCAACATTTTCTTATGAAATGTTATAATTAGTCCAATCAAGTTTACAAAATAAAACTTAAGTGACTGCAAATGGTATGCGTCTCTGATATATTTAAAGCAAACTTGGTAAAATGTACTTAGTTGCCTTTGGAAATGAATAAATCAAGGTAGAAAAGCAACTGAAGTACTAATTAATGCTCTCAGGAGAAAATCTGAATAAAGCTATCTTTTCTAAATGTAGAACAAGTGACTGTCAAAGTCATAGAATCTGAATTAGGAATATCAGCATCGCTTGAATATCTAGAAATGCAAATTCCTGGGCAACACCAGAATCTAATGAAGCAAAAAGCTTCATTACAGGGAAGTTGGTTTGATAAGACTGAGTTTGTGTAACCTCAACTTTGCTATATAGGAAAGCAAAATCTTGATACAATAAAGTTTTCTACAACAAAACTCTGAGATAATAACTTTGTTGAGGCAAAGAAGTTAATCATATGAAAGAAAATCTAACTCGCTGCACGAAAGTATATAAATAAAACTTGTAATTGTCAGGTACACATTCTGAAGGTAAAGACACACTTTCAGAGGCTATTTAGTTAAGGCTAAATAATGACTTAGTCTTCATAATGAAATAAGTAAGTACCCATTATTTTGTCATGTAACACCTTCTTACCTCTTCAGCCATTTGCAGAAGTATTTTATTATTATTTTCCCATTTGGTACACCATATTACCATTTCTTTTTCCAGTTTTTTAATTCTCTTTGTCAGCTGTGAATCAACATAATCATAAATTTAAATTCTAAGTTTCATTTCCTGATCCACCACAGAAATCACTTTACAATGTTCTTCCCTTCCTTCATCACTGTACTCTTCTCAACCAGCTGATATCTGTGCTGTCTTTATAAGAGTTTAAGTGGTATTCGTCTTTTGTTAGTAAAGCTTATCTCAGAAGCTCCTATGGTAAAAGCAGCAGTAACCAAAGCAGAAGTTTCACATTAAAATAAAACAAATTTGTTGTCCTTAATTTCACAGGAATGAGCACATGGTAGGTGGACTCTCTCAGTTAACACTAGTGTAGTTTAGCTCAGCTGTGAACAGTAGAGCTGAGACCTCCTACTCCCGAAGTATATGAAAAGATGTCCATGAGTTTTCTGGAGAAATGATAAACTACCCATCAGATTATTTTATATACTCTCAGCCCCAAAGTAGCTTAAGAATCTGAAAGCAAATCAGTGTAAGAACTAGAGGTAGTATAATTTAGGTAAGTAATCAGGAAAGAGATATTAACATTTCTGAATCCTTAGTTTCATTTATCCTTTCAATTCACAAGATTGCTTTATTTCACATTTTGCTAAAGACCAAAATGGTCCAAAAATAAGGGGAGGAAGAACCTATACTATAAGAACCAAATCCCCAGAAACTCAGGATAAACTTTAGGTATATCCTTTATACCTCAGGATAAACTTTAGGTAATGTTAAGGAGAATAAGGATAAGATAGAACTAATGTCCTGTGCTTTGGTTAACACACAAAACTGTATCACAAGTCAAACTCATACAAAACCCATGGGAAGAGCTCTGGAAGATCTGTTAGGTGCTGAACTACAGTGATCTTTACAACTATCAAGAAAAGGACTTAAACTCTATTCTGCTTCAACAGTGAGCATATGCTACAGTCCATCTAACATTTTCACTGTGCCTAACAGTTCCGCTTCCACTGGAGTCACAACTGAAAGGATAGGCAGGCAGAACTAATCTGTTACTCAATGAATTCTCCAAATTACTAAGTCTAAAAAGTAATGAAGATAGTAATTTGAGTATTTTACACAACCAAGCATTGACTGAAGTATATTAGATGTTTCTGCTCTTTTTATTTTTAACCATGAGAAAAGAAAGACATGGAAAGATGTGTTATGGAAACTACTTGTTATATGGTCATCTATAGCACAAAAAGTATTAGCTCAAATCTGACTAAACTCAACTACATAAGATCTAATAATAATCAAGACTAACATATACTGAATGCTTATGAATTTCCCAGACATAACTACTGTACTATTCCCAATCAGCACATTTTTTAAAAATCTCAACTTAAATAGGGAAATGCCAAGGTAAGTGACTCACCCTAAGGAAGTCACAAAGTGCAAGTTAGAGATATCAGTTTCAGAGTTCATGTTCCAAACCACAGTGCTATCTGTTTATTTAGGGAGACAGATAATTCTGCTCTTTAAAATTGCTATTTTAGCCTGGAATAATCCAGAACATTTTTCTACACCTAATTTTAAAAACCAGTTTAAATTTTGTATTAAGAATACATCTTGTATACTGTGTGAATATATATATATATATATATATATATAG
>NW_016811201.1:33104-34866 GCF_001698545.2 Rhinopithecus bieti
AAAAAAAAAAAAAAAAGAAAAAAGAAAAGAAAAATCAAGGCAAATCAGAATGAACTGGTCACCCTAAAAGAACAGAAAGTTTCCAAGAGGACAAGAGATCAAATCCTCTGTTCTAGTCTGTAGCTGGGAAGAAAGAAACATAAATTCTGCTATTCTCTGTTGTTAAGTTACCCGCTCTTTCAGTTGTGCTTCTTCTTGCTTCATTTTTTCATATTTGTGCCTCGATTCTGTTGCTTCTTTTAACAACTAGAAGACAGAAACATTCTGACAGAATACTAACAACAATTATAAACATGGTCAAAATATCTAACAGATATTTTAATCTTCCAGTAATTATTCTAGCAATAATGACAGGTCAACCCAATTATCTCAATTTCCAACTGCTTGTACTTCTTATCTGCTCCACTGGTGAACACTTAAGAATGAAGGAATAATTGCTTAAGGAGAAAAAGTAGCCTAGAAGCATAATAAAGTTTGTAATACTTAGGGTTGAAATATTGTGTTTTACATGAAAATAACTGGACATCTATACATACAGACAGAAAATGCAGCTAAGAATCTTGACATTATGTAGGTTATTTAGAAAGCCCCTCAACTCTGTAACAGACAAGAGCAGGTTAAAACAATATGCAGCAAAGGAAAGAAAATAGACACCTAGTTTCTGGTCACTTTTTTAAAACCACAGGCAAAGAACAGCTAAAGGAAGAAAAGAGATTAGTTAATATTTGAGTTTTTCAGAAACATAGATAATAAAGATGCATAGTAAGCAGCTATGAAATTCAGTCACTGAATTTCTGAGGTAAAATGTCACATATTATATAAATAAGCCTTTAACCATAAAATGTACACATAGATATAGATATATACAAAATGTATACTCTAAATTGAAAGGTGCAACTAAGTTTAGTTGTGCACTGATATCTGTCAGTTTGCACTGAAGAGACATGCTGTGTGAAACATCTCTCCAAACCCTAGACTCATTCCATATGAGAGGCTTGAATAAGAAAAACATGAAGGAACTAAATATTCACAACACGCTCTACTCAGGGCATACATTACTTGAATGAAGAAAATGTAATACACCACATTATTAAAATCATTTGTCAAATTTTTCATTCATAGAATATAGTTTCATTTCCACGGGGCAAATGCATATACTCAAATGAGATTTTTTCTGTGTTCTCAATTATGGACAGACAAAATCTGAATACATATTCTAGCAACAATGCTGACTAAGACACAGATAATTTTGTCAGAAAATTATACCAGAATATAATCAATCAAAGTAAACAAATCATTTACCAATTTTAAATTGCTTATTTAAAAATGAAACATAACACTAGGTAGAAGTCTCACATTCACTAAGTTCACTAAGTTCACTAAGTTAACTGTCCCTAACTCTCAAGGCCTATCTTGCCTAATAACTGGCACAATTCTTTAATTTGGTGACCACTGCATAGAAAGCAAAATTATCTTGTTTTTCCACTAATTTAATCTTATCTCCAGTAAATTTCATATGAAAATTTCATGAGAAACAGAAAGCTTAACATACACACACACACACACACACACACACACACACCCACACTCACATATCCCAAATCCAGAGAGAAAGAAATAAAATTCCATGCTCTGGTACTATGTTAAGTGAGGAGTTTGTTTTAAATGGCTTTGGTTACAATTTTGGCAATCTTTTTCTTGTTTTTCAAGAAGTAGAACTTACAAACTCTCTCTCTCTCTGATGTCTTTCATCAGCTTCTTT
>NW_016811201.1:36722-41381 GCF_001698545.2 Rhinopithecus bieti
CTAGAAACAAAAGTAAATAACTGCTAAAGCTAAGTGATATATTCTACTATAAGTCTGCAACTTCCATAATAAGTTTGAAACGTTCCTGAAACAGAGGAAAATGGTTTTAAAAGAGACTCAAAATCTTAAAGAAAAATATTTTCAAAAGTAGCATGAAAGGGTGTAAATTAAAATAACATTTTGATATGCATATATTTATTGTTTATTAATTTTAAATTGTCACTTTCTTTTTATTTCCAATTTTAATTTACTGAATAAAGATTTCAATATATATCTTGCTAGCTTAAAGCATAATAAAGGGGATTAATCCTTTGAAAATGGAAATCTTACCCTATATATTTGACCTCTAAAAGTAAAGAAAAAATAAAAATAAGCAGGTTATCACATATTTGCTTTTGATTTAGCCATCATACAACTTCCACATCAATGTATAAAATAACTCCAATGACCAGGTTCAACAATTATGAGTCCTCCACAAACTTTTTAC
This sequence comes from Rhinopithecus bieti, assembly GCF_001698545.2. Taxonomy (NCBI): domain Eukaryota; kingdom Metazoa; phylum Chordata; class Mammalia; order Primates; family Cercopithecidae; genus Rhinopithecus; species Rhinopithecus bieti. The sequence continues at coordinate 37,210 of NW_016811201.1, forward strand.
TTCACTGATTACACAAACAATATGACTAGGTGATGGGTAATTAGTAGGTTCCTTATTCTCACAAATAGCACAATTCTCCTATCTATATTGTTCAGATTGTCACAGAAATCTGATACAGAGGATCTGGGGACCAAATCTATATTATTAGACTGCCTAAGAGAAAAATATCTGTATGCTATAATGACAATCCAGTGGCATCATATGGGAGACAAGTGGTACACATCTCCTAGAAATCACTTCACTTATCCAACTCCACCGACACTTGGGCCAAGTGATGCTCCAATTTAGTCATTCTGTTTACAAGTGTCTACTCTTTTCCAAAGAAACATGTAATTTCCACTGTGCATACACAGAAGTTCTAAAATACTGTCCTGTGAAAGAGTTTTTACTTTTTGGTAGGGTGTAGCTTTTGGTACTGGTGAGCAGCTGTCTAGAAACAAACCAAATGCCATTTACCTCTTCCCTCAGTGCATATTGGTCAGTGAGCTTCTTTAGTTTCTCTTCCATTTCCACGTTCTCCTGCTGCACTTTGGCATTGTGTATTTCGTGCTGTTCCAGCTGGGCTTGAATTTCAGTTAAAGTAATTTGGAAATGTGCAGTTACTTCCTTAAGACCTTCTTCCTCCTCTTTTTTCTGCTGCATATATTCTTCCTTATTATCCAAAATAATGTACATTAAAAGTGTAAATCTATAGATAAAACTCTCAAAAAAGAAGTAACTGCTATGTGTATTCATTTATTGCTCCCATGAGGTGTTGCTTTCAAACTATAATTCCTCCCCTTTATTTATGATCAGAAATCTCTCCTTTAAAAGCAAGCAGCTTTTTCTAAGTAGATAATTAGAGAATAGCAAATGCCCTACTATAAAATAAGTATTCTCTGTTGATCCAGATATTCACTATACTATAATTACACATAAGTGAGGTGCTGCTCCACACAGGTTTTGCCACATTATTTTCCCAAATGTCATCCTCACTGGTTAGGCAGTATATCATCCTACATCAGCCTGAAGATCTTGCAGCCTACATTCTGAGTCACACTTTCCCCTTTATAACAGGGAAGGGACAAACTAAGTCATTATTTTACAAAGTTTACTTTCAAAATCTTACTAGGATACAAGTGTCAAAAGACCTCTACCTACACAGTTATCAATACAGTCTAAATATTAACAGTGCTATTTACTTTTATTATATTTAAATCCAATATTTCAAAAGCAAGAAAAATAAACACAAACCTTACAAGTAAGAACTGGTTTCACCAGCTGTCCTATGTTCTTGAGAGTTTACTGTGATGAGGGTGATCCAGCACCATCAAAATAATACTCCAACTATACACCCCTCTGGCAATACCACAAAGTCAGACAAATTCCTCTGATGGATGGCAGCTTCTTTCCAGGATCTCTGCTTTTTACTTGTTATTGAGACAAGCTGTCATACTTAATCCTTATTCTGTTATAATCAGCCTAGTTGTTAGTAATATTCTAAAAGTATTTAGCAACCAAATAGCCAAGGATGGCAGAATGTAGTTTAGAATGTATCCTATTAACTTTTATAGTAGAGCTCTACAATGTGTTTTTCTTTCTCAAACTCACACTGACTATGGCTACTGGTTTCTTCATTTCAGCTGTTTTTCACTCATTAACAAAACAGGACATGGTAACCAACTACACCAGAGACCAACAAAAAAGTCTGGCAACTTTGAGCTTTTAAGCAGGAGAGCTGGGAACATAAAACCAATGCCATCTAGATTCCCTGTGATCAAGTATACGGTAGATTAAGGTAGAGCTTATCCTTGAATCTGAAATCAAAATTTACGTAGAGTGAGTCTTAAATTTAGAGTTACCTCACAAGCAGCATCAGCTCAAGCAAAACAAAAAGCAAGGTATCTCTGTGTTAAGATGTTTACAAAGTCCTCTGCTTAGGAATCTGATCTGCCAGCATAAGTGTACCTGAGCCAGTTAACAAGCAGCCATTATAGCAACTAATTCCCATTAAAAGACACAGAGCAAGAATTTATTTTAAGTAGATACAAGGCGATTATATAAGCAGCCTAAGTAGTTCCTGAAACACAGTAAAATAAACCAACTAACCTTTAATGTCTTATTTTGACGCTGAAGTTCCCTGCAAAGAGACTCTAGCTTGCTTCTTGCCAAGATGGTCTTGCTGTGTTCACTCTGCAAGTGAACTTTCTCTTTCACAATCTGAGCTTGCTTATTCTGCAGAATCTTCATTTGTCTCTGAACATTCCTGCTTTCCTCCAGCTAAAATTAATAACACTTTACATTTAGGAAGTATAGTAATCTGAGTTATAGTTCTATGCACTGCAATTACAGTCGTGGAACACTTTATGCTCCCCTCTTTTCTAGTGACAGGAAAGTATGTAAATAATTTTGTGTAGCAAGAAAAGCAATCTTAATCTCCATTTTCATTAACAGGAAAACTAACCTTTTAATCAAAAGCTTATTTCAGATGAAAATGATATAGTTTTCCTATTCTACAGGAGCTATTTTATTGAAACAGCTACCAAAATTAAAACACAATAAGCAGTGCTCAAGATTCATCAGTCCAGTCAGTTTCAGATTTATAATAAATGATTCTAAATTATACTACTAGGTAACATAGTGCTCACCCTGATTCTTGAGTAAAGCTTTTATGAAAAATAAAACACTGACGAGGCAAACATTTCAAGAGAGAATGACATATCAAGAAACTTATCAAACATCCTTGCAGGCAATATTCTTACAGCTATTAAAAACATCTTTACTAGCCAGGATGGTGGTTCATGACTGTAATCTCACTCAACACTTTGGGAAGTAGAGGTGGGAGGATCACTTGAGCCCAGGAGTTCACGACCAGCCTGGGCAAAATACCAAAACTCCATCTCTACAAAGAATTTTTCAAAATTAGCCATGCATGCTGGTGCATGTCTGCAGTGCCAGGTACTCAGCAAGCTAATGCAGGAGAATTGCTTGAGCCTAGGTGTTCAAGGCTCTAGTGAACTGTGACAGAACCATGGCATACCAGCGTGAGTGACAGTGCGAGACTCTGACTAAAATAAAATAAAATAAATTAAATAAATAAATAAATAAATAATGCAGTATTTCAGTCACTTCCACCCCTACCGTGGCCAATTTTACAAAGTGCGTTTTCAGATCTACTAAATCAGAATCTTCAATTTGACAATCCTTGTGTGATTTCTATGTGTTTGAGAACCACTTTAGATGACCAAGCTACACTATGCAGTCAATTTGCTCTTTCTTCCCTAACCCTTTCATGGCTGACTGCTAGGAAATCTAACCTTCTAGTGCAGTGCTTTTTCTACCAGAAATTCAATTATTTTGTCAGTTTTTCTTTTATCTTCTTTGTTCCTGTCTTCTTTTTCTGGCGTTTCTCACATGATTTTCCTCAGGCTGATGTAACAACTGAGACTGGCTTCCATATCCAATGGAAGCATTCCCTTCCTGAACAGAGCAATGAACAACTTTATTTTCTACTCTCTTTGCTTTTGGACAATTCTAAGCTATTTGCATTTATTTTCAGGGATTCCTGCTTCTCAAAATATCAGAAAGTGCCAGGCTGCTAAGTAGGTGGCACTTGAAGATGCCAGCTGAGTGGAAGTAACTATGAACCAAATGAGAGAATAGTAACTATTATTGTTACAGCTTTATTCTTGGAGTTGATTATTAACTAAATATTTGTTTTGTGCATTTACGATATGGAGTTGCTGCTTTAACATCATTTGAAAATGTACAAAAACTGACAGTGATAATTTCCATAAATGTTTCACAAAACAGAATTTTAGCGTGTACATTAATTATAAAAAATTTCCCATGATTCTTCAAAAAGTTCTGTATCTTTTTCATTATTTGCTTTACAAAGGCTGGTAGGGTTTCCCTGTTGAGAATGTTTCCACAGTCTCTGAAAAAAGAATTTTGTTTCAAATCATATAGGTCAAAACAACTCTTCTATAGAAGAGGTGAATTTTCCTGGAAAATGGAAAACAGAACAATGCTTGGCATATAGTAGATATTTAATAAATATTTCCTGAGCCACAGTACAATTTTACTAAACAATTTTATCTCACTCACAATTTTAATCAAGAATGGTTTAGAGCTTGAATCTGCAGAATTCCTTTGGGAAATGTTAAATACAGAAACCACTTCCTCCCAATTGT
>NW_016811201.1:43534-48626 GCF_001698545.2 Rhinopithecus bieti
ATATCATATTCTTAATCCTAATTGTGAAGCTAACAGAATGGAAGGGATAAAACAAATTCTAAAAATCAGTCTTATTTAACTCTTTCTAAACTACAGATAGCATTATGTCCTCCCTAAATTTGAGTGAATAATCTTTTAAGCAAAATATGCATACATATTGTTTTCATACTAATTATTAGGTTATTTTCAAAGGTACAAAAAGCAAGGTAAATCAAATACTAATGACATCAAATTGGCCTCAACATTTCTTAAAACATAAGTTCCTCTTACACAGAGAAGTAACTAAGTTTCTTATAAATGGGCTTTTTTTGCTGTTTTTGTTCCCTACGCATAACTGGAGATGACAGGTGGACTAAACCAACTGAAGAAACAAGTTTACTAGGCAACACTTACCTCCAAACAGGCCAAGTTCATAATCACTCATGCTGCGAAAATGTAAAACAAAAGACTAGTATGTGACAACATTCACCCATAGACCAGAGATCATTACCTAAGACTTTTTCTTTGTTCCTGTTGCATTGTAAATCTTGTTGACCACGGGGAGGGGTTACTTCTTGTGCAGGAAGCTCATTTCTTGACTCTTGAGTGCAGTGCACTGGGCTCACCCAACTCCTGTTCTTTGTTATAAAGTCACTGCCTTCTCTATCTTCTAACAAATGCTTATTACTTGTGGCACTGTAATTTGAGTCTTGATGTTGAAGAATATCATTTGATTCAGAGTTACACAACATATCCGCTTTCTCTCTTAGCCCACAAATTCCAGCTTCTTCCATTATGCTACTCACAAACTAGAGGGAAGGAGAGTAAGCAAAAAAGTTGAAGAAAGAGTTAAATGTTATCAAGCAAAGAAAACCAAGCAGCGCTAAAAAGTTCAATTTTCCATACCTCTATGCTTTTGTACATTTTGTATATCTGACAATCAACAAGCAGGTCATAAAGCCTAACATTTTTTTTTTTGCTTTTCATAGAGGTTTGTAAAGTAACACTACATTTTTTTTTTTTTTTTTTTTGAGATGGAGTCTCACTCTGTCACCCAAGCTAGACTGCAGTGGCCTGATCTTGGCTCAATGAAAGCTCCGCCTCCCAGGTTCACACAATTCTCCTACCTCAGCTGCCTGTCTAGCTGGGACTACAAGTACCCGCCATCAAGCCCAGCTAATTTTTTGTATTTTTAGTAGAGACAGGGTTTCACCATGTTAGCCAGGATGCTCTGCATCTCCTAACCTCGTGATCCGCCTGCTTAGCCTCCCAAAGTGCTGGGATTACAGGCGTGAGCCACCATGCCCAGCCAAGTAACACTACTTCCTAACAATCTAAAGTAAATCTGGTGGTTTCTAATTTCACAAAGAGGTGACCTAACTGCAAAGTATAAAGATATTAAAATTAGGAGGTTCCAAGATGGACGAATAGGAACAGCTCCAATCTGACACTCCCAGCATGAGTGACACAAAAGACAGGTGATTTCTGCATTTCCAACTGAGGTAGCAGATTCATCTCACTGGGGCTTGTCAGACAGTGGGTGCAGCCCATAGGGCAGGGTGGCACACTGCCTCATCCAGGAAGGGCAAGGGGTCAGAGAATTCCCTTTCCTAGCAAAGGGAGGCTGTGACAGAAGGTACCTAGAAAATCGGGACACTCCCACCCTAATACTATGCTTTTCCAACAGCCTTAGCAAACTGACACACCAGATTATATCCCATGCCTGGCTCAGAGGATCCCACGCCCATGAAACTTCGCTCACTGCTAGCACAGCAGTCTGAGATTGAACTGCAAGGCAGCAGCGATGCAGGAGGGGCACCTGCCATTGCTGAGGCTTCAGTAGGTAAACAGAGTGGCTGGGAATTTCAAACTGGGTGGAGCCCACCATAGCTCAAGGACGCCTGCCTGCCTCTATTGACTCCACCTCTGGGGGTAGGGCATAGCTAAACAAAAGGCAGAAGAGACTTCTGCAGATTTAAACATCCTTGTCTGATAGTCTTGAAGAGAGTAATGGTTCTCCCAGCACAGAGTTTGAGATCGGAGAAAAAACAGACTGCATCCTCAAGTGGGTCCCTGACCCCAGAGCAGACTAACTGGTAGACACCTCCCAGTAGGGGCTGACTGACACCTCATACAGCCAGGTGGCCCTGAGACAAAGCTTCCCAAGGAAGATCAGGCAGCAACATCTGCCGTTACACATTATTTGCTGTTCTGCAGCCTCCGCTGGTGATACCCAGGCAAACAAGGTCTGGAGTGGACCTCTGGCAAACTCCAACAGACATGCAGCTGAGGGTCCTGACTGTCAGAAGGAAAACTAACAAACAGAAAGGAAATCTATACCAAAACACCATCTGCACGTCACCATCATCAAAGACCGAAGCTAGATAAAACCACAAAGATGGGGAGAAACCAGATCAGAAAAGCTGAAGATTCTAAAAATCAGAGTGCCTCTTCTCCTCCAAAGGAACACAGCTCCTCAGCAGCAATGGAATGAAGCTAGACAGAGAATGACTTTTACAAGTTGAGAGAAAACGGCTTCAGATGATGGACAATAACAAACCTCTTCCAGCTAAAAGAGGATGTTCAAACCCATCGCAAAGAAGCTAAAAACCTTGAAAAAAGATTAGACAAATGGCTAACTAGAATGAATACTGTAGAGAAGTCCTTAAATGACCTGATGGAGTTGAAAACCATGGCACGAGAACTACATGAGGCATGCACAAGCCTAACTAGCTGATGTGATCAAGTGAAAGAAAGGATATCAGTGATTGAAGATCAATTGAATGAAATGAAGGGAGAAGAGAGTTTAGAGAAAAAAGATAAAAAGAACTGAAGCCTCCAAGAAATATAGGACTATGTGAAAAGACCAAATCTACGTCTGACTGGTGTACCTGAAAGTGATGGGAAAATGGAAACAAGTTGGAAAACACTCCAGGATATTACCTAGGAGAACTTCCCCAACCTAGCGAGGCAGGCCCACATTTATATTCGGAAATACAGAGAACACCACAAAGATACTCTTCGAGAAGAGCAACTCCAAGACACATGTCAGATTCACCAAAGTTGAAATGAAGGAAAAAATGTTAAGGGCAGCCAGAGAGAAAGGTCGGATTACCCACAAACGGAAACCCATCAGACTAACAACGGCTCTCTCAGCAGAAATCTTACATGCCAGAAGAAAGTGTGGGCTAACATTCAACATTCTTAAAGAAAAGAATTTTCAACCCAGAATTTCATATCCAGCCAAACTAAGCTTCATAAGTGAAGGAGAAATAAAACCTGTTATAGACAAACAAATGCTGAGAGATTTTGTCACCACCAGGCGTGTGCTACAAGAGCTCCTGAAGGAAGCACTAAACATGGAAAGGAACAACTGGCACCAGTCACTGCAAAAACATGCCAAATTGTACAGACCACCAATGCTAGGAAGAAACTACATCAACTAACGAGCAAGCCAGCTAACACCATAATGACAGGAAAAAATTCACACATGAAAATACTAACCTTAAATGTAAATGGGCTAAATGCTCCAACTAAAGACACAGTCTGGCAAATTGGAAAGAGTCAAGACCCATCAGTGTGCTGTATTCAGGAAACAGATCTCACGTACAGAGACACACATAGGCTCAAAATAAAGGGATGGAGGAAGATCTACAAAGCTACATGGAAAACAAACAAACAAAAAAAGCAGGGGTTGCAATCCTAGTCTCTCATAAAACAGACTTGAAACCAACAAAGATCAAAAGAGACAAAGAAGGCCATTACATAATGGTAAAGGGATCAATTCAACAAGAAGAGCTAACTATCCTAAATATATATGCACCCAATACAGGAGCACCCAGATTCATAAAGCAAGTCCTTAGAGACGTAAAAAGAGACTTAGACTCCCATACAATAATAATGCGAGACTTTACCACCCCACTGTCAACATTAGACAGATCAATGAGACAGAAAGTTTAAGAAGGATATCCAGAATTGAACTCAGCTCTGCATCAAGCGGACCTAATAGACATCTACAGAACTCTCCACCATAAATCAACAGAATATACATTCTTCTCAGTACCACATCACACTTACTCCAAAATTGACCACATAGTTGGAAGTAAAGCACTCCTCAGTAAATGTAAAAGAACAGAAATTATAACAAACTGTCTTTCAGACCACAGTGCAATCACCCTAGAAGTCAGGATTTAAAAACTCACTCAAAACCGCTCAACTGCATGGAAACTGAACAAACTGCTCCTGAATGACTACAGGGTACGTAATGAAATGAAGACAAATAAAGATGTTATTTGAAACCGATGAGAACAAAGACACAACATACCAGAATCTCTGGGACATGTTTAAAGCAGTGTGTAGATGGAAAATTATACCAGTAAATGCCCACAGGAGAAAGCAGCAAAGATCTAAAATTGATACCCTAACATCACAATTAAAAGAACTAGAGAAGCAAGAGCAAACACATTCAAAACCTAACAGAAGGCAAGAAATAACTAAGATCAGAGCAAAACTGAAGGAGATAGAGACACAAAAAAACTCTCCAAAAAAAATCAACGAATCCAGAAGCTGGTTTTGTGAAAAGATTAACAAAATTGACAGATTGCTACCAAGACTAATAAAGAAGAAAAGAGAGAAGAATCAAATAGACACAATAAAAAATGATAAAGGGGATATCACCACCGACCCCACAGAAACACAAACTACCATCAGAGAATACTATAAACACCTCTATGCAAATCAACTAGAAAACCTAGAAGAAATGGATAAACTCCTGGACACATACACCCTCCCAAAACGAAACCAGGAAGAACTGAATATCTGAATAGACCAATAGCAGGCTCTGAAATTGAGGCAATAATTAATAGCCTACCAACCAAAAAAAAGTCCAGGATCAGATGGATTCACAGTCGAAATCTACCAGAGGTACAAAGAGGAGCTGGTACCATTCCTTCTGAAACTATTCCAATCAGTAGATAAAGAGGGAATCCTCCAGAATTCATTTTATGAGGCCAGCATCATCCTGATACCAAAGCCTGGCAGAGACATAACAAAAAAAAGAGAATTTTAGACCAATATCCCTGATGAACATCGATGCAAAAATCCTCAACAAAAT
>NW_016811201.1:49249-66314 GCF_001698545.2 Rhinopithecus bieti
TAACCCTAGAAGAAAATCTAGGTAGTACCATTCAGGACATAGGCATGGGCAAGGACTTCATGTCTAAAACACCAAAAGCAATGGCAGCAAAAGCCAAAATTGACAAATGGGATCTAATTAAACTAAAGAGCTTCTGCACAGCAAAAGAAACTACCACCAGAGTGAACAGGCAACCTAGAGAATGGGAGAACATTTTTACAATCTACCCATCTAACAAACGGCTAATATCCAGAATCTACAAAGAACTTAAACAAATTTACAAGAAAAAAATCAAAAAAACCCATCAAAAAGTGGGCAAAGGGTATGAAAAGACACATCTCAAAAGAAGACATTCATACAGCCAACAGACACATGAAAAAATGCTCATCATAACTCGCCATCAGAGAAATGCAAATCAAAACCACAATGAGATACCATCTCACACCAGTTAGAATGGTGATCATTAAAGAGTCAGGAAACAACAGGTGCTGGAGAGGACGTAGAGAAATACAAACATTTTTACACTGTTGGTAGGACTGTAAACAAGTTCAACCATTGTGGAAGTCAGTATGGCGATTCCTCAAGGATCTAGAACTAGAAGTACCATATGACCCAGCCATCCCATATACTGGGCATATACCCAGAGGATTATAAACCATGCGGCTATAAAGACACATGCACACCTATGTTTATTGCAGCACTATTCACAATAGCAAAGACTTGGAACTAACTCAAATGTCCATCAATGATAGACTGGATTCAGAAAATTCACATATACACCAAGGAATACTATGCAGCCATAAATAAGGATGCATCCATGTCCTTTGCAGGATATGGATGAAGCTAGAAACCATCATTCTGAGCAAACTATTGCAAGGATAGAAATTCAAACACCACATGTTCTCACTCATAGTTGGGAACTCAACAATGACAACACTTGGACACAGGGTGGACAATCACCCACTGGGGTCTGTTGTGGGGTAGGGCGAAGGGTGAGGGATAGCATTAAGAGATATACCTAATGTAAGTGACAAGTTAATGGGTGCAGTACACCAACATGGCATGTATATACATATATAGCAAACCTGCATATTGTACACATGTACCCTAGAACTTAAGTATAATTTAAAAAAAGGGGGGGGTGGTTGGCAAACAAACCTCACAAAAGGCAGAAAAAAAATTTCAAGAAAAAAAGAAGATATTAAAAATAAATCATTACCAAGTATCATCATATAACGGTGGCATATGAAAATCCAAGGTTCACTCTCCACAAAACAGCTGGAGCTAGCAAATCTGTCAAACTTTTCAGACTCCTACAATCTTTTAAAACTTTACAACACAGGGGAAAGCTTACTGAATAAAAAAGTTTGTTTTCCATAATAAAGTACTGTAAGATTTTCATTGCCTGCATACCACCCCATACCCTAGGGTAACGGTAGCCAACAGATCTCCTGGTGCAAACTGCTAGTGCCAGAGGGAGCAATGAGGATCTTATTCTCTAAAAAATGTGAAACTAGGTTTTTAACTGTCTGAGGGTTCCCTAAGAAGGCTGTGCATAAGGTTGCCTTTGTTTCATATGGAGAGCTGAGGCTACTTTCAGGAAGTGTCAGAAAAAAGCTTTAAAGGCAGGAGTACTAAGTGCAGCAATAATGTCTCTAACATGACTTCTGCTACTTTAATGAGAAGAATGACTAGGCATGGAGTCAAGTTTCCCAGTCCCTGAATGAAACCAAAGGCCATACATAGCTCTCCTGGCATAGTGAGGAGCTATGGCAAATGAACAGCTAATCCATGCAGACTTTCTGAGTCTCTGGCTGTGTCCCAGTGTCCCAAAGGAAAACTGGGACACTGAGTATAGCTATCCACAGAAAGGGATCATGCCCTCTTAGTTTCCTCCTGAGTAATTATCAGGACAAAAAAGATGCACAGTTATATGAATATAAAACTACTCTGAAAATTCAGCATTCTATTCTGGCATTCTACTCTTCAGGCATAATGCTTCTTTTTTTCCCTGACAAATCCAGGTGCAGAATGGGATAGGGAATCCAGCTACCTGGTTTCCCCTGTGACTGACCTAGTTCTAGATCATGAGGATGCTGACCACAAAGTCTCCCTATCATGGCCCACACAGCAAGAGAGGAGAACATAACGGAGCTCTGAAAGGTTTATAGATACTCTCATCGCTTTAGCGTCTCACATTTCTGGACAAACCATGTACTGTGAGTAGGGGATGACTGAATGGAAATCAAAGTTATAATTACTAGAAACACAGACTGTGGCAGTAGAAAAACCTAGGAACAAGGGAATTAAAATATTAAGACTCTAAGGTATAAGAACAGGACATTAATGATTCTTTTAAATCTCCTCCTGAAGACTTACACATACACAATATGTGTGCACATGCATATACCCTTGTGTGTCTTTCCCAAAGACAGTAAGCCTGCTAAATTTGCTTTCCTAGCTAGTCAACTCAGATGATTTGATTGCCATTCAATGGATGTCCCAGCTCCCAAACCTTCCCAATTAATTATCGCTGGATGTCTTCTCCGACTCCTGTAGTCATTAGTCATTCTATGAACAGACAAATGCCATCCAGCTTGTGTTACGTACAGAAAGGAAAAGTGACTGATTGGTCTCAGTTAGCTCCTGCAAAAAAGACTCACTTTAATTATTCACTTAACAGCCAGCCAAGGAGTCATGTTAAAGCACAGTAACCCTGTGGCCACTTGAACACGGACATAGGTCCAGTATAGGGGACCCCAATAATCATAAACACGTTATTTGCAGACACACCACATATGCCTCCCGGGTGGAAGACAGGTATTAATATTAGAAAATACTATGACTACTATGTCACAAGTAGTTATAACAGATCTTCAAGTGTTTAAGGATACAGAGTAGATTATGTAACCCTAAAAACAACTGTGAAGTGCTCTCCACAATGAGGTTATCTTTGCTTAGTTGTTGAAGACCCCAAAAGGGACAACTGACTCATTTATACGCACACTGAAGTAGTTATCCTTACAATGGCAGTCACTCAGTTACAAAAGTATAATATGTTTGAGATTTAACTAGTAAACTTATGAGATAAACTGAACAGATCTCGTCTCAGCCTATGATGGTCAGATTAAACAACATTGCCAATGAAGTTGTATAATCAAAGGAAAATTGAACCGAAGTCAGTATGGTGTTTCTGCTATTTTAGGAGCAGAGATACAGAGCACTTTTGTTCCACAGTATTTTTTCAAGGATTCCTGTATACCAAGCAGTCTTAGAAAAAAATAAAAATGCTATTACATCTATAAGCAAAGAGTAGGTTTGCTTACTACCTGTGTAAGATTACAATAAGTTTAGCAGCTTATCTCATTACATTACATTCCTTCTGGAGACTCTACAGGAGCATATGTGCCCTAGCCTCTTCCACAGGCTAACAATATTAGAAAATGAGATTTTTAAACATTAGTTAGAGGCTGCCTGCATTTCTTAGATCTCTGCTTCCTCTATCTGCAAAACTAGTAATGACAAGTCCAGTGCTATGCATAATGCCATCTCTCTGGTTGACTCTTCTGCCTTCTTTTTTCATTTAAGAAGATTCTTGTGATTTCACTGGGCGCAGCCAGATAGCCCTACATAATTTTCCTCTCTCAAAATCCTAACTTTAAACAACATCTACAATAGCACCTTTTCCCAATATGATAATTCACAGATTTCAGGACTTAAAACATGGTCATCATATGATAATTCACAGATTTCAGGACTTAAAACATGGTCATCTTTGGGCAGTCAGTGTTCTGTCTACCACACTGTCCAGTATAAAAAGTTTCAGGTTCCATAAGCTCATGATTTGTCTTCTATTTTGTAAATACTGTCTGGTTCTCAACACATCAACTTATAGGAAATGAGGTTCAGGACAGAGGCGCAAATGTGGACACAGTGGTAGATGCCATTGTGAAAAACTTGTTTCAGCTGGACGCAGTGGCTCACGCTTGTAATCCCAGTACTTTAGGAGGCCGAGGTGGGCGGATCACGAGGTCAGGAGATGGAGACCATACTGGCTAACAGAGTAAAACCCCATCTCTATTAAAAAATACCAAAAATATTATCTAGGCCTGGTGGTGGGTGCCTGTACTCCCAGGTACTCAGGAGTCTGAGGCAAGAAAATGGCATGAACCCCGGAGGCAGAGCTTGCAGTGAGTTGAGAAGTCGAGATCGCGCCTCTCCCCTCCACCCTGGATGGGTTAGTATTTTACTTCCCTTGTGTGTAGGTTTTTCTACGGCCACAGTCTGGATTTCTAGTAACTATAACTTTGACTTCCATTCAGACATCCCCTACTCACAGTACATGGTTTGTCCAGAAATGTGAGATGCTAATGGGATGAGATTATCTATAAACCTTTCAGAATTCCATTATGTTCTCCTCTCTTGCTTGTGTGGGCCATCATAGGGTGGGCCATCATAGGGAGACTTTGTGGTCAGTATCCTTGTGGTCCAGAACTAGGTCAGTCACAGGGGAAAACAGGTAGCTGGGTCCCCTATCCCCATTCTGCACTTGTATTTGCCAGCGACAGAGCGAGACTCCATCACAAGAAAAAAAAAAGAGAAACTATTGTTTCAATAGCTCTGTCAATATCCATAAACTATGGCAATTTTATTAATTTGCAAATACAATTTCTGATCCTTCATACTTCTTTTTTTATTATTATAGTTTATGTTCTGGGGTACTTGTGCAGAACGTTCAGGTTTATACATGTGTATACATAGGTATACACATGCCATGGTAGTTTGCTGCACCTATCAACCCATCATCTACATTAGGTATGTCTCCTAATGTTATCCCTCCCCTAGGATCACACCCCTGACAGGCCCTGGTGTGTGATGTTTCCCTCCCTGTATCCATGTGTTCTCATTCTTCAACTTTCACCTATGAGTGAGAACATGCAGTGTTCGGTTTTCTGTTCTTGTGTTAGTTTGCTAAAAGTGATGCTTTCCAACTTCATCCATGTCCCTGCAAAGGACATGAACTCATCCCTTTTTTATGGCTGCATAATATTGCATGGTGGCTATGTGTTATGTTTTCTTTATCCAATCTGTCATTGATGGGCATGTGGGTTAGGTCCACGTCTTTGCTATTGTGTGTTATTGTCAATAAACATTCCTACATGTTTTTATAATAATAATAGTATATAAGATATGATAGTATAATAGTTCTTACTACTATGGTTATCCTAATTAAGGTCAGACATTTTACAGAAAATGAACCAAATAAGTATGGGAGGATAAACAATACAGTTATTCATTGCAATGATAAAATCAAGCTTTCTAGTGAAAATTAGAATTTTGGAAAGTTTCAATCTGCATTAATCTGGCAGTTTCCCACTCTTTGAAGACTTTTCTGATAAGGGTAGTAACTAATATTGACAAATCTCATTTTCTAAAATTGTAAACCATCTGAAAGATCTGTAGCAACTCAGTGAACCAATATTTCCAAATGATTAAACACATTAAAATTATATTGGAAAGCGCACAAAATTCACTTAAGCATAAAAAGATGACTGAAGTTTAATATAACACAGAAAAAGAGTTCCTGATTCCAATTAAGGGGGTCCCTTCAAAAAAAAAAAAAAAGAAACATTTTGTTTTTTTTTTCTGAGCATGGAGGTCTCAGGTCTTCGCTTCTGTCGCCCGGGCTGGAGTGGCAGTGGCCGGGATCTAGCTCACTGCAAGCTTCGCCCCCCTTCCCGGGTTCACACCATTCTCCCTGCCTCAGCCTCTCGAGTAGCTGGGACTACAGGTGCCCGCTGCCACTCCTGGCTAATTTTTTGTATTTTTTAGTAGAGACGGGGTTTCACCATGTTAGACAAGATGATCTCAATCTCCTGACCTCACGATCCACCTGCCTCCGTCTCCCAAAGTGCCTGGATTACAGGCATGAGCCACTGCACCCAGACAATAATTTTTAACTAAAAGTATCTTAGGCCAAAAAGTTTGAGAAGTGCTACCTAAGTACAGCAGGGATATATAAAGAATCAAAGGAAAGACATCGTCTAGTGAAGTCCAGATGTTGGCACCTATTGTCAGGCAAATCCAAGGAAATGTGAAAAGTTTCACTTTCTTCTTAGCCAACCATACCTAAGATATAGGTCTCAAATTGCTAAGTGGTTGGTATATCAATTAATGCAAATGAGTGGTGGCAGAGAATTCACAGGTGACAGAGAATTCACATAAAGCATTTTCCCTTGTCCTTCATTGTTTGGCTCACTGTCATGAAGCCAGTTGCAACAGCTTTTAATCTACTTTTTCATTTAATCTAGAGAAATAACTTATAGGCAGGTATGATAAACAGATAATCGCAGGACGAGCCAATTACAGTTTGTCCAGGGATATGAATCAAAGACATGAAAACATGAGAATAAATGATTATCAATAACTACAACATTCCAAAGAGTATGGTCTTTCAAGAGCAGAGTAAACATGGAGTTCTGACGGCGAATATAAAACTCCAACAAAATAACATCCTAGGAGTTAGTACAAGTACTACCTGTAACAGCGAAAGTACCTGAAGTGATTGCTGTGGTACACAAACGAATACACAGAGCTACTCACAAGTAAATTAGAAGAGAAATAGTCATTGCTAAATTTAGGAAAGAGGAAATCAAAAGAAGCCTAGAATTAGTAAAAGAGTTTCAGAAAGGGTAAATTATTATAGTCATGTTTAGTTTCATAATTTCTACACTACTAGTAGGTTCTCATAAGGTAATCCTCTGTCTTAGATCACTAAGTTTGCCTTTTAAAGCATGCACAACTGCACTGTATTTACACTTAATACTTATGGCTATTTTATCTATAAAACTGAAAGGGGTTACAACTAGTTCTAAAACTCTAACACTGTGATTATTTGCAAGTGGAGATATCTCTATGAATCTAAATGCCAACCTTGGCAGCAAAAGAATTAGGGAATCGAAAACCAAAGACTGTAATGCCCAAAGATGCTGAAATATGCTTTTGCCTTACTTGTTTTGGAAAAGGCCACTAACTGGGTCACTCAATTAGAATCGTCAAGTCACACATTTCTAGATTTCCAATGGTTCTCAACTTTTATGGATTACCTAAATGGAACTACTTGGTCACAATTTTATGAAGCTACACTTCCCCAGCTCCAATTAAACCAATAATAATAAGTTAAGAGACATCAAGCCTTTTATTTTACCCAGATCATTTTAACATATGTTGACACTATTGCCAGACTGTTAGGAAAAACGAAACTCTAAGTCTCGTCTAAGTGTGCTCTTCTAAACTCTCAATACAGAATATTTCATCTCTGGTCACCAATATGTGAGGATTTCTGTCCATTCTTAGCAATTCTTCAGCGGACAACAAATGGGTAGCCTAGGATTCAATTTAATTCTGGTCACTAGTCACCTAGAAAGAATGAAAATCTCTACAATTTAAGACGTCAGTCCCACTAGACTGCCCCCATTTCAGATGTCAGCCACACGGCTCATTTTGTAAACTATGCTGCCCTCAACCTCCTCCTTAGGTTCAATTAATTGGCTAGAGTGGCTCACAGAAGTTAGAGAAACACTTACACTTACAGGGTTATTATAATGAATATTACAAAGGATACAAATGAAGAGCTAGACAGAAGAGATGCAAACAGTGAAGTATGTGGGAAGGAGCATGAGGCTTCCCTGTTCCAGGAACCTCTTGGACCCTTCACACATCAAGCTATCCGGAAGTTATTTAAACCTCATTCACTAGGTGTTTACGAGGCTTCAATGCATAAGCATAACTGACTACATTACTGGTGGCTGGTGATCAACTAAACCTTCAGCCTCTGGTGCTGTCTCTGAAGAGTTTGGGATAAGACTGAAAGTCCCAATCTTCTAATCACAAGGTTGGTTTCTCTGGCAACTGCCTCCCATGCTGGGGCTAAGAACACACTAATAGTCACCTCATTAGAAAAAGATTCTCCTATCACCAGGAAATTCCAAGGGATTTAGCAGCTATTTGTCAAATGCTCCTATTACTCACAAAATTAGAAAGGTCATAAGAGCTCCATGTCAGGAACTGGAGGTCAAAGACTACATATTAGAAGAAAAAATTATCCCAGCATCCCAACAACAAGGGTTTTAGGAGCTATATATTAGGAAAAGGGGCAAAGACCAAATATATTTATTATTTCACAGAGGATAGTCTGTTTTCTCTTTTCAGTTTACAGAGGTTGTCTCCATTATTTGGTTTATATTCCTGCCTCCATCTTTAAAATCAACAGCAAAACATCCTGAGATCTCTCTCTCACTCTCTCTCTTTTCTCTCTTTCT
This sequence comes from Rhinopithecus bieti, assembly GCF_001698545.2. Classification (NCBI taxonomy): domain Eukaryota; kingdom Metazoa; phylum Chordata; class Mammalia; order Primates; family Cercopithecidae; genus Rhinopithecus; species Rhinopithecus bieti. The sequence goes on from NW_016811201.1 coordinate 57,550, forward strand.
CTGTGTCTCTCTGACATCCCTTTACTTCTTTTGGTGGGGGGCAGTGGGAGCTATAAATTCTCCTTTTAATCTTCTTTCTTATTTTAAAATATTTTAAAACAAATAAAACTTATATATTCCTAGGACATCTCTTTTCTGACTGATCTTCCTCCCCTCCTCGTAAAAGAACTGTGATTGATTACACTCGTCCACTACGTAATCCAAGATAATCTTCCTGTCTCAGGATCCTACTTTGTGACATGTGCAAATCAAGTTTTGCCAAGCAGGGCAACATATTCACAGGTATCAGAGATCAGGACATAAATATGATTTGACGAGTTGGGGCATATTATTCTATCCACCACATATATGTTATTGCCTTTAATGTGGTTCACACTTCAATTCTTAAAAGAGAAACTCTCTTCCAAACTAATAGCACAACTTCTAGAATCAGCTCTCCACCAAACAATACTGCCTTGTGTGAGAACACAAAATGTATCATCTTCTCTAGCAAATATTGTCATGACATAATTAAAGGGGAGTAGTGTACTGGAGTGAGGATCATTGAAGGACATTTTGGAATTGTTACATTCTAACAAAATCCAAGGCAATGAAGATTAACAAAATTATCTTGGTGGCACAGAGAGACAACATGGGATATTTTATAAATCTGTCCCATCAACTCATCATCAACACATAAAACTCGCAGTTTTAAGTACCAACATAAATTCAACTAGGAAATGGGCTAAATCATAAAAACATAATCTCAGTGTCTGAGTGGATATTGAGGTCAACTAACATCTTTTTTTCTTTTGAATATACTACCTGGTAAAATTTTAACACAGTTCACATGCACTGCTTTAAACAGCATATTAAATTTATATAATACTTTATATGTCTAAATGCTGTCACAGATACTATAGTATCTAACAGTTACTTTGTACATCACATTAAGATCAAGGAAAAAAGAACTGGGAAGAGATAGAGAAAAGAGACAAAGGGATTTAATTTGGACATCAGGTTAAAACGTAACTTTATATAAGCAAAAATCTAAATAGTGTAATTTGAAACTCCGGAATCTAATCAGAACTTACAATAACCAGGGGAGTACTTGATTAGAAAAAAGAAGATACTACATTTCAGAAAGACCTGTAGCATTTTAATTTACCTGCCTACCATCCCTAATCTCTACCTTGAGGGCAACCATTAGGAAAGCAGCTAGTATTCCTGGTGTGAACTGCTGCTGCCACAGTAGGGGATATAAACCTTGCTCTTAAAAAAGAGCTATGGTGGTGGGGGTGACTTGTCTATTGGTTCTCCAGGGGAAGGCCACAGAATTTCCTCAAGGCTGTTGTGGCCTGCTGGTGATATTTGTTGAAGACAAAGCCACTAGAAGTAAGGAGTAAACAGAGGAAAAAAGTAGTACGTAGGCTAAAAAGCCTGAAGGGAAAGTAAGTGTGGGGAAAAGAAAGAGAGATCAAACTGTTACTGTGTCTATATAGAAAGAGGTAGACATAAGAGACTCCATTTGGTTCTGTATTTGAGATGCTGTTAATCTGTGACCCTATCCCCAACCTTGTCGTTGCAAGAGACATGTGCTGTGGTGACTCAAGGTTTAATGGATTTTGGGCTGTGCAGGATGTGCTTTGTTATACAAGTGCCTGAAGGCAGCTTACTGGTTAAAAGTCATCACTGTTCTCTTAATCTCAAGTATCCAGGGACATGTACACTGCCAAAGGTCGCAGGGACTTCTGCCTAGAAAAGCTAGGTATTGTCCAAGGTTTCTCCCCATGTGAGAGTCTGAAATATGGCCTCGTGGGAAGGGAAAGACCTGATCGTCCCCCAGCCTGACACACCCGTGAAGGGTCTGTGCTGAGGAGGACTAGTACAAGAGGAAAGAAGGCCTCTTGGCGGTTGTTGGCAGTTGAGATAGAGAAAAGCATCTGTCTCCTGCCCATCCCTGGGCAATGGAACATCTCAGTGTAAAACCCGATTGTATGTTGTTTACTAAGAAAGGAGAAAACCGCCTTAGGGTGAAAGGTGTGACTTAATAGTGCAATGCTGTTCTTTATGCACTAAAAAGGTTTAAGAAGATGTTTACATATTCATATCAAGGCACAACATCTTTCCTTAAACTTATTCACGTCACAGAGATCTTTATTCATATATCTTACTGCTGACCTTCTCCCTACGATGATTNAGCTATTTGTCAAATGCTCCTATTACTCACAAAATTAGAAAGGTCATAAGAGCTCCATGTCAGGAACTGGAGGTCAAAGACTACATATTAGAAGAAAAAATTATCCCAGCATCCCAACAACAAGGGTTTTAGGAGCTATATATTAGGAAAAGGGGGCAAAGACCAAATATATTTATTATTTCACAGAGGATAGTCTGTTTTCTCTTTTTCAGTTTACAGAGGTTGTCTCCATTATTTGGTTTATATTCCTGCCTCCATCTTTAAAATCAACAGCAAAACATCCTGAGATCTCTCTCTCACTCTCTCTCTTTTCTCTCTTTCTCTGTGTCTCTCTGACATCCCTTTACTTCTTTTGGTGGGGGGCAGTGGGAGCTATAAATTCTCCTTTTAATCTTCTTTCTTATTTTAAAATATTTTAAAAACAAATAAAACTTATATATTCCTAGGACATCTCTTTTTCTGACTGATCTTCCTCCCCTCCTCGTAAAAGAACTGTGATTGATTACACTCGTCCACTACGTAATCCAAGATAATCTTCCTGTCTCAGGATCCTACTTTGTGACATGTGCAAATCAAGTTTTGCCAAGCAGGGCAACATATTCACAGGTATCAGAGATCAGGACATAAATATGATTTGACGAGTTGGGGCATATTATTCTATCCACCACATATATGTTATTGCCTTTAATGTGGTTCACACTTCAATTCTTAAAAGAGAAACTCTCTTCCAAACTAATAGCACAACTTCTAGAATCAGCTCTCCACCAAACAATACTGCCTTGTGTGAGAACACAAAATGTATCATCTTCTCTAGCAAATATTGTCATGACATAATTAAAGGGGGAGTAGTGTACTGGAGTGAGGATCATTGAAGGACATTTTGGAATTGTTACATTCTAACAAAAATCCAAGGCAATGAAGATTAACAAAATTATCTTGGTGGCACAGAGAGACAACATGGGATATTTTATAAATCTGTCCCATCAACTCATCATCAACACATAAAACTCGCAGTTTTAAGTACCAACATAAATTCAACTAGGAAATGGGCTAAATCATAAAAACATAATCTCAGTGTCTGAGTGGATATTGAGGTCAACTAACATCTTTTTTTCTTTTGAATATACTACCTGGTAAAATTTTAACACAGTTCACATGCACTGCTTTAAACAGCATATTAAATTTATATAATACTTTATATGTCTAAATGCTGTCACAGATACTATAGTATCTAACAGTTACTTTGTACATCACATTAAGATCAAGGAAAAAAGAACTGGGAAGAGATAGAGAAAAGAGACAAAGGGATTTAATTTGGACATCAGGTTAAAACGTAACTTTATATAAGCAAAAATCTAAATAGTGTAATTTGAAACTCCGGAATCTAATCAGAACTTACAATAACCAGGGGAGTACTTGATTAGAAAAAAGAAGATACTACATTTCAGAAAGACCTGTAGCATTTTAATTTACCTGCCTACCATCCCTAATCTCTACCTTGAGGGCAACCATTAGGAAAGCAGCTAGTATTCCTGGTGTGAACTGCTGCTGCCACAGTAGGGGATATAAACCTTGCTCTTAAAAAAGAGCTATGGTGGTGGGGGTGACTTGTCTATTGGTTCTCCAGGGGAAGGCCACAGAATTTCCTCAAGGCTGTTGTGGCCTGCTGGTGATATTTGTTGAAGACAAAGCCACTAGAAGTAAGGAGTAAACAGAGGAAAAAAGTAGTACGTAGGCTAAAAAGCCTGAAGGGAAAGTAAGTGTGGGGAAAAGAAAGAGAGATCAAACTGTTACTGTGTCTATATAGAAAGAGGTAGACATAAGAGACTCCATTTGGTTCTGTATTTGAGATGCTGTTAATCTGTGACCCTATCCCCAACCTTGTCGTTGCAAGAGACATGTGCTGTGGTGACTCAAGGTTTAATGGATTTTGGGCTGTGCAGGATGTGCTTTGTTATACAAGTGCCTGAAGGCAGCTTACTGGTTAAAAGTCATCACTGTTCTCTTAATCTCAAGTATCCAGGGACATGTACACTGCCAAAGGTCGCAGGGACTTCTGCCTAGAAAAGCTAGGTATTGTCCAAGGTTTCTCCCCATGTGAGAGTCTGAAATATGGCCTCGTGGGAAGGGAAAGACCTGATCGTCCCCAGCCTGACACACCCGTGAAGGGTCTGTGCTGAGGAGGACTAGTACAAGAGGAAAGAAGGCCTCTTGGCGGTTGTTGGCAGTTGAGATAGAGAAAAGCATCTGTCTCCTGCCCATCCCTGGGCAATGGAACATCTCAGTGTAAAACCCGATTGTATGTTGTTTACTAAGAAAGGAGAAAACCGCCTTAGGGTGAAAGGTGTGACTTAATAGTGCAATGCTGTTCTTTATGCACTAAAAGGTTTAAGAAGATGTTTACATATTCATATCAAGGCACAACATCTTTCCTTAAACTTATTCACGTCACAGAGATCTTTATTCATATATCTTACTGCTGACCTTCTCCCTACGATGATTCTATTATCCTGTCACTTCTCTTTTTCTAAGACGGTAAAGATAATTATCAATAAATACTAAGGGAACTCAGAGACCAGTGCTGACGTGGGTCCTCTGTATGCTGAGCACCGGTCCACTGGGCCCACTTTTTGTTTCTCTATAGTTTGTCTCTGTGTCTCATTTCTTTTCTCAAGTCTCTTGTTCCACCTAACGAGAAACGCCCATAGGTGTGGAGGGGCAGGCCACCCCTTCAAGTAAGAGGCTGGAAAATAAATACACAAAAAAAGTTAAGGTTTTATAAAGGATTGAAAAATACCATGGGACCTACAAGGATATATGCATGTCCAAAGCAGGATGCACACTTAGAAAACCCTATGTTTTCTCCTCTGGCTGACAGTCAGGATGCACACAACAAGGTACCATCCTCCTTTGGGGAATTCCTTGGTTCCAGGCAGACCCCCATCCCACACCACCTGCAAATACCAAAATCCAAGAATGCTCAAGTCCCTTATATAAAATGTTACAGTATTTGCACATAACCTACCCACAGCCTCCCACATACTTTAACTCTTGAGTACTCTGAATACCTAATACCATGTAAATGCTATGTAAAGAGTTGTAATGCTGTATGGTTTAAGAGAAATTACAAGAAAAAAGTGTACGTGTTCAGTACAAATGAAACCATCTATTTTTAATTTTGCAAATATTTTCAATCCACAGTTGGTTGAACCTACAAAAGTGAAACTCACAGACACAAATGGCCAACTGTGGTACTTAAGATAAGTTTTAAATTTTCCAGCCAATCAACTGGCTGAAGACGGCCAATCTACAAAGACTGGAAGTTTTTACTGATATTTATGTTTGTTCCAAGCTTTTCAAAAAATTTAACTCACTAGCTGACCACAAACAGTCTTCTTAAAAGTAGTTTAGTCGCTAAACAAACCCCAAAATTCACTAATAAAACCCAGCAACCACAAACCCTGGTGAGTAGACAGAATCTGATTTCCAGTGTTATGACCAAGTATTCTCCAATGCCACTTCAAGACAAGGCCAAAGGGTATCTATGCTTTCTTTTGACCTAAGAATAGTCAGGCTTTTCTCTCACCTACAGACCTCAAATTTTGTCTTACCACTGGTCATGCACTAAAATACAGCACAGACCCTCTTTAACAGTTCATCTGAAGAACTGGTTTACCATTTGAGATACAGTTCCTGCTCTCTGTTCTCCCCATTTGCTTGTTGAATTTGTCCTTAAATTTCTACTAATCCTGCTTATCCCTCCCTATGAAAGAAAAATATTTGGTTGATTTTAAGATGCTTAAGCTTCCTGAATTCAGTGTTCTCTTTAATAGAATAATCTCTGTAATGTCTAAATCTGAATTTATTTGACAGTTACCATATGGTAATACTCAAAGCCTTTGGTTTCCAAAAAAAATTGTAAGTCATGCAAAAAAAAAAAAAAAAACAGGAAAGTATGGGCAACGCACAGAAATAAAAAAAATAAATAAATAAATAAAAGAAAACACACTGGAGGAAGCCCAGGTTTTAGACTTATTAATGGTTTACAAACCAACGGCCATAAATATATTCAAAGAGCTACGTGGGAAACCATGAACAAAGAGCTAAAGAAAATCAGGAAAACAGTAAGGAACAAAATAATACATAAGCAACCAAATTAAATTCCGAAGCTGAAAAGTACAACAAAATGAACATTTTACTAAATGGGCTCAACACCAGATTTGAGCAGGCAGAAGAATCAACAAACTGGAAGCTAAGTCAACTGAAATTATGCAGTCTGAGGAACAGAAAACAAAAGATAAATAAAAATCAACAGAGCTTAAAAGACCTTTGATACTCTCCAACACAGAGACATGCCTACTACACACAATAGGAAGAGGAGGCAAAGAGGTGGAAAGGATATCTGCAGAATAGCCAAAACCAACTTCACATTTGATGAAAATCATTAATTTGCACATCCAAGAAGCTCCAGGATCTGTTAAGTAGAAAAAACTCAAACACTATCCTTCAAAATAAAAGAGAAACTGAAATATTTCCAGATACATGAAAGTTGAAAGAATATACTACTAATAAATCTGCCCTACAAAAACAATGCAAAAGAGGGCCCTGCAGTCAGAAATAAAAGGACAACAGACAATAATTCAAACATATATAGAGAAATAAAGAACAATGGTAGAGATAAATATGTAGGTAAATATAAAAGTCAGCATTATTAAACTTGGGGATTATAAGTTTTTTTCTATATGATTTTAAAAAGAAATTTATAAAACAAAATGATATTGACACACACTGTATAAAGATGTAACGTGACAATCAGAAGGCAGAGTGCAAAACTATAGAGGAGCAAAGTTTCTGTACACCACTGAATCTAAGATTCAAACTAGTTTATCATAAACAATAAACCAATTCAAACTACTTTATTATACACTTGACCGTGTTAAGAGAAAAAGATATTCCATCAAAATAATAAGCAAAAGAGAACTGAGACAATTACACTAATATTAGGCAAAATAAACCTTAAGACATAATATTTTAAAGAGACAAAGATGCTATCCATTAATAAAAGGTTAATCCACCAAGTAGATTTAACAAATGTTAATTTATATTCACTTAAACCCAAAATATATTAAGCAAAAACAGACAAAACTTAAGGGACAGAAAGGCAGCACGAGAATAACAAAACTTAAAAAAGCCCATCTTCTCTAGTTTCTGACTTGTGTTGTAACTTACCAAAGAATGAGTCACTTTTCTTTTTAATTCACTTAAGATTTTTAAAACAACACAAATATTATTTCTGCATCCTGGAAAAGAGGGGCAGATGTTCAGTTAAAATTAAGTAATTTTTATTTGCCAGTCAGTGACACAGAGGAAATAAAAAATAAAGGTGATAAGTCAGTAACCTAAAAGTGAATTTGTATACACAAAATATTCAAAAATTTTTAAGAATAAAAATTAAAAAAAAAAATTAGCTATGTATTTCAATCCCATCTCAATTGAATAATGGAAGAAAGTAACCCAAAGCAAAAAGATGGCCAGAAACATGAGCAAAGAAGAAAGGAGTATGAGGTAAGTACAGAAAAGTAAGACAGAAATAGAAGTAAATTCTGCATATTCACAGCTAGCTGTTAACTAGAACTCTGCCCTTCAAAGGGACATTTACTTCAGTTTTAACATGGTCATTAAAAATGCTACTTGATTAAACCTTTGTTTCTAATTGAAGGACTTTTTGTTTCATCCCAAGGAGCATAAACAGGAACTTACTGAGCTTATGTATTAAATTGCAATGCTTTTTTATTACAGTTCTCTCCTGGGGGAAGCAAATACTGAGGATAAGTGTCACGTCCAAAGTGACAATGTTGACTCCCCCAGTAAGTTCAGGCAACAGTTTATTTCCCAATTATGCACGTTCTGAACCTTTCAGTTAGAATACAAGGAGAGAAGGGGAGAGAGACAGAGAGAGAGAAAGATAATTAAGCAGTAACATCTTTATGCGCAGACCAAAAATAAATAAATAAATGAATGAATAAATCTGACCCTAAGCAAGTCTTCAAAACCTAACTTGGCTCAAGTGTAAATGTACTGTAAATCCGCTTTAAAAAGAGACATTTTGCTGAAATGTAAACTGAATCTTCTTTCTTCCTTTTTGAAGCTCGTGAAACAGATTAGAAATTATTTCAACATTTCACAAAGGAATGATTTTTTGGGTACTGAAATGCATAATGAAGTAAGCGGTAAGGTAAGACGTTGAACATTTGAACATGTCTAAAATGAAAGAAAAATAAAGGGGGTTAAACCATTTTAGTCCGTTTCTTTGCAGTTCTATATTTCAGGGTGCAGAAAGCTGTATATGCTACAGCGCACTCCTTGTGCAAACTTTCCTAATCTTTAGGCACCAAACCCCAGAAGAAAAGGGATTTCAACTGTTTTAAACGCCGTCTTAATTTTGCGGTATTCAATGGAAACGATTTGAGTAAAGTAAGGAAAATCTTCTTGTGTCTCCAGGATTGAGAGATCAAAGACGCCGCACTTGTTTCTTCTTTGGCTTGCACAGGACAGAGAAACAGCAATGAAAGAAAGAAGGGAGAAA
>NW_016811201.1:68268-70790 GCF_001698545.2 Rhinopithecus bieti
ATATATGTAATCCTGACGCGAGTGGTCTTTTTGTCTAGCTTCTTTTGCTTATAATAACTGTTTTGTTTCCAAGGTCGTAGTATAATATCAGTACAGTCAGCCCTTCTTATTAGTGGGTTCAGAATCCCTAGACATCTGTAAATTCAACCAACCACAGATCAAAATATTCAGGAAAATAAATGAATGGTTGTATCTGTGCCAAATATGTACAGACTTTTTTCTTGTCCTTATCCCCTAAGCAATATAGCAACTATTTACATAGCATTTACTTTGTATTCGATATTATAAGTAGTATATAAGTGATTTAAAATATACAGGAAGGGCCGGACGCGGTGGCTCACGCCTGTAATCCCAGCACTTTGGGAGGCCGAGACGGGCGGATCACGAGGTCAGGAGATCGAGACCATCCTGGCTAACACGGTGAATCCCCGTCTCTACTAAAAACACACAAAAAAAAATTAGCCGGGCGTGGCAGGGGGCACCTGTAGTCCCAGCTACTCGGGACTCTGAGGCAGGAGAACTGCGTGAACGGGGGAGGCGGAGCTTGCAGTGAACCGAGATCCCGCCACTGTACTCCAGCCTGGGCAACAGAGCGAGACTCCGTCATAAGAAAAAAGAAAATTATGTTTATATATACACACACACAAAGGAGGAGGTGCATAGGTTATGTGCAAATACTACACTTCTGTCGGGGGATGGGAAGGACAGGGCCTGAGCCTGTCACCTATGATGAGTGTGATGATACATTCTTGGCTCACTGCCACCTCTGTTTCTGAGGCTCAAGCAATCCTTCCTCCTCACCGTGTGGCTTGGACTACAAGCTCACCATAATGGCAGGCTAATTTTTGTATCTTTTTGGTAGACACAGGTTTTCGCCATGTTACCCAGGCTACACATTTGTATCAGGGACATGAGCAAACATATATTTTGGTATCTTGTGGTCGGGGGTTCCTGGAACCAATCTCCCTGGATACCACGGAACAACTGGACTTCATTTATTTTACAGCTCTAATATTCCATTGATTGGATTTACATGTCGTTTACTTTTCCATCAACAAACAGTTGAGTTGTTTCCACTTGTTGCCTAATTTGTATAGTGCTGCTTTGAACATTCATGTGCAAGTATTTGTTTGAGTATCTATTTTGAATTGTTTGGAATCGCTGGATCATGTAGTAATTTGATGTTTAATTTGTTTGAAGAACTGACAGACGTTTTCCACAGCAGCAGCACAACATTATATGCCTACCAGCAACATATAAGGATTATAATTTCTCAACATCTTCACCGTACTTGTTTTTACCCTTCTGTTGGATTAGCCATTTCACTGAGTGTATCTTATTGTAGCTTTACATTTAATAATCATTATTTTAATTGACAGAATCATAATTGTGTATATATTGTAGTTTTGACGTGCATTTCCTTGTACGTTAATGACATTGAGCATCATTCTACGTGATTATTGGTCATTTACATATCTTCTTTGGGAAAATGCCTATTCAAATCTTTTGCCTTTTAATATTTGAGTTGGTCTTTTCTATTGACACTTAAGATTTTCTTATACATTCTGATATAAATCTCTTGGTAGACATGGTTTGCAAATACTTCCTCTTATTCTCTTTCATTTTATTTTCTTCATGGTATCCATTGCCCCATAAAAGTTTTAATTCAACATATCCAGTTTTATTTTACACTTGTACTTTTGATGTCACATGTTAGAAGCCATTGGCTAATCCTAGTACATCATAATTTACAACGATTTATTTCTCTAAAAATTCCATAATTTTAGTTCTTACATTTATAACTTTGAACCATCTTAAATTAATTTGGTAGGATCCAACTTTATACTTTGGTTGTTAATATTTGTTTGTTCCTGGATACGCTTTGTTTTGTTTTGTGTTGTTTAAGGCTACTCTTTCCTGCATTGAATGGTTTTCTCACCTTTGTGAAAATCAGCTCATCACAGATGTCAGAGTTCATTTCTAGACTCTGAATTTTACTGTATTCACCTATAATCCTGTCCTTACACCAGTATCACACTGTTTTTATTATTGTCATTTTGTAGCCAGTTTGGAAATTGGGAAGCGTAAGTTGTACAACTACATTTTCTTTCTTTCTTTCTTTCTTTTTTTTTTTTTTTAATACTTTAAGTTCTAGGGTACATGTGCACAACATGCAGGTTTGTAACAAATAGATACATGTGCCATGTTGGTGTGCTGCATCCATTAACTCATCCTTTACATTAGGTATATCTCCTAGTGCTATCCCTCCCCACGCCCACTCCCGACAATAAGACCCAGGGTGTGATGCTTCCCTTCCAGAGTCCAAGTGATCTCATTGTTCAGTTCCCACCTATGAGTGAGAACATGCGATATTTGGTTTTCTGTTCTTGCGATAGTTTGCTGAGAATGATGGTTTCCAGCTGCATCCATGTCCCTACAAAGGACACGAACTCATCCTTTTTTATGGCTGCATAGTATTCCATGGTGTATATGTGCCACATTTTCTTAATCCAGTCTGTCAC
>NW_016811201.1:74457-78132 GCF_001698545.2 Rhinopithecus bieti
AAAAAAAAAAAAAAAAATTACGAATTTTCAGTTTATCTGTTCATTTCTAGGAAAATAAGACAAACAAAAAGCTGGTTACAATGTTGACAGAGATCTCATTGAAGTTCTAGATTAGTGTGGGGAGAATTGGCATTCTAATGTTATTGAGTTTTCCAATCCACACATACATACACCTTTCCACTTTTCCTTAGGTTCTTTAATTTCTTTTAACATTATTTTGTAGTTTTCTTGTACAAATCCTGTACTTCTTTTGTTAGATTTGTTATATGTATTTTATTATTTTAATGATATAAATTGTTATCTTCCTTTCACTTTTGAATTATCATTACTAATGTGTGGAAATACAGCTGGATTTTGTATGTTGATATTATTTACCTCAACATTTCAGAATTGACTTATTAGCTTTGATAGATATGTGGTGTATGTGTTTCCTAGTATTTGCTATATGCAAGATCATGGCTTACAAATTACACCCATCTTCCTCATAACACTTCAGTAAGCAACAGGACTACATAGACAATGGTGGCCTCATCATATTATAATATGTATAATTTTACTGCACCTTTTTATGTGTAAGTGTGTTTAAGTAAACAAATATTTACCATTTTGTCCTAATTACCTACAATATTTGGTTTGGCAACATGCTGCACAGGTTTGTAGCCTGAGAGCAATAGGCCATATCGTATAGCCTAGATGTGTGGTAAGCTAAACTATCTAGGTTTCTGTAGGTACAGTCTATGATATTTGCACAGTGACAAAATCATCTACACATGCCATTCTCAGAATGTATCTCTCTTCTTAAGTGACACATGAATACTATTACATCTTCCTTTGCAATCTGGATACCAACAGTTGTCCTGTTTCTCAACTGCTATGTCCTCAGTGCTGGGAGGATGTTTTGAGTCAAATAACTTGGGCCCAACTTTCCAAAGTAAAAGTAATCTACTAACTGAAGAAACCTCAGGGCTGGATATTCAGTCCTTAATTTGTAAAAGGATATTTGCATAGCCCTTTGCTGGGTGAAGGAGAAGTAAGGGAAAGGCTTCCAAAGGTCAGTTTCCTAGCCAGATTGCTGAGGAATTCCAATTGCTAGTGACCACAAGGAGGGGGACACTGGTGCACTGGGTACACTGCCACCTGGCATTGACCATACCTACACAGCATCTCTGAATGAATGTGGCTAAAATTTCCTGATGAATTCAGGATCCAAAAAAGAAGTCTAGGTCTTCTGTCCAGGTACAAGCATCTGGTTCTGACTTGTTGACTCTGGCTCTGCTTCACCTTGTATTTCTACCCCATGTACATATACAATCAAATGTGTTGAGTCTGGGAAGAGTAGAGAAAGGGTGGTACAATTCCTATCTCCCTAAGTGCAGTGGGTCAGCAGACCCTTTGGACATGCAACCAGATCAGAAACTAGGCCTATGGGTACACCAAAGAGGTGATGGCGATTGTTCAGGTTTTATGCTGTGTGCTTGGTGTTTCATCGTACTACTGAGAACAGTTGAAAGAGCTGTACTGGAGCCTGCAGATGGAAGAGGATGGATATGACAGTAAATTTCTTCTTCTGAGAATAGCCCTTCAACCTCTTTTTAACAATATGGCAGTCTTTGCTCTTCAGTTCCTGAGCTTACCCTGTGAGCATTATCTAATGCTTTCCTCAGCCTCTAGATCCTTTGTAGTCAGTATAGGAGATGGCCTTTCACCCTTCAACTCTCCAAAAGTAAATTGGTTCCCAAATACTTACTAATTTGCATTGGTTTCAGGTAAGATAGACTCGCATACCATCTCTACAGTTCACTTCTAAAATCCCAGAACTTGAAAGGATGGATTTCTACTGGGACCTATAGAGGAAAGCTGCTGAAGAGAAAGGACAGCAGGGACATGATTGCCCTATGTTGAGAGATGCTCTGGGTTCCCATAACATACAACCTACCAGTTTTCTGCAACCTGAAAGCCCACAACTAGCACTATAATCTTAACTAGTGACTACACAAGGTTTTTGTTTTTATGATGTCTATCCATAGTTATAGTTCTTCATTCCACAAATGCAGAAAAACTGAGAATTTGATATCTCAGGACTGTGCAGTGTGGATGTCCTTTGTCTCGCAGTATGGTGCTCCTACTCTAATGGTAGACTGACATCGAGCACTATACAGCTGAGTTTACCCAGTCCAAGCAAAATCTCAGAAAATTGAAAATAAAAATAAAATACAAAACAGTAGAGAAACTTTTTTTTTTTTTTAAGGTGTAAAGTATTGTCACCTAAATGACCAACAGTCCTCATCTTATTCTCCACAGGAATAATATCTAAACATAGGACCCTTCCTGCTTGGTGACTAATCTTACTGACCGTCCTAGGTTTAACTAGGCTCACAGATTCCTAAAATTCTTCCAGCTTAAGCAGATGTCAGCCTGCAGAAATGCTTTAAAATTGTTCTTAAGGTTTATAAATAAAATTAATAATGTTAAACGAGAGAACAGAAGATTTTGAGAGTCAATTCCTTCAGATGAAATATTGTGCTGTGCAAAGGAGCTGCCTAAAATGTGATCTGCTTGAGGTACTAGTGTTACTTCAACCTCAGTAGGAAGATTTCAGAAGATCTCACTTAGCATTTGATAAATGACACTGACCTATAGCATAGGTGGGAGCAAAAGGAGGTAGTTTCACTTGGCTGCTAGCCCCAATTCAGTAAGAAATATTTATTAGCAAACTGAAATTTATATGAGAAATCTCTTAATCTGTAAGGTGGGAACAATAACACCAGCTTGTGTACTTCATACGAGTTTCAGAAGATAGAACATGTTCAAGTGCTGTGTATATGTGTCCTAATCTCTGCACTTCACTCTAATAAATATTGTGTCACCCTTATTCTAGAAAAAACACTCATTTGCTGATTTATTTTATAAGTAAAGTTCAGCTTTTCTACAAATCCATATAGTAATGTAGGATTAAAAGAGAAACTAATATTTTCTATTTCTGTTTCACTTCAAATTGTATTTTTTAACTAATGCAAAAACTTTACAAATGCTATAAGATCATTGGAAATAAAAAAATTTCAGGGATGCCTCTGGTAGAAATTAAGCAGTGATGAGCTCATACTCTTCGAAGTTACCATGGTCTCACTGTTCATTGTTTTGAACTATTTCACAACTCTATAAATTGCAGGTAAATTATAGCAATGCAAAATCATTCTTGTGTACTGATATACAAATGAATTATGTGCAGTGACATTTCCTGGGACTTCTCCCCACTGCGTTTGGTTTAATGTTTCTGAAAACTTAATATCTACCCAGAATCTCAGAATGTGCTCTTATTTAGAAATAAAGTGATGGCAAATGTAGTTAGTGAAAATGAGGTCATCCTGGAGTAAGGAGGTCCCTAAGTCCAAAGACTGTTGTTCTCAATAAGAAAGTCATGTAAAAATCAGAGCAGACATTGTAGTGATGCAGCTTCAAGTTTAAACAAAACTACTAAAGACTACCTGCAAACATCAGAAATTTGGAGAGATATGAAACAGATTTTTCTCAGAACTCCCAGAGGAAATAACTTGGCAACACTTTGACTTCAGAATTCTAACCTCTAGGACTGTGAGACAAGAAAGTTTTGTTACATTAAGCCACTCAGTTTATGGTGATTTCCTATAGCAGCTCTAGATAAAAGCATATTGACAT
>NW_016811201.1:79287-83487 GCF_001698545.2 Rhinopithecus bieti
TTTTTTTTTTTTTTTTTGAGACGGAGTTTCACTGTGTTGTCCAAGCTGGAGGGCAGTGGCTGCAACCTCCACCTCCTGGGTTCAAGCAATTCTCCTGCTTCAGTCTCCCAAATAGCTGGGATTACAGGTGCCCACCACCATGCCCGGCTAAGTTTTGTATTTTTAGCAGAGACAGGGTTTCACCTTGTTGGCCAGGCTGGTCTCAAACACCTGACCTCAAGCGATCCATCCATGTCGGCCTCTCAAAGCGCTGGGATTACAAGCGTGAGCCACAGCACCCGGCCAATACTTTGTCTTAAATGAACTTTAGAAAAAAGACCTACGCTTGCTCTGTCTCTGAAGATCCACAGATGTTAAAACTGGGATACAGGGGTGCAAGATTTTGAGACCAGCGTATGTTAGAACTGGGTACTGGCCTTTGTCTCCTATCCCTGACCCTGGGAATTCTCTGCCCAGGGATAGAATCACTGCTGTCACTGGTGTTGGGGCTTAGGACATACTATGCCAAAAATATGGCATCATGGAGGTCACTCACTGACATTTGACATTTTTTTTCTCCCTTCCTTCCTTTCATCCCTCCCTCCCTCCTCCCTCCCTTTCTTCCTTTCCGTCTTTTTTCCCTTCTTTCTTTCTCCTTTCGATGAAGTTTTGCTCTTGTTGTCCAGGCTGGAGTACAATGGCACAATCTTGACTCACTGCAACCTCCACCTCCCAGGTTCAAGCGATTCTTCTGCCTCAGCCTCCTGAGTACCTGAGATTAGAGACAGGCAGGCACCACAACCCCTAGCTAATTTTGTGTTTTTAGTAGAGATGGGGTTTCACCATATTGTTCAGGCTGGTCTTTAACTCCTGACCTCAGATGATCTCCCTGCCTCAGCCTCCCAAAGTGCTGGGAGTACAGGCATGAGCCATCACTGACTTTTTCTAACCTTTCTGTGTGAGAGCTGTCCATAAAATTATTGTCTGACATATCTTTCCTGAAAGTAGTTCTCATGTGGCATATATCCTGCACTGTACACAAAGGGAAAGAATACAATAGAGGCTGGAAAGAATCTGAACTCACAGACCTTAAAGTTTACCCAGTTTATTATCATTATATCACAAATTAATTTCTCCTATAATACTTCTATGATAGCTGTCCATTCTAATTTTTTCTTTCTTCTCTCTCTCTCTCTTTCTTTCTTTCTTTCTTTCTTTCTTTCTTTCTTTCTTTCTTTCTTTCTTTCTTTCTTTTCTTTTCTTTTCTTTTCTTTTCTTTCATACAGGGTCTCACGCTATCACCCACGATGGACTGCAGTGCTGCAATCACAGCTCACTGTAGCTTCAACCACGCTGGCTCTGGTCATCATCCTACCACAGCCTCCCAGGTATGTGGGATTATAGGTATGTGCCACCATGCCCAGCTAACTTTTAATTTTTTGTAGAAACAGGATTTTGCCATGTTGCTCAAGATGATCTCAAACTCCTGGCCTCAGGCAATACTTCTGCCTCAGCCTCCCATCCTTCCCCTACATACTGAGGTAAAGATACAGGTGTGAACCACCAAAACTGTCAAAAGACAAAATTATAACACACTTACTTGTGTATTTAATTGGCTTTTATTTGCAAATCATGAAGGAACAGCCTCCATTCTACAAAATGGAGTGATAGCTCCCACTGGCAAGTTGTAGAACAATGGATTTTGCATGGTGAGAGCAAAGATATGAAACAACATAAAATGACTAGTTGACATGAGGTTACTTATTGAAAGGGATAAAGCAGAGGATAGTTCCTTTTACACTGAGTTGGGTAATCTGTTGTTTTCAGGAAAAAAAAAAAAATGATAGTTTTCAGGATCTGTCTGCTTCCCTCCTCTTTCAGATTAGTTAATGTAAAATTATGTGAAACTTAGCATGAGTGACTCCATTTTAGTTTGACCTGGTCTGTTGCAGCCTAGTTTTGGAGCTCAATACAAAACCATTGCCCCATAGTTTTGTTTGACAGCACTGAAACACTAAAATACACAATTTTACTGGTTCTCTGGGTCTTTAATTCTTTTTTGAGATGCAGTCTTGCTTTGCTACCCAGGCTGGAGTGCAGTGGTGCAATTATGGCTCTCTGCAAGCTCTGCCGTCCGAGTTCATGCCATTCTCCTGCCTCAGCCTCTCTAGTAGCTGGGATTATAGGTGCCTGCCACCACACCCAGCTAATTTTTTTGTATTTTAGTAGAGATGGGGTTTCACTGTATTAGCCACGATGGTCTCAATGTCCTGATTTCGTGATCCGCCCACCTTGGCCTCCCAAAGTGCTGCGATTACTGGCATGAGCCACTGCGCCTGGCCGGGTCTTTATTTCTTAAGGCTGTTATGTCATCTGAACCTTTGTTGAATCAATTTATGTTTTCTCTTGTTAATTTGTCTTTATTCATAGTGGTGTCAGTCATGAACCTTGTGATCACTGAGGAAGAGATACAATAAGCCCTGCCTATCTGAGAGTTCTGTCTTTACGTATTCAACCAAGTTTAGATTGAAAATATTTTGGGAAAATGGAAGGGTACATCTGTACTGAACATGTTCCAACATTTTCTTGTCATTGTTACTTAAATAACACAGTATGACACTATTTACATAGCATTTACACTGTTTTAGGAGTTATAAATAATCTAGGAATGATTTATTTAGATAATCTAGGAATGATTTAAATAATCAAGGATGGTGATATATGGGAGGATGTACATAGGTTATATACAAACACTATACCATTATACATCAGGGTCTCAAACAGTCATGTACTTTAGTACCTGTGTGTGTCTGTGTGCTACACTCCAATGGCAGAGCATTGGGGCCACCAGAGCTTTCTCAGCTACCTGCACATAGAGGGAGAGGGAGGAGTGATAAAAGAAATCAAGAAATTCAGTTTCTTTGAAATGGAAATCAAGGAACTCAGTTTCCTCAAAGTTCAAAATACATAAGACTGCCTATCCCTCTTGGAAGGCAAGTTGGGGCTTTGTGAAGCAAACATCTGCTTTAAAAAAACCATATATATATATATATATTCAAAGAGAAGCCAAGGAAGGGAAATTTATATGCTGTAAAGAAATATTTAGAGGAATATGGCAAAACTGACTCTTAATAGGATATGTTCTATGTGGTACATAATTTGTTCGTGTATCTATACACATGAATTATTTTGCACTTGTATCACTATCTACAACTGACACTGTTATAAAATAACTCCCACACAATCAGAATCATATAACCCAGAAAGACATATTCCCTAACCAAGCAAGGTTTTCCAATAAAGCGTTATTTTCTCTCACATTGCCATATTTAATGGCCTTTGTAAAGATTATTTCTAGAAAAGGGTTTGAAGGAAATTTGGTTTGACTTAGAAAAGAGGACTTGAGTTTTGTACCTTTTGTTATCATTACCATTATTATTAGTGGTAGTTGTAGTACCCTGCTGAGACTAAGCACCCAGCTCTTGAAATGCCCATCTCAAGACATTTCCTTCCAAAGCCTCCAGAAATACTGGAAGAATGTGTAGGTTGCACACACAATGAAAGCCAGTAAGTAGACGAAGACTCCACAAACTTACATTTGTTTCAGAAACAAATGTACTGACAAACATAGATGAAGATATGCAATAGGATTAAGTTAAAGTAACATACAATTATTTCTAAAATCCAGAATTGTATTTTGCCCATCTGATTCTTCCAGATTTTGTTTCCATGAGACACGGAGTCTCATGCAGAGATAAATGCAGTCTTGGGTTGGCTGAGGATGTTTTGGGGACAGCCACATTATTTTAATATTAATTTGGTTCTTATTTAACATAGTTTTAGTACTACTACTATGGAATGTTCTTAATAATGTCCGTTTTTTGGGAAATAATAACAAGCTTAAAAGCTTGATAACTGCTCCTTGGACAGTAGTCAGGGCCTACCTCCTCCCTGAGACTCCAGAGTTCATGCTTATCCAGTCAAGGCAACTGTTCAAGGAAAGTAGGATGCCAGGATTCCTGTCAAGTATGTGGGCTCAGTCCTGACTCACTTACAAAAAACAAACACAAAACAATCCCTCCCTCCCCAAAACACACATACAAACTCAGGAGGAAAGCCAGCATACAGTGCCTGTGGAAAGACAAGAATAGCAAACTGAAAAGAAACCAGAGAGGCTAAGAAAATAGCCTAAATATAAGGAAATGGTGATGAAGATATTCA
>NW_016811202.1:0-4077 GCF_001698545.2 Rhinopithecus bieti
CAGAGAGAGAGAGAGAGAGAATCATGAGCTCTGTGATCAGCAGATCTAGAGTGCTACGATCCCACCATCTGTGATTCTCTCCAAACTTCACAATGGAAGGACCTGGTGTGGTGGCCTCCCCTGGGGTGGGAGTGCAGCTCCTGGAGGTCAGGAGTGAGGGGGCTTGAGAACATGAGGGTCAGTGCTGGCTGGGCTGGAGGTTCCGTGCCCCATCCTGGGCCAGGGCTCTATGGGATGAATATTGTCCTTGGAGCCCCCAGGCCAGCCTGAAGAGCCTGAGGTTGGCATGCTGCCCTCTCCACACCTCTCTGCCCTCCCCACACCTCTCTGCATCCCTGTCTGGCATAAGTCATCCATTCCTCAGGACGCCCAGTGTTCACCCTCCTTAAATAAGACACACCTGCCCTGACTTATTCCAGCTCACTCTTCTCTAACCCCAGCCATCCAGAGCAAAGGATTCCATGTTTGCTGGCCTTCACAGGCTGTGTGACCATGAACAAGTTGCTGCCCATCTCTGTGCTGCAGCCTCCTGCACCGACATTCCACAGTCTAATGAAGCGAGTCCCATATGGCACCCAATTTCTGGGACCCAGTGCATCAGGCCTTTAAGCTGGATTGCTCCGGTCTCCCTGCCAGACCTGGCTTCAGCTTAGGAATTTGAGGAATAAGAGGAGAAGGGGTAGGAAGAAAATCACTGAAAGGAATGCTGAACCATTGCCTTTATAGAATGTTACCGTTTAGAGAGAATGCACAGGTTACAGACCTTTCTCTGCTTTTGAGGTGCTCATGAGCATTAGCAACCCAACATTACACTGTAACAGCAGAGAACTGGCCTTGGGACTGGTGGGTACACAGAGAAGGCATAACAGTCACTGTGTGTGGGGAAGAAGGAGGAGAAGAAGTGTTCCTGGGTCAGGGTGGGTTGCAGTGAGAGATGGTGTCTGAGCTGGGGTTCTGAGGGATGGGTAGGAGCCCAACAGTGCTATGGAGAAGGCACAAGCTTTGGAGCTGTGAGATCTGAATTACGAGCTATGTGACTTTGATAAGCCACTCTGCCTCTTTAATTGAATTTTTTCAACTGTAAAATGGGGACAACACTGCTCCTCTCGTTATTACTATGAGTGATAAATATTTTGATGTGTGTTGTACACTGGCATGCTACACAGATAGGTCATCAGGAGAAGTGACTTCTCTGTCCTGGCCTTCCTCTCACAGGGAGCCAGATGGCTCCCAGGAAGCAATGTTTCCTTAGAATTTGGGGAGCATAGAGGACATGTAAAGGTGACCAGCTACATCCCCAACTCTGGGCAGTCATATCAGTCAGATGAGAATCTTCCCTGCTTCCCACAGAAACTGGATCCTTGGGGACTTTTCCCAGAAAGACCATGAAATTCTCTTGCCTTCAGTTCAGTCTGACCTCTGTTATCAATTTGGTAGCTTTCAGCAAGGCTGAGCAGTATCTGGACAGTGCTTCGGCTGACATGAATTCTGTACGCTGAGAAGAAAGGCAGTCATCAAGTCACCACCTGGTGACAGCATACCCAGTATTTGGTAAAATCATTAGGAGCCTGCAGCGACTGCAGTTCCAATCAATCATACACATAGTGATGATTTATGCAATACCCTTCTTCTGGCCCTCTTGTCCCTCTGAATTGTCGGTCACTAAAAGAGACCCAGAGGAAAAGCAAATTACGTAGATTGAGTGTTAAGGGGAACTCATGACGGAGTCAGAACCCCTAGGAACATAATTTCTACTTGTAAGGAAGTCAGTGAAGGCTGAGGCAGGGAAGATATGCAGTTTTTAGTTTTCTTTTAAGAGCAGGACTTTCCAGTAGAGCCATAGTGTGCAGTTATGCAGGATGTACCCTGAACATTAAGGACCAGCAACCTACATAGCCAGAGGCAGAGGACCTGGGGCTTCAACATTTTAGCTGCTCTAGCCAAGCCATTGTGGTAGTTCCTGCTGCCAGTAAGGGCCAAAAACATTGGGGATGTCTTCATGGTACTGTCAGGGCTGCCCCAGCATAAAGGGAGGTGGCACGTGACCAATTAAAACACACACACACACACACACACACTTTAAAGGGTCTCCTTTTTGTACAATGGGGAAACTGAGGTCTACAGGAAGAACATTGTGCCCAAGGACACTAAACAAGCCAGTTGCAGAGCCAGGGCTAGGACCCAGATTTCCTGCCTCTTGAGTCATTGTTTTCTCTGCTAATGCCCTCATGAGATCACCACAAATATTGTGTGGAAAGTTAAAAGAGCCAATGACATATATCATCTCCTTCTATTAGGCTGGCGTAAAAGTAATTGCAGCTTTGGCCGTTAGTTGTTGTTTTTTTGTTTTTTGTTTTTTGTATTTTTTGCAGTCTTGGCTCACTGCAAGCTCCGCCTCCCGGGTTTGGTGGTTCACGCCTGTAATCCCAGGACTTTGGGAGGCTAAGGCGGGCAGATCACGAAGTCAGGAAATGGAGACCATCCTAGCTAACATGGTGAAACCCCGTCTCTACTAAAAATACAAAACATTAGCTGGGTGCGGTGGTGTGCACCTCTAGTCCCAGCTACTCGGGAGGCTGAGGCAGGAGAATGGTGCGGTCATTAGTTTTAACGCCAAAATGGCTATAACTTTTGCACCAACATAGTAGTTGCTTTCCTGAAAACTAGGGTACGCTGCCACCAGGTGGTGATTTGGTTACTAAGAACTATATTAAACAGCCAGGCTGCACAGGTTATTGAAAGAGTCTCTGCCTTGGACAGGATAGAAGTATGAGATACACACACAGTCCTGTGGACTCCATCTGGGAGGCCGTGTTGACAGTGTCCCCAAAGAGGCAAGACCGAGGCATCGTGAGACCCACGACCCCTGCTGCACAGGACCCTGAAACTCGAATGTACCCGGTGAGCTCCAGCAGGTCTTGGACCAGAGAGAGAGCCCAATGACAGCCTCACCCTTCTCTACCCCCTGTGCCATTTCCCACTGCACATCCTGGGCTCCAGTTGTGGGGTGAGGATTAAGCTAACTGGAGTCTCCAGCGACATCCAGAGAGCACCTGATGCTTGTGCCAGGCTCTGTGCTGGAGGTGAGGGGTCATAGATAGATCAGAGCTCCTCTCTGCTCTTGGGCAGCTCCCAGCCTGGTGGGGAGAGATGTGTAACCTGCAATCAAGGCTGTGATGAAAGAAGCACCAGGACTGTGTCAGCATCAAAAAGAGCCCCTAATCCAGCCCAGGGGACTTGCTGGAGAAGAGGATACATGTGCTCTGTCTTGAAGGATGAGAGAACGAGTGGGCAGGGAACAGCAGGCGCAGAGCCACAGAGGCAGGGAACCCGTGTGTGTGAAATTGCACACAGCTGAGTGTGGATGGAGGGCCATGCAGGGAGTGGTGGGAGATGGGGTTGGAGAAGCTATGGTGGTGGTGGGATGGTGGTGGCAGTGCCAGTGGACTTTATCCTGCAGGTGAGGGGAACCATGGTGGAAGGAGCAGGGACATGGGAAGGGTATATTCATGACTCTGAGGGCTCTCCCAGACCCATCCCAGGAAACATTTGGTTGTTTGCATGACCACAGAAGGTTTCTGTCCTGCCTCTTCCATCAGACTATCAGCATCACACATTCTCTCTCTCTCTCCCTTTTTTTTTTTTTGGAGACAGAATCTTACTCCGTTACCCAGGTTGGAGTGCAGTGGCACCATCTCGGCTCACTGCAACCTCCGCCTCCCAGATTCAACCGATTCTCATGCCTCAGCCTCCCAAGTAGCTGAGATTACAGGTGTGTGCCACCACACCCAGCTAATTTTTGTATTTTTAGTAGAGACAGGGTTTCTCCATGTTGGCCAGGCTGGTCTCAAACTCCCGACCTCCTGTGATCCCCATGCCTGGGCCTCCCAAAATGCTCAGACTACAGGCGTGAGCCACCATGTCCGGCCTGACTCTCTTATTTATAACATAATTAGGACCTTAAAATAATGTAAGGAAAGCCGGACGCGGTGGCTCAAGCCTGTAATCCCAGCACTTTGGGAGGCCGAGACGGGCAGATCACGAGGTCAGGAGATCGAGACCATCCTGGCTAACACG
>NW_016811202.1:4351-81427 GCF_001698545.2 Rhinopithecus bieti
GAGGCAGGAGAATGGCGTGAACCCGGGAGGCGGAGCTTGCAGTGAGCTGAGATCTGGCCACCACACTCCAGCCTGGGCGACAGAGCAAGACTCCGTCTCAAAATAATAATAATAATAATAATAATAATAATAATAATAATGTAAGGAAAAAGAAACATAGAATGTTTTTACCATAGAGTTTTAGAATCTCAGACATCCAGAAGCATGCCACTGGAGGCGTCCCAGCCAGTGCCCCAGGGAAGACTGGGAGATGGATGTGGCCCCTCACCCTGGAGGCCCCTAGCTCATACCTGAATGCAGGCCAGCCCTCATGCAAACAGGCACGTTGGGTGCGTGCCTCATCCAGAAGTCACCCACAGAGCTGAGGATATCCAGGGCCATGTTGTTGATTTCAGCAACATGCTGACTCCCATTGTGCTGAGGCAGCCCCGACACCACCATGTAGGCATCCCCAGTGGTCTCCACCTAGAAACAGCAGCCTTCACACTCCAGCATGAGAACATATCCTCCCTGGCCCACCACACATCCTGCTACACATGGCTGCTTCTTGGGAGTCCCAACCCGCCCCATGGGTCTCTGGCCCACAATGCCATCTTTGCTAGGCCTCCAGTTCCAGGCACTTTAGCAACGATCGGATCTGTACATTTCAGATCCCCTTTGTCTGTATTCCAGGCGACAATGGCTCTTTTTTTGGTCTCTGGTCTCAGGCCCTGAGCTCCTTGGTGGCAGACCTGGGTACCCCATCTGTTCAAAGCCATAGTGGCAGATCAGGGATTAATTTGGAGAGGACTGTATATATTTAGAGGACGCTTCCCATTTTCCAAACCCTGCTGGCCTTCCAAAGGTGTACTAGAAAGAATGTAGGTTTTGGAGTGAGACAAATGTAGGTTCAAGCCCTGACTCTGCCATTTACCTGGACAACTTCACCTGGGTGAGCCTCAGTTTCCTCTTATGTGGAATGAATGTTAGAGGTGAAGTATTTACAGAAGCAGGCATACCAATGCTGAATACACAGAGGCTGCTGTCGTCTTCTTCCTCATCATCACGGTTTTGGAATCTCCTAACTGGAAGGGGCTTTGCAGGTCACCCACCCAATTTCCCCCACCCCAGTGGCTGTTCTCACCTATTCACATCCCTTGATGGGAAAGTTTCTCCTTCTTCAGTAGCCACTTCTCTCTTTAGGCAACTCTGATTTTCTTCTTCCTTTCTTCCTTCCTTCCTTCCCTTTTTTCTCTCTCTTTCTTTCTTTCTTTCTTTCTTTCTTTCTTTCTTTCTTTCTTTCTTTCTTTCTTTCTTTCTCTCTTTCTCTCTTTCTCTTTCTTTCTTTCTTTCTTTCTGTCTTTCTCTCTTCTTTCTTTTCTTTCTTCTTTCTTTCTTCCTTTTCTTCTTTCTTTCTGTTCTTTCTTTCTTTCTTTCTTTCTTTCTTTCTTTCTTTCTTTCTTTCTTTCTTTCTTTCTTTCTTTCTTTCTTTTTTTACCAAGGTTGCTCAGGCTGAAGTGCAGTGGCACAATCTCAGCTCACTGCAACCTCCTCCTCCTGGATTCAAGTGATTCTCATGCCTCAGCCTCCAAAGTAGCTGGGACTACAGGCGTGAGCCACCGTGCCTGGCTAATTTTTGTATTTTTTGTATAGATGGGGTTTCACTATGTTGGCCAGGTTGGTCTCGAACTCCTGACCTCAGGTGATCTGCCTGACTCGGCCTCCCAAAGTCCTGGGATTACAGGTGTGAGCCACTGCCCCCGGCTGTAACTCTGATTTTCAAAACTTGAGTTGAGTTAAAACCTGCCTTTCACCGGTTGGTTCCAGCTCCACCCCCTGAACTGTACCTGTATACCTTTCCTAAGCACATTCTTCTGTTCCTAAGGCCCTGTTTCAGGTGCTCGGAATACAGATGTGAATGAAGCATAGCCTTCTCCCCTGCCACAGGCCAAGCCTGCCAGGGTGAAGACAGCAACTCTACCCTCTGAGTCTTTCCCGGCTCCTGCACTGTTCCTCCTACAGCAGGCACGTGTTGGCCTCACCAGTCCTGGGCAGCAGAGCCTCCCCTGCCAGGCACTTCTGCACTTAGTATCTGGTGCACAAGAATAGTGATGCACCACCGCCCATAGGGGGCGCTGTAATTCAAAAAATTTCTCACGCGACACACAAGTGTGGACCGTGCCCCACTACCAACGCCCACACAGCCCTGTGATCTCTCCCTCACCCTGGCTATCCTCCACCGCACTACCAAAAAGTGATCTGCCCTAATCACATCACATTCCGCTCTGATATGCACTTCAGTTTGCTCCCTATGGTCAGTGGCTTAAAATTCAGGCCCCCTGGCCTAACTATCAAGGGCCCCCTTCATCTGCATGATTGCCTGACGTTTTCTAACAGTTGCTTCTGGTTCCCCATGCTTCAGCCAGACAGAAACCTTTTCTACCATTTCAAGAGACACCCAGTGTTTGCTCACCTCGAGGCCTGGAGCACCAGATCCCTCTGCCTGAAAAACTCTCCCCAGTCTCTATCTGCTGAAATCCCACCCCTCCATCAGTCCCGCTCACATGTAATCTAGGGCACAGAATCTTACCAGTCCCCAGCAAGAAAGATGTCTCCCTCCTCTGGGCTGTGGCCTGCTCTCCCGCCCTGTGGCCTGCCTGCTGCTGTCCACCCAGCATTCATTGACTGGTGGTAAGAGTGGCAGGGGTGGTGGCAGGCTGCCCCAAGCTGTGCACCTTTCCACAAAAGAGATTTTCCACTCCACTCCCCAGGAGGGAAAATTATGAGAGACTCCTGGCTTTCCCTGCTCTCTCTTCTTCCTCACTGCAGGGGGAGGAATGCCTTACTTGATAGGCAAGACTGGAAAAAGGACTAAGTGCCTCTTAAACACTCATATAGTGCTTACTATGTGCCAGACACAGTCCCAAAGCCTTTGCAATTATGAACGCATTGGATGGTCACAAGAATTCTGGGATATGGGTACCATTACTAAGGCCATTTTGCAGGTGAAAACTGGGTCAGAGGCATTAAGTCCCTTGCCAAGGTCACTTGCAGCCAGTGCCTGGGTTTGAACTTGGTCAGTCCAGTTCCAGAGTCTGTGCACTATGCTGCCTCTTGCTGCACATAGCTTGGGCCCTTTCTCTCTCTCTTTGAGGAGGTTCTGCTCTCACCCTGCCTGCTGGGTGTGCAGCTGTGATACAGGGAGGGTGCACCAGCTCTGGGGACCCAGCCCTGCCTCAGATGTGTGACCCCACAGTCCAGACTAGGGGAGAGGAGTAGAAAGCCCCACGGTGGCCATACAACCAGACCACATTCTCTGATCTGCTAAAGCTGATCTCTAAGCTGCTGACCTGCCTGATGCCTGAGCTAGAGGGAACGCGCAGGGTGGTTAACATTCACTCCTTAACCCTAGAGACAGAAAGCTGACCAGGCACAGGCATGTTCTCCAGGGACTCGTAAAGGTGATGTACTCAAAGTTGCCTATCATAGTGGGCTCTCAGCTGAAAGTGAGGCAGTGGTTCCCTTCACAGATGGGAGAAACAGCCAGGAGAGAGGTGCAAGCAAAGGGTCCCTGCTATCAAACGCAGATGTGAATTCTAACCCCACCACTGACTTGCTGTGTGACCCCGAGTGAGTCATTTACCCTCCCTGTGCCTGCATCCTCATCTATACAGTAAGGATAGTCATCCATACCCCGACAGGCACTGAAAGGGTTAGATGAGATCAGTTGTGAAATTTCCCCAGCCAAGTGAGCCCTCTGTAGGCAATTAACTAATGCTGTCCCTTCCCTCTGTGCTTTCAGGGATGCCTCAGCATCTGGCATGTGGCAGGTGCCCAAGGGTAAGGTGATGACTAAATGAACAATGGCGCTTTCTCTCACATTCCTTAATCTGCAGAGCAATCCTATACCAGAGACACTTTCATCCCTGTTTTATAAATGGAGTACTGAGGCTCAGAGAGGTGACATGCCCAGGGTGGCTTGGCCGTAGGGCCAGGGCAAGACTTACGCCTGGCTGAGCCACAGGTGGGGCTGAGGCCTTGCCTCCGCGACAGCCCCCAGTGGCTCCGCTCTGGAGTCATGTCCATGAAAGTGCACACTCAGCGAGCACGGGAGGGAATCGCAGACCCCTGCGAAACCAGGAAATGATTGCCTGGCTGCCTCCCAACCCAGACCGGATTAAAGAGCAGTAATCAGATCCTGTTGGGGATGAAGGGGAAACCGAGGTGGATGACATGAGTGATGAGAGATGCTCGCACATCATGAAGAAGGGGCCTCCTCTTTCCCCACATCTGGAGGGTTGTGTGGGCCTTGTTTGATTTCATTTCATTCTGCCAGAAAGATGCAGACCTCCTGGCCAGAGTTCAGAGCAGATCAGAAGGGATGATTCAGAGCCAGGCGACACATGTGTGAGGAAAGATTAGCAGCGGAGGAAGAGATGAGGCCGGGGTGACTCAGGGCAGATCAAAGCTGTGGGGCTCAGCGAGATGAGATGAGGAATCTTTTCCTGGGGCTGTGGGGCCAGGGCGACTCTGGAGACAAGAGGGAAACTCAGGAACGCCTTGGAACCGCGGGCCAGGGTGGGGATCTAAGGTCCTGAATGGGGAACAGGAGGGAAGCTGCACCCTTGGGTGTTGGTGGCGCAGGTCCTGTGGGTGCGTGTCAGTCAGTATGGTGCAGTGGATGGAGCACCGTGGTGGATGCCGTAGGTTCCTGTTCTGGCTTTGCTGCTGGCCAGCTGTGTGACCTCAGGCGGGTCACTTCCCTCTCTGTGCCTCAGTGTCCTCCTCATTCTGTCAACACACATTTCCTGAGGATCTATGATGTGCTGGACACTGCCAGCCACTGGGGAGTGATTCAGGGTGGAACCATAAAGTGCAATGTGGGGGGAGTTATGCAAGCATCAAACAGGTGCCCCTAACTGTGTCTGGGACAGGGGGAAGGCTAACCTGAGACCAGACACATGGCCAGAAGGGAGCTAGGTGAAGAGGAGGGAGGGCACTGCTCCAGGAGGAGAAACAGAGGTACCAAGGCCTGGGGGCTAGAGATAGCGAGGCATGTGTGAGGATCCAGAGGCCTGCAGAGGTGGAGACACAACTGGGGAGGTAGGTGGGGCAGCTCCTGGAGGGCTTGTGGACCACTATGAACCCGCAGCTTTATCCTGAGGATGTCTGTCTCATGGGGATGGTGAGCCTCCCTGACGAAGGGCCTTTGGACCAAATCTTGGCCTCAGATCCCACTGAGATTATGTTAACAAACAAGCCACTTAGCCTCTGTTGCCTCATTTTCCTCATATATAAATTAGCAGTACCAGTCCCTACTTCATAAATTGTTTTGCTGAATAAATGGGCTAATACATATAAAGCATTTAATACTAGCATCCAGTATACACTAAACACCCCATAAGTGTTGGCAATTATTGTTGTTGGGATACTATAAATAATGCTATCAGCAGATTGTCCGGCATCTCAGAGTTCATCGTGTCCTCGAAAAATTCCTCCCAAGGCATCCTTTTCAATCTGGCTCCAGCCCTCGGGGCCTGGCCCTCCCCTGTCCCTGCCTTTGTGGAGGGCTGTGGCTGGACAGGCTGGTGAGTCACAAATTAGGGCTAAGGCCAATAGAGCCTTGGCGTGGTGTTTCCTGGGACCTCCCTCCATACCTTCCCCACCATGTCTGAAGCTGCCCCTAGACCCCCTGGATCAGAACAAGGGGCAGTGTTGGGGTTGGAAGGTTCCCATAGCACGGGTAGAATGGAGGAGGGGCGGGCAGGAGGTGACTCCCTCTCACACTCCGTGCTTGACATCCACTTGTGCATGGGGGACAGGATCCTCCCATCCTCTGTGAGCCCTCCCAGAACTGTGGTCACCATTCGTGTTCACAGTCAAAGAAACAGAGGCCCAGAGAGGGGAAGCTGTTAGCCCAAAGCCACACAGAAGCTGGTGGCCAGGCTGGGACTCAAACCCAGGACTGAGAGGTGCACAGGGAGGGGCCTGAAGGCCCTGCTGAGGCCTCTGTTGTCCTCTCCAGTGCCCCCAGCTCCCCACTCCTGGCCCATTCATGCCCAGTCATCCCAGCTTATTCAGCTTCCCCACACTCACCAGGCCCTCTGAAGCCTCAGGCTTTAGCACATTTTTCACCCATTGTCTGCCTGGGGCTGCCACTCCCAGATGGGACAATGCTGGGAAGGCAGCACCTCTTCCAGGAAGTCTTCCCTGCTCTTTACACATCTACCCCTAGCTGGGTTGGGGCCCTCTCAGCCTCCTCCGCCTCCCAGGATTATTACTTTCACTGCGGGTCATCATCTTTTACCTATAGGTCTGAGAGCTCCTTGAACATAGGAGTGGGAGCTGAGTCATCTGTCTGCTCATGCCCAGCACAGGGTCAGGCACAGAAATGCCTGCTGATAAGATTGTAAAGGGATGGATAGACAGACAATGGACAAGTAAACACTGTGGTCCATTAAATGCAAAATGGCCCACATCCTTCACCCGCTCCATGTTCACCCCATTGCAACGAGACTCTGAAGCTTCTCCTTTGTTTCCTCAGCTCTTGAATCTGAACTAGTCTTTCATTTTGACCAAGAGAATACATCAGAAATTGTAATATGCCTGATCCCAGATTAGATCTCAAGAGCCTTGTGTACTTCTGTCCTCTCTCTCAGAACCCTGCCACATCATGTCAACAATCCCAGACTAGCCTGCTGGAGGATGATAGGCTGCGGAACAGAGCTGAGTTCTCTTGGCCAAGGCTCCAGAGACATGAGAGAACCCAACTGAGATCAGCAGAGCTGCCACCTCACCCATAGCTGACCACAGATGCGTGAGTGTGTCCAGAAGAACCTTCTGGTGGCCCCATAGCCTTGTGAACAATAGTAAATGCTTATCATTTTACCCTATTGAGTTTTGGGGGGGTATTTATTACACAGCAATAGCTAGCTGATACAAACACATAAATAAATGAATGGAACTAAATGTACCATCAAGACACAGTAGTAAAGGGAGGAATGGAATGCCAGCCTCCTGGTATTCTCACCTTACACACGTCATGGCTGCCCAGAACAGCATCAAACAGCATGTAGGGATCGTTGAGCAAGCCCACCACCTCCATGGGTTCACTCAGGGCTGAGATGATGGTGAAACCTACAATATTACTGAAGTATATGGTAACCTGTTCCACAGTTACCCCTGTGGTTCCACAGTTACCCCCATTTTCAGAACTTCGGCCACAGACCTGAAGGGATGGGAGGGGCCAGACACATAAAGTATGAGGGCCTATTTTTGACAGTTTGGAGGCTAGGAAGGGATATTTGGGAGGAAACTGTGTTGAGCATCAGCACATCTGGTACAAGTCCGTTGGTGTGCTGACTGCCCTGGAGTGAATACTTGCCCTGTCTGGACATGACTTCCTGTGAAGTGATATTGGGGTGGGGGAAGCATTGTGCCTAGCTCCTTGCTCCCAAGGATGTGAGAGAGCAGAAATTCCACTCACGTGCCCAACAGAGTACCTGGCATATGGTGAGGGCTCTATAAAAATATGTTGTATGAACCATGTGCAGTGGCTCACGCCTATAATCCCAGCACTTTGGGAGGCTGAGGAAGGAGAATCACTTAAGGCCAGGAGTTTGAGGCCAGCCTGGGCAACATCGTGAGACCCTGTATCTAAAATAATAATAATAAACAAAACTAACTAAACTAACTAAACAAAGTAATGTGCTGCATAAGAAGAATGTTAGATAAATAAACATGGATGAGTGAATTGAATAAATTCATGGAATCCAGATCTGCTGAGCACCTACTATATTCCAGGCCCTGGGCTTAGAGCTGAGGCTAGAGGCACACTCAAGTCCAGGGGCCACTCACAGGGGAATCATCTGACAGAGCAGCCTTTCTGTCTTCTCTCTCTTCAGCTCCAGTTCCTCAGTCCGCTCCTGGATCAGGTCCTCCAGGTTCTGGGAATATTTCTCCAGCAACCGCAGCATGGAGTCAGCAAAACTGGTCTCCTTGCCTTGGTTGATGCTTTTGAACTGAAGATGGAACAAAAATGCCAAAATGACATGAAAGTCAGTACACCTGGTCCTCAGCTGGGAGTCTGGGGCCACGGAAATGCACCAAACAGAATCCCTGCTTGAAGGAGCTGCATTGTTGTGGGGAACAGATATGTAAATGACAGGGGGATGGTGGCTCTGACAAGGGAAAAGTGCAGTCAGCTTTCTGTCAGATTAATGGGTTAATTTTGTGTAGGGTGGGTAGGCAGCAAGAGGACTTTGCAAAGGAGCCTGTACCCAGCACAGCATTATGGTTAACAAACACAACCCTCTTGCACTGGGTCTCACAACAACACTGTGAGATTCTTTGTTCTTCTCAAAGATAGACAGACAGATAGACAGATAGATAGATAGATAGATAGATAGATAATAGACAAACGGATGGAAGGACAGATGGACAGACAGATGGCTGGATGGATGGATGGACAGATGGATGGATGGACAGATGGAAGGGTAGGTGGATGGATGGGTGGATAGATAGAAAGAATATATGTAGATTATTTATATGTATAATCTATCTCTATTTCTACTTTGTTCCTCCAAAATTTTAAGGATGAAGAATAAAAGCAGTACCGCACAATGAAAGAATAAACATGTGCAGATATTAGGACCAAAGGAGAGTAAAGGCTTTTTTTTTAAAAAAAAAACAAGGTAAATCTAGGACTGAAATCTGTATGCAAAATCCATGCTAGAATTTGGTCACCATTTTGGATATGAACTTCCTAGCAACAAAACAAAGAGGGAAATATAGATTACACAATCCATGGGGTCCATAAGACAATGGAACATTAAACTAATTGCTCAAAAGAAATATAACTACTCCTAGTGCCAAGCAAAGAGAAGAGCCTCTTAGTTCTTTGTATGAGAACCCGTATGTGTGATCATAAACTGCATTTTCAACAACCTTACAGGAAATCTGGCAGCAGTTTTCCTAGGAAGACTTGCCAAAACCTTACCCAGTGTGGCTTGCACCTTCCCAGAGTGCAGTCAGTAGGAGAAGCAAATCAGTGATGGTCAAAGTGAAGGGGTTCATGCTTGTCAAAATCCAGCGTCTTGAACTTGTGAGTGTGTGTGTGTGCTCTGTGTGTGTGTGTTATGTGTGTGTAGGTATGCACATCCAACCTCCATTAATGCCACGTTTCTCAGCCAAATGTCTGCAAGGTAGGGAGTGGCAGCAGCCCTGAAGTGCACCTATTTTGTATTGACCAAGAAAAGCAGAGGCACAAGCTTTACGGGGTGGGCATGACAGCTGATGACCTTGAGACATCAACAAGGACCTGAAGCCAACTCCAAGGTCACCTCTGCGTGGAAGGTCATCATTTTATAAATGAAGAGACAAAGGATCTGAGAGGTGGAATAACTTGCCATGGAGCACACAGTGGTGGATCTGAGTTTCAAACTAAAGTCTTTTATATTAATTTTATCACCAGACCCCCAATGAATTATTTTATCATTTGGAATTATACATATTTCTTCTTCCTTTGCAATATTAATTTTCTTGTCTAATTGCATTGGCTACTACTCCTAGAACAATGTGAAATGAATATAAACCTAAGTTTTTTTTGTTTTTTTTTTTTTTTACAGAGTTTCACTCTTGTTGCCCAGGCTGGAGTGCAATGGCGTGATCTCAGCTCACCACAACCTCTGCCTCCCGAAACCCAGGCCTTTTGGCTTTAATGTCAGTGTTCTTTCTCTTGTACCTTACTCACCCTCTTCTTCTCAAAGAACTACATTTTAAAAAAATTAGTTATCTCACTGGATGGTCACACCTATCTGGAGAGATAGTCCAGGGTTAGTTATCTTTCCCGGAAACATACAGAGAGGCTGAGGCCCAATAGGAACATTAACTTGTCCAAGGTCAAACAGTGGGTAAGTGGGATGATATCCATTGGATTCTCACATAGATGTGAATCCAGGCATCTGACCCCTCACCTCCCCACAGTATGATGCCATTTCCCCCTTCTTCAGGCTGAATTCATGTGTGCCCATCTCAGCCTTGTTTGCTGTTGGGCCTTGGGCAGGAATCTTGGGCAAGAATCCCACAATCGCCCCTCAGTCAGGGCAAGAGCCTTCCCCACCTCACTGGCCATGGCAACCTCTGATCCCCTGGAAAGATCCCAGGCTGGTGCTTTATAAACTGGTTGCTCATCCTAGTGCTGCTACCCACCATTATGGTGACTGCTTAGAGGTCATTTACTGTGAGCTCCAGATTTCTCATCTGTGGAGGGGGGCACCACCCCGATGCCAGAGCTAAGTGTGGAGGGGATGTGGGAAGAGAGGTGATGGGCAGGGCTTCTCAAAGAACACCTGCGTGCGTCTCCTTGGACTGCCTTGCTGCCTCTCTCCCTCTCGTCACCTGTCCTAACCCCTTTATTGCTCCCTAAACTGCTCCTTGGCAACTCTCCACCACGGCTGGGGAGTGGAGGATGGGGAGGGGAGGCACTGTCCCCTAGGGTCTGATGGGTTGGCCCCATGGACGCCATCAGCCAGCTTGGTCATGTTCACTCCACTGCTCACTCACACATTCCACTGCTGCCCTGCCAGTTTGCACACTTGCCTTGCCCCTCCCACTGAAATCCCCAAGGCAGTCCTGGGGGTGCCCCAAGGCCCCTCACATTTTCCCCTCACTGACTCAGGAAGTAGTACTGTCTCCACAGCCACAATGGCCTCTCTCCTCTGGTGCCAGGAGGCCTGGTACAAGGTGGGGTTGCTGGCGCAGCTCTGCAGACAGACAGACCTGGGTTGGACTCCAGCCCCACCTTTCACTCACTCAGTTACCTTGGGCAAGTCCCCCCGCCTCTCCAGGCCTCATTTCTCTCCCACGAAGCCAAGAAACTAAGACTGTTTCTTCAGAGGGCTGTGGTGAGGATGAAAGGAGGGAAGCATGGCCCTTAGCGTGGGGCTTGACACTCAGGAAGGCAGGGGATAAATGTCCCTGGAACCAGTGGTCCTGAGAAAGCTCTCCTTAAAGGGTGGACCTCAGGGGTGACAGCGCTGGGCAGTTGCCTCTTACTGCATGACTTTCCAGGTCCCAGGGAAAGCACAGGGCTTGCAGTAGGCTAAGTGAGCTGAACAAATGGGCCATTTTCTGTGAGCACCCACTCCTCTGGGGAGCACTCACCTGGTTGTAGATCTGGTCCACGCTAGGTCTGTCCTCTGGAGCCTCCTCCCAGCACTGCTTCAGCACTCATGTGGCCTGTGATCAGGGGTCACCAGCTGCCAGCACAGAGGAGGGGGATATGCCACCCTCCTGATGATTTCTGCAACAAACACCATGTGGATGGGCCTGGGGTTCTGGGAAGGGTCATGAAAGGAGCCTCAGATCCTGAGAGTGTGGGCAGGGTAGGCTTACAGCAGTGCCAGGTTCTGGGCCTGCTGGATATTCCTCAGCTCCTGTGTCCAGGGTATGGCTGGCCAGTGGACGCGGTATTGCTGCTCTCCTGGGTCTACCCTGGGTGTGGCCAAGGAAAGGGTCTCAGACTGGGAGCCAGGAGAACTGCGAGCTGGTTTTGAACTCCGTATCTGCCATCACAATACTAGGGGATGGTGGAGAAGACAATGATCTTTCTGAGCCTCAGTCTCCCCACCTGTGAAATGAGCATATAAATTGCCTTCTTTTTTCTTTTCTGTTTTTTTTTGTTTGTTTGTTTTTTGAGACAGAGTTTCGCTTTTGTTGCCCAGGCTAGAGTGCAATGGCGCGATCTTGGCTCACAGCAACCTCCGCCTCCCAGATTCAAGTGATTCTCCTGCCTCAGCCTCCAGGCGTGCGCCACCATGCCCGACTAATTTTGTATTTTTAGTAAAGACGGGGTTTCCCATGTTAGTCAGGCTGATCTTGAATAAACTGCCTTCCTGAGAAGAGTGCTGAGGTGGAAGATGATGGATGTTAGGTGCCCGGCATCTGGCAAACTCTCCCCCACACTCAGGCCCCACAACAACTGCCGCTACTCTGTTGCCAACGACGACCACCAATGATCTTGAAACCCCTGCCACTCAGACACTGGCGTGCCAGTTCCCGGCAGGTGTGAACAACACTGCCTGCTTATCATTATCATCATCATTATGATTCTGTACTCAAGAAAACCTGGCCACGCGTCATCCTGTCTCCACACCAGGCTAAGTCAGTGTTCTAGTTCTGCTGTGACTCTGAGCCTCAATTTCCCCACCTAACAACTGATGGAAATAACCCCTGCCTCGGGGGACTGCTGGAGAGCCATGGGGAGCCGAGTGATTCTAAAGTAGGCTGGGAGGAAGAGGGGCTGACACCGAGCTCAGGCTCTGGAGTCCACAGATCAGAGCGGGACTTTAGATGACTCATTTATGGTCCACACAAGGCGCATCACCTCTCTGAGCCTCAGCTTCCTCACCTGGAAGATGGGCACAACCACACTATGTACTTGCAAGGGTTGTCACAAGGCAGAGTAGGTTAATCTCCTCCAAGGATGGCCGGGATCCTCCTCTCATGAGTGAGGGAGGTGGGAGCCTTTGGAGCCAGAGAGGAGAAATTTCTTTCTGGGTTTCAGTCCCCTTCCCATCCCTTTTTGGCCTTGTTGGGGATAGTGCAGGAGTCACCATCCCATTCTATAGACAGGGAAACTGAGGCTCCTGGGAGTGAAATCAGGTACCCACATAGGGCCAGTCAAAAGCAGACACTAGACCTGGGCCTGGTTTGCACCCAGCCTGCACGATCTCCTCTGCCCAGAGGTTCCCAGCCTACAGGCGTTAGACCCTGAGGGCCCCAGAGTGGGGGATCTGGGAAGTCATATGTGCTTACAAAGGACTGTGTGCTGATGGAACCAACCATACACCACATGCACACATGTACTGCTGTTTTTCAAAGGTATGCAGATGGCACTGTAATGAATAAAATACAAACCCATGTCAAAGTGTTGCTGATTTCACAGCAGATTTTATCATTGGGTATGTTCTCAGTTAGTGGATATTAGAAGTCAAA
Source organism: Rhinopithecus bieti (assembly GCF_001698545.2). NCBI lineage: Eukaryota > Metazoa > Chordata > Mammalia > Primates > Cercopithecidae > Rhinopithecus > Rhinopithecus bieti. Next base: position 17,327 of record NW_016811202.1, read on the forward strand.
TAGTAGCATGTGAGGCTCTAACCATTTTTGACATTAAAATGGAGTCTTCACATGTGAACATGCTGGGAACCCCTGCCCCAGGCCAGGCCAGGTCTCATGCTCCCCTCACTGCACCAGGCATACTGTCCACAGCCCAGGCATAGCCATGATTGACGGACCATGCTGAAGGCTGAGGGAGGAGTCTGAGCATCCAGCTCTGGCCGGACCTGGCTGGGCTCTAAGAGGGTGCCCCGCAGATGATTCCAAGAGATTTTAGAACACTGAGCTTGGACCAGGGATGTCCACCCAATCCCAGGTCCACAGCTTCCCCTCTGAGAAATCCCTTCCCCTCTCTGAGTCTCAGCCAACTCTAAAAAAGGGGCGATTAGCTACCTCCCAGGGTTGTCAAATGGTATCATGCACATGAAAGTGCCTTGGGAACTGCAAAGTGACCCCCCCCATCCACAGGATCCTAAAGAGATGTTAGAGTCAGGAGGGAACCTGGGACCCCCTTAGCATGCTCCTAACATCACCTCGCAGATATTTATTGAGCTCCCACTGCATGCCAGGTGCTTTGTTTACAGCATTTCACTGAATCCTCACAGTTGTTCTGGAAGACAGACATCATGGTTCCCATTTTACAGATGAGAAGACTGAGGCTTGGAGCCTAAAAGGGATTTACTCAAGGTCACAAGGCAAGTTGGTGTGGAGCTGGGCTTAGGTTGGTGTTCCCTGGAGCCTGTGGCTTGAGCCCTGTACTCCCTGAGGCCAAGGAAAGCACACAGCAGGAAGCAGTGGGCCCTAGGCTGACAGCCTCCTCACGGGTGGCCAGAGCATTCCAGGCCTGGGTCCCTGCACCCAAAGCTGGGCGGAGCGAGGCCTGGAGTGCCTTGCACTGGTGGCATGGCTTGCAGATCCCATCTGGCCAGCCCTTCCCTCCTCAGAGGCAGATGATGGGGAGGCAGCCGAGGAATGTTGAACAAATGGTCTGATAAAGCCCCCCTTCTTCCCACTCCTCCACCTCATAAATTTGGGCCTGGAATGCTCATTATTCATGGGGCAGTGCTGTGGTGGAGAAAGGCAGTGGGGCTAGGCCTCCTGTGAGTTAAAGATTATCCATTGGGGTAGGATCTGATGGTGGGCTCAGCTCTGTACTGGTCTGCACTGTGGGCCAAGGTACCCAGGTGTCTGTGGAGTGCCAGGTCCCTGGGACTGGGAAGAGGCAGCAGGAGGATGACAGAAAGAGCAGTCTGGGGTCCAGGGAGCCTGGACAGAGAGCACAGAGGGGAGGAAACATTTCTGGAGTTGGGCCCTGGCACTGGGGCTGGAAGAGATAAAATGTGTACAGGCCAGGTGATGATGGGAAAGCAGCCAGTGGTTATCCTGGGGAGCCAGAAGTGTGAGGACAGAGATGCTCTGAAGGAGCCTGCCTGGGCAGGTAACGAAGCCCCCTGGTATTGAGCAGCCTGGCCACATTGGTCATGGGACTGGGGATCTGGCACATTTGTTATTGGATTCCCATTTATAGATGAGAATATTGAGGCTCAGAGAGGGTAAGCGGTTTGCGTAAGGTCACAGAGTAAGACAGTGACACAGCTGGAGTAGGGCTGAGCTCTGTGTAGCCTGTGCTGGGCATGGAGGGGAGGTGCAGTCGGGGCACGAGCACCTACAGGCATGGCGGTGACACTGGGGAGGAAGGCAGGGTGGAGATTTTCACCCAGAGCACAACGTCCTTAGCCCCTGGAGTGGGTCAGCTGCTATTCTGGCAGAGTTGCTGAAGGCAGCCCGGCTTAAGTCAAGTTCTCATGGTCTGACTTTAGGCGTGCGTGTCTATGTGGTTATTTTCAGGCCCAGATTTCCTGATTGCCATAGAGTTTCCCACTAGGCCGAGACTCTAGCCAAGGACAGCCAAGGAGGGGGAGGAGGGTGCCTACCTTCCACTGGGAATCCTGAGGAGCAGTAGGTTGGGCCCCGAGGCAGCACCTCCTGCAGGATGATGGCAGTGCTGAAGATGTCCCCTGTGAGGGTGCCCCACCCAGAGCACCCAGGCCCCGGCAGCAGCTCAGGAGCTGCCCATAGCAGCTCTACAATCATAGGGCAGGGCCACGCCACCATCACCTACTGACCATACAAGCCGGGCCGGGCGCATCTATTCTCCCCAATTCACAGGTAAAGAGCCTACAGCTTGTTCAGAGAGGAGGAGCGATCAACTCAAGGTCACCAATGCCAGAGGACTGGAGATTGCCCTCTCCTCCGACCTTACAAACACCTAGTTAAACAGAGGCCCCAAAACCTACTGGCAGCCCCCTGCGCTGAGCTGACTTGGCCAGGGTTGGGGAGCCTGCTGAGTGTCCAGGGGCTCTGCATAACCATGGTCAGTGACCTTGAGCACAAAGCGTCTGTCCACCACACAGTTTTGGGACTTGAGGCAGCCAGGAGGGAAATGTCAGTGGTGCAGAAACCTCACGCCCTAAGATGGACATAATGCGGATCCATTGGATCTGTAACGAATGAGAGGAAACCTGGTTCTCTCGGAATTCCCAGGGGCCCCAGAAAGCCTTCCTGCCTCCCCATTTACCTGTGGCCATGCTGTTTGGACATCCCTGGGTTAAACAAAGCTGACAGAGCCCAGCTGTGGGAAATCTGAGCATCTCCTATCTCCCTGTCCTCCCCACTTCCCTGCAGTGCCAGGCCCAGGGAGGGATCTCGGGCAGATCAAATCCAGCAGCAGGGAGGCCTTGAAGGTCCAGTCTAGGGGCAGTTCCTCGTTCCTCATCAGGTTCTCCAGAACCAGAGCACTGACCCCAGGGGTCACGAAAAAGCCCAGTGGCGATGTTCTCACACTGCAGCTCCCACATCTGTCAGGGAAATGGGCACCTTAGCAGCCCCCAGGGGGCCTTCGAGGGCTGGACCAGGTGCATTCCACATCTAGGCCACCTGCACTTAGCACCAAACACAAGGCTAAGCATGGAGAGGCATCAGAAATGTTGAATGAATGGATAGATGGACAGACAGATGGATGAATGGGTGGGTGGTGAGGGATGGATGGAGGATGGATGGATGAATGTATGCATGGATAGATGGTGGTGGGTGGTGGATGGATAGATAGATGGATGGGTGGGTGGATGGGTGGGTGGGTAGCTGGTGGGTAGGCAGGTAGATGGGTGGGTGGGTGGTTGATGGGTGGATGGGTGGATGGGTGATGGGTGAATGGGTGGGTGAATGGGTACCTAGTGGGCTGCTGGGTAGATGGGTGGGTGGGTGGATGGATGAGTGAATGGGTGGGTGGCTGGGTGGATGGATGGGTTGGTGGGTGATTGGTCAGTGGGTGGATGGGTGGTTGGTGGGTGGGTGAGTGGTTGGGTAGGTGGATGGGTGGTTTGTGGATGGGTGGTTGCATGGTTGGTGAGTGGGTGGGTAGATGGATGGGTGGATGGGTGGGTGGATGAATGGGTGGATGGATGGATGGGTGAGTGGATGGGTGGCTGGTGAGTGGGTGGTGAATGGGTGAATGAGTCAATAGGTGGATGAATGGCAGATCACTTGAAGCCAGGAGTTCAAGACCAGCCTGGCCAACATGGTGAAACCCTGTCTCTACTAAAAATACAAAAATCAGCTGGGTGTGGTGGTGCACACCCGTAATCCCAGTTACTTAGGAGGCTGAGGTGGGAGGATTGCTTGAGACTGGGAGCTGGAGGTTGTAGTGAGCTGAGATCCAGCCACTGCACTCCAGCCTGGGCAAAAGAGCAAGATCTTGTCTCAAAAAAAAAAAAAAAAAAAAAAAAAAATGTACTCACATACATTGCAAGATGCCCACTGGGAAATGCCTAACTTAACTTCCAGTGTCTTAATCCTTCTGAACTTTATTTCAGACTGTGGTGATATTGGAGATATGAATAAAATTCCCCATGTATCAAAAGCATACCACTTGCCAGGAAGAGTTCTAGGTTATTTCATGTATTCTCTGCAATCATAATCCCCCAGAAGGTGACTATCACTAGCTCCATTTTACAGGAAAGCTAAGAGTTCTGTGGAGGCAAGATTTCACCCGGATCTTCCTGACTCAAGTCTCATGCTCTTTCTCCGTCCCTCAGTGCCTCTCAGGATGGTGACGATCTTGGGGGTGAAAATGCTTATGTGGTTAGTGATGACAGGTGCTTAGGATCTCCCTGAGGGAGAGGACTTTGTCTCTCTTCTCCACTCTGTATCCCCAAAGCCCAGAACACTGCACATAAGTGCCTGGCACGTAAGTGATGCTCAGTAAACAGCGAATAAAAGAAATGATGGGTTGAGGGAGGGGGCTGCAGGATAAGGTCCCTTCATGATGAGTTACCGTGCGAGGGCATTGATGGAGGGCACTGTGCCCTGGTGGTTATGGGGACTGTGGGTTATGGGGTGGTGATGTGGCTTTAAGGATGCTGGCATGGGACAGTGACAGCAATATTGAATTACTGTGATTGAGGCACTGGCAATGGGCAGGATCATGACGGCAAGAATAATTTCCTCTTTGAGACCAATCTGGACCAGTAAGGGTCTCCTGAGCAGCGTCGCTCCCCACCCACCCTCTGTGCCCTCTATAGCCCTGCTTTCCTCAGGAGGCTGAGGCAGCTCGGGCGCACTTCAGGGTCTCAGCCCACTTCACACTTCTTCAGCCACACCCAGTCTCCCTATTCAAGGAAGAGCAAGAGGTTAGCTGCTGCTGCTCCTCAGCTGTCGGACCTCAGGAAAACCCCTCTACCTCTCTCAGCTCAGTTTCTTCCCCATCAACGCATTCCTTCTGTGTGTTCTGAGCCAGGCACAGCCTGGTAAATGGAAACATTTGCTATAACCCAGGCAGAGCCGGGAGCCGGGCTTTGGCTGAAGGATTCCAGTTCCAGTCCTGACACCATCACTTTCCAGCTCTGTGACCTGGGGTGGGTGACTTCAGTTCTCTGAGCTGCAGGTTCCAAATCTGTAAAGTGAGGATGATAGCGCCCACCCACATCTCAGGGGCTTACTGAGATGGTGGGTGTCAAGCATGCTGGCCCCTGGTCTACAGATCAGCTTTGCCCTGCAGGCCTCAGGCCCTCATGACACCCCTAGCCCTGTGAACTGCTTGGGTGGGGAGCTCTGTGACCCAGGGATTCATGGGGAGGATAGAAGGGCCGATGGGAGAGGAGGGGTCTCAGGTGGGGGCTCTACCCTTGCCTTGGCCTGGCCCAAAGCTAGCTATAACCCTGGCCTTCTCTCTTCCATCACTGATGGGTTTTGCCTTCTCAGGCTCACCTACAGCCCGTCAGCCAACTCAGAGAAGCAGACAAAACACTCTTTGTCACCATTAAAGCCTCCTTCCAGCAGAAAAGGAAAAAAGATGGAATTCCCTCAGGGGACAGGTAGAAAAGAAAGAGCAAGCAGCTCATGTTGCTTCTGTAGAAACAACTAGCCTGGCTCATCTACCGTGAGAGTCTTGGTGTCGGTGAATCGTAGCATTCATGAATTGTTGAACTTCAGAATGACAGCACCTGAGAAATGGTGGCATCCCCAGCATCCTGAGATCTCGCTGAGCTCACCTTTAACTGCCCAGCCTCCCCGCCAGCTGGCGACCCCAGCTCTGCCTGAGACTATTCTGGGTTGGGTGCTGCCCCCACACATCAGGGCCTGGGAGACCCAGGATCTCACCTTACCTAAGCAGATAGGAGGGTGAACTAGGCTGGCCTTGGTCCCTAAGAGAGGCCCTGGGGTGAACCGCATCGGCAGCACCAAGGGCCAAGTGCCTGGGACCTGGTTGTTCCTTCAGGTCAGATCATGAACCATGCTGGGCCAGGAGTTGGGGCCCTACTTCCCACTCCTAGCCCTGATGCCAATTTGCCAAGTGACCCAGGAAAGGTACTGCTCCTATCTGGGCCTCAGTTTCTCAGTCTGTAACAGAAGTAGGCCATACAGAGGCTCCCTCGGCTTCTCCCAAACTGACTGCCTAGGCCTGGGCATGGGGGTGGCAGAGGCCCTCGCTTGGTACAGGGCCACACTGGTGGGTTCCTGGGGGGCTGGCAGACTCTTTGCTGACCCCTGGGCCACTGATCTCAGGCTCCCACCATCTGCCACACTTCCCCGTTCATCATTCACATGCAGCCTCTGGAGGGGGCAGGCATGATGAGGAACGCAGACTGGGCCTCTGTCTACTGTCCGCTCAACTCAGCCCCGGCCCTACCCACCCATCTGTTCAGGGGTGGATGGATGAAGGTGAGCTCCTGGGCTGTCAGCAGGATCTGGTGGGGGCCTGCACCAGCTGCAGCTGCTGGATGCCCAATCTGGAGGTGAGAGAGGGGGCAGGGCAGTGGGAGTGATGCCATCGCCCCTCCCAGCGTCAGTCTGGCCTCTGACTCAGAGCCATCACGTTTTCTCTCCCTGTTTCCATTTCTGTCTCCCTGTCAGTCCCAGCCAGGCCGGGAGGGCACTGAACATTGTCTCCACTTAGCCCCTCTGCCTCGGGCTCGGGTCTGAAACCCCTGGGCCTGATGCATCTGCTGGTCCCCGGTTGCACCGTTCCCAAGTTGCCAAGAGTCCTCATGCAGCAGCCAGAGAGGGCGGGGGGTGGAAGCCTGCCCACTTCCAGATATGCCTGAGACTCAGGGATGGTCTGGATTCAGGGACACAGAGGAATGTAGACCCCAGGGAGAATTGTTTTCAAAGCTGGAGGGCCCCTGGGAGTCATTCTGGCCAACCCCCTCACTGTACAGACGGGGAGCCTGAAGCTCAAGGTGTGGAGCACGTCCAGGGTCATGGGCTTCTTCCTCAAGTCTCAAACGGATCTTCTCAGGAGGCAGCCAGGGCCTTGACAAGTCCCATTTTACTTACAATAAGTTCAGACTCCTTGTGGCCCATAAAGCCTCACCTGCTCAGGCCCCAAGCTCATCTCAAATTCCTGTCTCATCGCCCATGACACCTCAGCCACTCCACACTCCCTCCTTCCTTTTCCTCCATCAACTGGAGCTCGCTCTGCCTCAGGCCCTTTGCACTTGCTGCTTCCCCTGACTGGTTGCTCTTCATCCAGATCCTCATCTAGCTGCTTCCTTACCATTTGGAGCTCAGCTCAAGTGCCACCCCTCAAGTGCGCTTCCCTGCCCATCTAGCTCTTGTTGGCCACTGCTCCATCCTGCTCCTCTATCACTGTATCCTGTTCTGTTTTCTCGGTGGCATTATCACTATGTGAATTTAGTTATCTGGTTTTTTGGTTATTGCCTGCTGTCTCCCCCTAACAGAATAGAAACTCCTTAAAGGCCAGGTCTGTCTTGTTCGCCACTGTCTTCCTGACACCAGACGTAGTGGCACATGAGAGGGACTCAGTCCACATCCGTCAGATGGATGACTGCCTAAATGGCCACCATCAGCACCCACATCCCTGTCACCACCTCCAGGCACTACTGTCTTCTTAACACCAAGAAGCGGGCATCCCCAGGAGACCCAAGTTCACTGAGTCCTGTAAGCCAAGCCAGGCAAGCAGCTGTGTCCCCCACCACTAACACTTCAGATTCACAGCAATGACGAGAGGAAATCCTCCCCTCTCTCCCACTGGGAAAGTGTGCGCTCGCAACACTTTCCCCTTCCGATCGCTGTCATTTGCTAGAGAGATGCAGAGCCAGGAGAGGAGAAATGCAGGCAAAAGAAAGAGCAGCTGGGCCAGAAATGAGAATTTCAGGGACTGAGAGAGCTGGAGATAGATAAATAGAAGCAGAAGAGACACAGAGGAGCACTGGCAAGGCAGGCCAAAAAGGTGAGTGATATGGGGAAGAACAGAGACAGACAGAGACGTGCGGGAGTCCCCCCTTATCTGCAATTCCCCTTTCCGTGGTTTCAGCTACCCACAATCAGGGTCTCAAAATACTAAGATATTTTGAAAGAGGCAGAAAGACCACATCCACTAACTTGTATTACAGTATATTGTTATAATTGTTCTATTTTATTATTTAGTTATTGTTGTTAATGTCTTACCATGCCTAATTTATAAATTAGACTTTATTATAGGTATGTGGGTATAGGAAACGCAGCATATATAGAGTTTGGTACCATCCACGGCATCAGGCATCCGTTGGGGTCTGGGAACATGTTCCCATTGGATAAGGGGGACTACTGCAGACATACACATATACATACATAAGCCACCTCACGGTAAAAGCCATATACATATACAAGAAGGAGAAAGAGATTGACCATACCCAGGGACTAGGCAGAGAGATGCTTTTTGTTCAAAATTAGGCCATGTGCCCATGGTAGAATTGATGGGCCTGAGCGCATGCACCCTGGCATCCTGGGCAACTCAAGGCATACGGGGGTCTGCACTTGGAGCATATCCACCTGCTCTGGTCCCAGGTGGGCAGCTGCCTCTCCATCGGGCCAGGCAGCAGCAAAGGCCTTGTCTATGGGGCCAGACTCTAGGATGAAGGGTGAGCATTGCATCAAAGGCCTCCCGCAGGGGCCCACCAATGCTGAGAGACAGGTAGGAGTGGTTGCAGTCAGGCAGGGAGAAGAGTAGCGTGTTGCAGGGCAGGAAGACCAATCTCCCATCCATCAGGCCCTCAGCCCAGGCACGGCTCAGCAGGATGGTCATCTCCAAGCCCGCTAGCACTGCCAAGTGCATCCAAGCACCACAACTGGGGACAGAGATGGCAGAGTCACCTTTGCAGGCCCATTTCCACTGTGGTCTGCCCTGAAGCCCACAATTCTCTAGCCCTGGAGAGCTGCTCAGAACTCCTAGGCACCCGCTCTGCTGCCACCCCACCCCCACCCCCACTGGTCTAGCAAAGGTAGAATTTCCCTTTAATCTGCCCCATAACAATAACAGCCAAGGCCACCAAATCTGAGTTTGATCTGATGAAAAATATCCCTTTAATGGAGGATAGATTTGTATTAATATGGCCCTCCTGGCCTGTCTGCCCAATCATTTTGACCAACGTCCTGCCCTACCCAACCCCATTGGCCCTGACAATTGCTAATACGTATTGATGGTTTTTCTTTCTTTCTTTTTCTGAGACAGGGTCTTGCTCTGTTGCCCAGGCTGGAGTGCAGTGGTGCAATCATGTCTCACTGCAGCCTCACATTTCTGGGTTTAAGCAATCCTTCCACTTCAGCCTCCAAGAGAGCTGGGATTACAGGTATGAGCCGCCATACTCGGCTGTTGACAGCTTTCTCTGTGTTGTCCCAAAGAACCTTCTCAAACATTTTGTCATTCAGTGTTACAACAGCACTAAGAAGCATGTTGACCATTATCTCTGTTTTTCTAGAGGAGCAGTTGGGGAGTTGCCCAGGACTCATAACCACCACAGGGGTACAGCTAGAATTTGAACCCAGGCAGGTTGGCTCCCAGCTTATAATCCTTTTTTGTTCTTTTTTAAAGAATTATTTTAAATTGAGATACTCACATATCATAAAATTCATTCTTTTAAAAATGTACAATTAAGTGGTTTTAGTATATTCACCAAGTTATGTAACCACTAATACCATTTACTTATAGAACACTTTTATCATCCCAAAAATAAATCCATTAGCAGTTGCTCCCCATTCCTCCCTTCCTCAACTCCAGTCAACCATGAATCTGCTTTTTGTCTCTGTGGATTTGCTTATTCTGGACATGTCATACAAATGCACATAATACATGGTACTTTGTGTGTGGCTTCTTTTTTTTTTTTTTTTTTTTTGACAGGGTCTCACTCTGTTGTCCAGGCGGGAGTGCAGTGGCACGATCTCAGCTCACTGCAACCTCTGCCTCCTGGGTTCAAGAGATTCTCCTGCCTCAGCCTCCTGAGTAGCTGGGATTACAGGCGCCTGCCACCACACCTGGCTAATTTTTGTATTCCAGCTAATTTTTGTATTTTTAGTAGAGATGGAGTTTTACCACGTTGGTCAGACTGGTCTCTAACTCCTGACCTCGTGATCCACACCCCCTTCCCGGGCCTCCCAAAGTGCTGGGATTACAGGCGTGAGCCACTGTGCCTGGCTTGTGTCTGTCTTCCTTGACTTAGAGTAATGCTTTCCAGGTTCGTCCTTATTGCAGCATACCTCAGTACTTCATTCCTTTTCGTGACTGTGTAATACTCACTGTATGATAGACCGCATTTTGCTTATCATCATCCACTTGTAATCTTAACCTTGGTCCTGGATGGCTCCTTAAGGTCTAAGTCGACACGGATACATTCATCTCTACCTTAGTAAGAGAAGCAGCCCCGAATAATAAAGCTGCCAATTTCACCCCCAGGCACCAGGACAGAAGGGAGCCCTTGCCAAGGTCGGGGTCCACAATGGACTTCCTTTGCGTCTTTTCCGTCTTCCCCACTTGGGTCCTGACCAGCATGGCAATGGCAGCCACAAAAGGGCCACCACTTGTTTGGGATGTGGCCTGGGTTCCCACTACACTCTCTTTCTGCAGAAAACCCAGGAAGGCTTGAGGGTCTCCTTGCTGGAGCCTGAAGACCCCTCATCACATGGACTTCAGAGCCTGGAGTCCTGGCTTCAGCTGAGCCTCTGGGGGCCCGTACTGTGGGGGCCACAAGTCCACCCCTCCATGTCTTAGATAGTGCTGGAGGTCCTCAAAGAGAGGCCCACCAGGACTGAGTGGAAACAGAAGCCAGGTCTTTGTGCCATCTGCTCTGCTGGGCCAACTTCCCAAAACGCCCTTTCTCTTAAGGGTTGGAAGCGCTGTTCTGTGTTTGGCCACGCGGGGGAGCTGCTCCACACAACTCGGAAGTAAGCCACCACACGGGAAACGCCAGCGCGGGCTGCAAGCTGTGCCGCTGTGTGAAGGCACGGTCCTGAGTCTGCAGTAGATCAGCCTCGTGCCATTAATGAAGAAACCATAGCACAGAGAGGTCTGGTGACTTGCCTGAGGTCACATGGGTGCGAGATGGGGTGGAGGGGGCGGCAGTGGGACTCCCCTCAATCTGACTCCAGAGAGTGTGCCCCTCACCCCTCTGCCTCCTGGCTCCTGAGAGCCAGCACTGTGGCTGGAGCTCAATCCCCTGCAGCAGGGGTGGAAAAGGAGTCTGAGGGTCTCCCCACCCACTGCTGCCAGGCTCTGGCCATGCAGAGCCAAACTGTTGATGTTCTCCCAGTCCTGCTGGCATGCTACCTCCACGCCTTTGCACTAGCTGGAGTGTGCTCTGCCTGGAATGCCTTTCCCTGTCACCTCCACTCCAAAATCAATTTCTCATTGTCAGGCCCTGTCCAGTGTCACCTCTTCTGTGAAGCCCTCCACATCTCCAAGCAGATCCACAGCTCCAGCCTCTTGGCTCCCCTTTGCCCGGCATACACATACACACCTGTCTCCGACCACACTCAGGCTCCTCATGGCTGGAGCCCAGCCGGATCCTCCCCGTGTCCCCAGAGCACAGCCAGGGTCAGGCAGACTGTGCCCCACAGTAAGAAATACATTTTACCCTGGTAGACTCATGAGGCTGAATGTGTAGAACTTGAGTACCCTGAAAGGACATCTCTCAGAACCACTTACCCTTGCTATCTGCAATGCAGTCTCATAGTTACTACTGTTCTTCCTATCTATTTTAGCTTATTCTGCTCAATTCTATTCTTCTCTTTTTCTATTCCACTCTCTTTCTTTTCTTTCCTTTTCTTTCTTCTTGAGATGGAGTTTCGCTCTTGTCGCCCAGGCTGGAGTGCAATGGTGCCATCTCAGCTTACTGCTATCTTCACCTCCCGGGTAAACAATTCTCCTGCCTCAGCCTCCTGAGTAGCTGAGACTACAGGCACACACTGCCACATCCAGAGGCCCTGAGAAGGACTTTTTACTCCCTTTTACAGAGGAGGAAACTGTGGCTCTGGGTGGGACAGTGACTTGTCCAAGGTCTCACCAAAACTTAGGACTGAACTTGAACCAGAGCTTGGCTTCCTGCCTCCTAGTCGAAGACAAAAATCACCTCTTTTTATTGACACCTGGAACATCAGAGCTGAAGGATCCTTGGAGATACAAACATCTAAATCAATTCATCTGTGTACAGACAGGGAGACAGGAACAGAAAGGAGTGTGGGTAGCCCTCAGTCCCATAAAGCTGCAGCAGGCTCCCCTGGCCTGAGGTCTTGCTGGCCATGCTCAGTATCCCGAGAACTCTGCAGTGGAGGGCCTGCAGGGGCTCACAGAGGGCTAAAGATCTTAGCAGGCCAGCACTGGGTCAAGGCAGGAGCTAGCTTTTAATCCCAGTTCTGTCGCTGATTTATGGGACAGAGTCTACAACCCTTTCTGTGCCTCAGTTTTCCCAGCTGTACAGGGAGAACTTGGCTTAGACATTTAGATTTCCAAAGATCATTCAGCTCTGATGTTCTACATGTTGACAAAAATCCAGAGACGGGTGGTTTTTGTCTCTAAAGCTGGCCACATCTCCTCTCCCAACCCTTCTCCCAAGAGTGTGTGAGCCTCTAGTGCCTCCACATCTGGGCACAATAGACTTATGTGCCATCCTCGTGGGGAGAGACCATTTGTATTTTTAGACTCAGGGAGATGGGCCCCAAAGATTGCCACAGACTGCTTGGCTCATAGAGCCAAGCTCCTGGAGTTAGTCAACTCCACAGCCCCGTAATCCCCAAAAGCTGAAGATACCTTTAGCTGCACTAACAGATACATGACCAAAATAGGGAAGGTTACAGGAACCTGGGGAAGGGGATGGGGATTCCTGTCATAGCCAGGGGAGGGGATGGGGGATTCCTGTCATAGCCCCTGCAGCGAAGGGTCATCCTCCTGTCCCCCAACCTGGTGCCTCTTACCTTCTTCTAGAGCAAGCTCCCCACAGACCGACCTGCCATTCTGTGTTATTGGAGTCGACTCGTTGCCTTTTGGTAGGCCCTAAAGTTCCTGCAACAGGATCCCCAGATGTCAAGCTCTCAGAGTAGAGTCTGGCCTGAGGGGTTCCTTTCCCCCAATAGCTTGTACGATCACCACTCCTCTGCCTGTCCCTTTCTGACCCTGTTCCCTGGGAAGAGCCTCCTACATGGCTCATTCCCTACCTGTCCCTCTCAGGAGCCTGAAGAAGCCACTTGGAAAATTAGATCTGTTCAGACCCCAGTGCTCTGGGGAGCCACAAGCAGGAAGAAAGGAGGGAATAAAGTAAAGAGAGACACATAGAGGGGGATGGAGAAAGAGAGGGGAGGTCTTCAGCACTCCGGACAGCTCCAGACCTGGTTGGGGTGGCTCCCAGGGGAAGGATGGGCAAGCACTAAAGAAACCCTTATTTTATTTGAACCTCTGCCGTGTGCCAGTCCCTGTGCTAGGCACCATTCACACAACCCATGGAGACAGGTATTACTATTAGCCTCACCTTATAAAGTATGGCCCAGAGAAGTTAGGTGATTTGACCAAGGGCACAGAGCTGGTAAGTGGCAGGGCTGACTGTAGGTCTGGGCTTTGCTCATGGATACAATGTGTAATGACCAAGTCAGGGTAACTGGAATATCCATCACCTCAAACATTCATCTTTTCTTTGTGTTGTGAACATTACAATTCTTCTCTCTAGCTATTTTGAAATACATAATAAATGACTGTTAACTATAATTTCTCTACTGCACTATCGAACACTAGAACTTATTCCTTCTATGTAGCTGTATTTGTGTACCCTTTAACCAATTTCTCTTCATTCCCCTTCTCCCCACTTCCATTTCCAGCCTCTGGTAACCATCATTCTACCTTCTACCTCCATGAGATCCACTTTTTAAGCTCCCACGTATGAGTGAGAACATGCAATATTTGTCTTTCTGTGCTGGACTTATTTCACTTCACATAATGAAATAGTGGCCAGAAGGGAGACCACTCCCTTCTGGGGTGAACACTTAGGTGGAGATAGAGACCTCAGTCCATGGGCTCCAGGCCTCCTCTTCCACTTGCTTTCTCCTACCTAGGTGAAGTTAGCTTTTACTAGGTGCACTCAGCATCCACTCTGTGCTAGGGGTTATGCATACCCCATCTCATTTAACCTTTACAGCAGCCTTGTGAAGCAATTACTGTGTTTCACTTTCTTCATTTCACTTTATTCGTTCAACAGATGTTTACTGAGTGTCCTCATCATGGTTCTGCCAAGGGGCCAGCCTTCCCTCCACCCCACCTCCCACCCCTAATTCCTGTTGTTTCCCTCTTGCTCCCTTCCATGTTTCAGGCACTGTTCTAAATGCTTGAGCTACATCAACAAACAAACAAATCTAAAAAAACAAAAAAATAAAGATTTTTCCCCCTCACAGAGCTTACTTTCTAGCAAGGGTAGGGAAAGGTGTGTTAGTAAACAAATAATAAACATAATAAGTAAGCAGAAGTATTTTTGGTGTTTGAAAGCGATAGGTGTCGGCCGGGCGCGGTGGCTCAAGCCTGTAATCCCAGCACTTTGGGAGGCCGAGACGGGCGGATCACGAGGTCAGGAGATCGAGACCATCCTGGTTAACTCGGTGAACCCCCGTCTCTACTAAAAAATACAAGAAAACTAGCCGGGCGAGGTGGTGGGCCACCTGTAGTCCCAGCTACTGGGCAGCTGCCAGGCAGGGGGGAGATGGCTGTAACCCGGGCAGGCGGAGCTTGCAGTGAGCTGGATTCCGGCCAGCTGCACTCCAGCCCGGGCGACAGAGCGAGCTCCGTCTCAAAAAAAAAAAAAAAAAAAAAAAAAAAAAAAAAAAAAAAAAAAAAAAAAAGAAAGTGATAGGTGGTATTTAAATACCATGTTATAACTTTGTGGAAGTGTTTTTCGTATTGCTACACAATTGTTATAATTTCAGTGGGCAAAGAACACATTGAATGGATGTGCCATTGGTTAGTATGGATGGAAGGATCTGACGCCTCTGTGTCTGGTCTTTATTGGGTTTCCCCATTTATCATTGACCAGGACTGGACAAGGGAGTATTAAATGGCTCCCCAGTTAGTATATGGGGTTCTGGTCATGGTCCTGCCTGTCCCCATTGTGAGGCAACAACCCCATTTCCTTGTGATAATTGGAATTGATTACTTGGGCTTACGCAGTAATTCCCTTCTCTGTCCGTTGATTCAAAGTCCTGAGGAGCCCAAAATGTCCAAGCAATAGTTTCAGTTTTCATTTCATTGGAAAAATTACTACATTCTCTGGAGGGAGTGTTTCTCTCCTGGGAACTAGGTGCTCCAAACCACTGAATCCAAGGCCATGGGCACAGGCAGGAAACGTTCTTCTGGTGAGTTCGTAGGTAATGGTGAAAGAGGCCACTCCTATCTTTCTTCCTTGGTTCCCAGCCCATCCATTCTGACTGTAGGAAGATGGCCCACTTGACCCCCTAGTATAAGGCATATACTGCATCTTGGAAGCACAGGCTGCCATCCCCTAGGTCATTTGGCAACTGAGCTATTGCCTGATGGACCATTCCACATTTCTGTCAAGCCAGATGCTTCTGGGTGATAGGAGATGAGCTCACTGCTTCAGTTCCTTTGCAGTAAAATGCTTCCCCTGGTCAGAGACAATGTTGTGTAGGACAACATAGTAACATATAGGGCACTCTTATAAGACTATGAATGACGGCACTGGCAAAAGCATTGTAGGCAAGAAAAGCAACTCTATACACAGTTATATTTCTATCTCTACAAGTAGAAAGAAAGGCATTGCTGCTTCTATGAAGGCAGAGCTCTCATATAATCAAACTGTCACCAAGTAACCAGCTGACCCCCCAGGGAAGTGGTGCCAGTTTTTGGGCTTAGCAGTGGCCTCTGCTATCTGCAGGTTGGGCACTCAGCTGTGGAAGTAACTAGATGGGCCTTGGTGAGTACAAGCCCATGTTGTTGAACCGATGCAAGTCTCCATTCTGACTGCCACAGCCACATGGCCATTGAGTAAGCACTGGAGGAGCTATGGAAAGAAGCTGACTGATAGCCACAAGTCATCCTGTCCACCTAATCTTGAGGATTTCTGTCATAGATGCCCACTGGTGGGGCATTCATGTGAAGCATGTGTATCTTCACACCTGTGACTGCTCTGAGAGGCCTGACCACATACCTCATTGACACCAATTTCTAATTTTGTTTATAGCAAGACTGTGGCCATCCAGACAGCCCATTGTCAACTGCCCATGAATCAAAGTAAATAAGTACCACTGGCCCTCTCTCTTTCAGCACAAAATGGACAACTAGCTGTGCCCCCCCTGAAATCCTGCCCAAGAGGCTTTCCTTCTGCCACTTGTATGACAGGACCAGCCTTGATTGGAGAGGTAATACAGCTGCCATCCATTTCTGGCTGGTACCAGCATACTGTGATATCCACCTGTGAACCAGACCTACACTTCTTCCTCCTCTACCAACTGCTGATGAGAAACTCCCCATGTATGGTTTTGGTATCAGGTATCAGTTGAGGGAGAAGTGGCAAAAAATAAGAGACGGTACTATGGCAGTCTGGGCCATCTGCTTGGCGACATAGAAGGCTTCTATGCGTGGCCAATCTTCTGATCCAGTGAATCAGATAGCCCCTGATTCAGTGGTCAATTCTGGTAGAACAGTCATCCAGTATTCATCGTCGTAGTTGGTCTCCACCAGGAGTAGGAGCAAGTCAGAACTGCTTTTCAAGTGGATGAAAGTTGTCCACAAAAAAATAATATATATGGCTTTATGCCCAAAGCCTAGCAGTCTATGCTGTGATTCTCCAGTTGGAAGTTGAAGAGGCTCCATGTTGCATCTCTGTCTGCCACAGATACCATGGGGTCTGTTGGGTCATAAGGTTCGGTGGCAGGGCAACTTGCACAAGTCTGCTGTTCAGCCCTGGGATCTACTGAAAACTGGCAGCTTTCTGGGCTACCTGTTAAATAGATCAGGACAACACTCCCAAATGTGGCATAAAAGTATGGCAAAAACCGCAATTGCTTTTGCACCAACCTAATACATTGCTTCTAGAATCCAAACGGGCTTACCAAGCACTATGTCCCCTTCTATGTGATGTTTGGTACAACATGCCACAACTTGCTTCTCGCGTTAGAAAAGGTATTCCACTGGGTCCCTAGGAACTTCACCAATATGACAGCCCCCTGAATTTTTGCAAGGTGTACCTCCTTCTCTCTGGCATGTATCACTAGGATATTTAAAATACTGGCTACCTCCTAAACACCAGATCCAATTAGCAAAATGATATCAATATAATGAACCAGCATGATGTTCTGTGGAATACTGAGCTGATCCAAGGTCCCTTTGAGCTCTATTATGATAGCAAACTAGAGACGTGACAAACCTCTTTTTCCTTACTGATAGGAATACAAAAGAAAATATTTGCCAGGCTAATGGCTGCATACCAGGTGTCAAGGGCTGTACTGACTTGATCCGAAAGACAGCTGGAACAGCAGCTTCGCTTGGCGTCACTTACTAATGATTAATAAGTTTGTGATAATATACTATTATTCTCTAGGACCCAGCTGGTCTTTGCACCAGTCAGAGTGCAATTTAAATGGGAGTGTGATAGGAATGACCACCCCTGCTTCTCTCAAGTCTGTGATGCAGACACTAATTTCTGCAATTCCCGGAGGGGGATTGCTTTTGCTGTATTCACTGGGTGGGGGGAAGCTGGGTAGGGAGCTCAACACTTTTCCCCATGGAACCCCAAATCCCCAGGCCAGGGAACAAATCGAGGGATTCTGTTAGTGGTTATATATGTCTACTCCCATCATTCATTCTGAAACTGGGGAGACAACCACAGAATGCAGGCATGATCCCACCGGACCCTCCATTAGAAGGTCTCAGGCCAAGATCGCATGTGTTCCCTGACCTTGCTACTCTTTACCAGTGGCCCTTGGGGCATTTTGGTTCTTAAGGAAAGAGTGGCCCACTGGCCTAGTCTCTAGTAACCTTCTGGATGGGCTGAATCCCTCCTCAGAGGACAGTCACCTTGGTTCATACCACAGGTCCTCCTTGGAGGAAGAGTCGTGATCTATAATTTCCTCAAAGGGACCCAGATTCCCCTCAGTCAAGGACTCTGAGTCTGTGGATGGCTCAGTCTGGGAACCTGGTAAGAGGCAATACCTTCTACTATAATGACTGAAGGTGGGTTTCCATCTAGCACACTTTGAAGTTTTCTTTCCATGTGTGTCAAGCACATATATGTGCCCCTCCTTTAGTGTAAGAGACTGTGAGGAGGGAGGTGTTAAAACACTGCAGCCTTTAGCTGAATCCTGGACTTGGCACCCTGTTATGCCTCCTTCCCTGCACCCAC
Source organism: Rhinopithecus bieti (assembly GCF_001698545.2). Classification (NCBI taxonomy): domain Eukaryota; kingdom Metazoa; phylum Chordata; class Mammalia; order Primates; family Cercopithecidae; genus Rhinopithecus; species Rhinopithecus bieti. The sequence goes on from NW_016811202.1 coordinate 35,467, forward strand.
GTGACATGAGGGGCTCCTTCAAGCTGTCGTGGAAGCCTTCTGATGGTCACATGTTCTCAGTTGTATGGTCATAATTTTAAATTTCACATTTCATATACACATGGCTGTGAGAAACAGCCAGGTTGCTTATCTTATCTGATTCTAAGAAACAAAACAAAAGAAAAGAAAAGAAGTAGCCAGGAGCTTCCACCATGTTCATAAGCAGTCTCATTGCCACCCGGCTAAGTGCCACAGCTGCCTCATGGCCCGAAGTCTGGCTTCTGACCTGCACTTCAGCCCTTGCTCCCACCAATAATAACTTGCTTGCATCCTATTTCTCCCAGCAAGGAGATAAACCCTGTGTTGCACAAATACAGAACCAACGCAACTCCAGAATCCTGTTTGAAGGGTCTGCTTCCTAGGGCCACTTCTGGTATCAGTCCATAGCTGCTCGCCAGGCGCGTAGGAGAAGAAGGCATATCAGGCAGCAGGACCAGCATTAGCCAGTGTCTGGAGGCACAGGGGCATGGAGAATGCCAGGAAGAGCAAATGCTTGGTTTCCTGAGGCTGGGACATGGCAGGAAATGACGCTGGAGGGGTTGGCAGGGGCCAAATAAAAAAGGGCCTTAAATACCAGGCTTGGGAGTTTAAATTTTACCCTAAAGAGAAGGAGCAGGTAGCAGGAGGCTCTGGAGAGTTCATGGCTTCATCTGCATTTTTGAGATGTTACTATTGTTGTCTTCACTTCACAGATGAGGAAACTGAGACTCAAGGTAGATGAGTAACTTATACAAGGTGACATCGCTTGTGCAAGTCATGTGACATACACCCTAGAAGCATCTTATCTCTTTGAATTCCTGGGGAGAGCAGCAGAGTATGGTGTCATGCTCTAGTTATCTAATGATGGGAAACCACCTCAAACTTAAAGGCTTAGCACATTGACAATTGTTGATTTTGCTCATGAATCAACAATTTGGGCAGGGATTGACAAGGAAGCTTTGTCTCTATGCCATACAGCATCAGCTGGGGCCGCTTGCCCAAAGCAACTTGTAGAGTGCGGGGCATGGCTAGGACCAGGAGGCAAATCCCAGGAATTGGGGGAAGGCTGGCCACCAGCTCCTAGGTCTTGGCAGAGACTGAGTCACAGGCAGAGGGCCATTGCTCTGGTGAGTGTTACCGGGAGACAGGATTGTCCTGGCTGGTGGGGTAGTAAAGGTCCATCAAGGGTGTTAAAGGCCACTCCATCTGTTCCCCAGGAAAATGGAAGTCCTTCGCCAAGGAAAGAGTTTTAAGTGGCCTCTATGCCACCGCTGAGACAGGACAGCAGATCCCTGTGGTATCTCCACTCAAGCTTGCACACGTCCACTGCTGAGTCATTCACTGCTCCCTGCTGTGGAGCACTTGGCCTGCAGGCTTCTGTCTTTGGAGTTGGGAAACCGGCCTCACTCCACCCTCCACACTCTGGTCACTGTTCTGCACTCTTTGCCCACAGGACAAGCCTGCCCCGCTCCCCTTGTCAGCCCCAGGTAGTCAGGCAGCAGCAACAGACATACAACACAAGTAAATCACACCTGCATAGCCTTTGCAAACCCAATTCACGTCTCATTTAGGACAGTCCCAGGTGCTTTGCAGTCATTCAGTTGCCACACTCCTGTGAACAGGAGAGGCCTTCCCTGTCTTGCTCATCACTGGGTCCCCAAGACTCTGCCTGGCATATATTAGATATGCAATAATCATATGTTGAATTATTAACCCTATTTTGTGGATGAGAGAACCAAGGCAGAGTGGTTATTATTTGCCGAAAATCAGACAGCTCTGAAGTGGCAGAGCTGGGATTTACAGCCAGGCACTCTAACTCCAAAATTCATGCCTTCAACACCACTATGTTCTGCTTTTTAATTAACATAATGTCAGCCGGGCACGGTGGCTCCTGCCCATAATCCCAGCACTTTGGGAGGCTGGGGCAGGCAAATCACCTGAGGTCAGGAGTTCGAGACCAGCCTGGCCAATGTGGTGAAACCCGGTCTCTACTAAAAATACAAAAATTAGCCAGGTGTGGTGGTGGGTGCCTGTAATCCCGGCTACTCAGGAGGCTGAGGCAGGAGAATGGCTTGAACCTGGGAGGCAGAGGTTGCAGTGAGCCAAGATCACGCCACTGCATTCCAGCCTGGGTGACAGAGCAAGACTCCATCTCAAAAAACAAAAATTAAAATTAAAAGCCGGGTGCGGTGGCTCATGCCTGTAATCCCAGCACTTTGGGAGGCTGAGGTGGGTAGATCACGAGGTCAGGAGATCGAGATCATTCTGGCTAACACAGTGAAACCCCGTCTCTACTAAAAATACAAAAAAATTAGCCAGGTGTAGTGGCAGGCGCCTGTAGTCCCAGCTACTCAGGAGGCTGAGGCAGGAGAATGGCATGAACTCAGGAGGCGGAGCTTGTGGTGAGCCAAGATCGTGCCACTGCACTCCAACCTGGGTGACAGAGCAAGACTCCTTCTCAAAAATAAATAAATAAACAAATAAATAAATAAATAAAATAAAATAATGTCAACCATTTCCTCAACTTTTCTTTTTCCAGGAAAACATTTCCAAACTTTTTTCTTACATAGGTAATAAGAATCACATGACATAAGTGGCACTTGTATATGGCCCTGGAATATAGTCTCATCTCACTGAAGCCTCATCAGAACCTCTACAGCATAAGGCTCAGAGAAACAGTGGTCTTTCCTGCCCTGTTCATTGTGTACCCTCAAAGCCAAGCCTGGTGCATAATATATACACAATTAATATATGTTGGATGAGTTACATTTACAGATGTGGAACTGGGATTCAGAGAGCTGATTGTTGACAGAATCAGTAAATGACAGAGCCCTGATTTGAAACTGGTCGCTCTGTCCCCAAAGATTATTTCTACTGCATCATGCTGCTTGGCCTTTCCGGGTTTCAGTTTCCTCACCAGTTAAATGGGAATCCCAAGGCTCCTTAGAGTGTTTGTCATGACAAAGTATATAACGGAAGTGAAGGTGCTCTGCGAAGAGGAAGGGGACACATGGGTTGGGGGGCGTCTTTCTTGTTTCCTTCACTGAGGCCTCTGCAGGGCCTAGTGCAGGGGAGGAGCTAGGGATGCTGCAGTGAGAGAGAGAATGATGCCTACAGGACATGAGTAAAATTGAGATGGATGGATGGACAGATGGATGGATGAGTGGATGTAGGGATAGCAGATGGATGGATGGGCAGGTGGGTGGACAGATGAATGGACAGATGGGTGGATGGATGGATGGATGGATAGATGGATACATGGACAGATAGTGTCTTAGTTCATTTTGTGCTGCTATAACAGAATATCACAGACTGGGTAATTTAGAATGAACAGAAATTTATTTGGTTCATGGTTCTGGAGGGGCTGGCATCTGGTGAAGGACTTCTTGCTGCATCACAACATGGTGGAAGGCATCTCACGGCAAGAGAGAGCAAGAAGGTGAGGAACTCACAATAACAACCCATTCTCACGATAATGGCATTAATTCATTAATGGGGCAGAACCCCATGACCTAAGGCCTCACCTTGTTAAGGCCTCACTTCCCAACACCTTCACATTGAGGAACAAATTTCCAATGTACAGACTTTGGGGGATACATTCAAACCATAGTAGACGGAAAACTAGATGGGTGGATAGAAGGGAGATGGATCGGTTGGTGGATAAGCGAATGCAAGGATGATGATGGATGGATGTGAAATAGACATTACTGTACAGTGTGGTCTCAGGCTGGTATTTTAGTCTTTATCCAGCAGAGGGAACCAAGGTTCCAATAATTGGCCTACGCTGGAGTTTTCTCTGCAGTAGAAAGCCACTTGCAGGAGAGCACACCTGAAATCAGAAGCCGGCCTGGCCTGTAGCTTATGGGCAGCTCAGGCAGGTGATAGGTTTAGGACACAAAGGACCAAGTTAGAGTCCTGGGGTGCGGGGCATAAAAAACACAGGTTTAGGGCACGGTGGCTCACGCCTGTAATCCCAGTACTTTGAGAGGCCGAGGCAGGCAGATCACTTGAGTCCAGGAATTCAAGACCAGCCTGGCCAACATGACGAAACCTCATCTCTACTAAAAATACAAAAATTAGCCAGGTGCGGTGGCATGTGCCTGCAATCCCAGCTACTCGGGAGACTGAGGCAGAAGAATCACTTGAACCCAGGAGGCGGAGTTTGCGGTGAGTGGAGAATGCAACACTGCACTCCAGCCTGGGCAACAGAGTGAGAATCCATAAAAAAAAAAAAAAAAAAAAAAAAAAAAAAAAAAGCACAGGCTTAGGGACAGACCCTGGCATCTCCCTCCTGGAATGGGGCCTCAGGGAGAGAACTTCACACCCTAGAGTCCAGATCCCTTTTGGGGAAATAAGTGCGCCTTCTGGGCTTGTGGTGAGGATGAAATGAGATGCACGAGAGGGAAAGTTTGGTATGCTGGGGGCCCCTGACATAGGTCAGGTATCTGAGTCTGAGGGACTTGCATGACTTATTCTAGGCCACCCAGAAAGTGTGAGATGAGAAGTAAAGACAGTTTCTGAAGCTCCAAATGAGATTTCTATAAAAATAGAGAAAATTCTATTAGAGTAAAAGTGGTTCCTGGGGAATCAAGACAATTTGTGGGGTCAGGGGGTGCGGCTCTGAGGCTAGAGACGATTGTTGGAAACCCTGGGAGGCTGAGTTACATCCTGAGCCCATCCTGCCGCCTGGGGCAGATACCAAATACGCACTTAGCACCCGACCAGGAGCCCCAGGTGCAAGCCGATAATGTGGGAAATTATCATTTTACCGTGAACTTGACTTGCACCTCCCACAGTGACTGGATGTGAATTTGCCATCTTAACAGAGTGTTTCAGGAGGCTGAGTTTTTCCTTTGGCGTTTATTCTATGTGTTGTTGTCACTCCTGGTCCCTGCCAGGGATTTATCGCAGGGACCAAGCCTGGTTTGAATTACTTCAGAATGAGCTTGCCAGCAGCCAGCATCCTGTAAAAGAAGCCAGGCCCACTTCCAGACAGCTTCAAACAATAAGCAGAGAAAGCCAGTCTCAGGTTTCCCGGAAGCAAGTGGGTGTGCTGAGTGGAGGGAGGGTCCAGCCCAGAGCACAAAACAGCGAACTGGCGAACTGGCGTTGGACGGATAGCTGGTCCCCTGGCTTGGTGAGTGCCAGCCTGGAGACTGGGAGAGGGACCCAAATTTGGGAGGCAGACAGTACTTTCAGTTTACCCTTTTTCTTCTCATAAGGCAGCATTCAGAACCTGCTGAGGAGCTGCAGGCCAGTATAGCCTTGAGCAGGACAGACCCTATGTGGTCTAAACCCACTCCTGGTGGGGCTGCCGCCTGAGACCACATTTGTGTTTCAGCCGCCCCCAGTGTGGTTCACCCATGGCGCCAGCTCCCCGTTCTGGGCTCAAACGTGGTCTTTGCATTCATCCCTGATAAAGTTCCCCTGGGAGCATTCCACTCATTAGTCCGACTTGTTGAGTCTCATGCCTTCATGCATCTGTGGGCTCAACGTTTTCTGATCTCCTGCTCTGCGCCAGCTCTGTTTTTGATACTGGTGAGACAAAAGAGACTGCTATAACCTGAAGGGAAAGGCAGAGGTTTGCAACCTGGTGGAGGGTACGAGGCACAACAGGAGGTGCGAATAACCAGCTTTGGAAGGGGATCCTGTGTTCTGGCGAATCCTATGCCCACTATCCTCATACATGGTGCAGGTTGATGAGCTTGCCCTCTGTGACCTTATCCCAATCTCCAGCTAAGTGGTGGAGTGAGACAAAAGCAACAGAGGGCAGGCTGGAGAGGACCGGCAACTGACAGAGAGCCAGCAGCAAAGAGCAAGGAGCAGGTGGAAGAATCCAGAGACCTGTGAGCAGCAATGCAATGAGAAAGGGAGCTGCATTTGTCAGCGGGGCTCCTGCCAGGATCCTGGAGGGCAGCGGCTGAGAGTTTGCAGTCTAATGCACTGTCAAATTATTCTTCATGGCCCCAGTGCTATTCCACAGTGGACAGGTGTGTGCAAGCCTATTTCCAAAGGCCCAGGAAGCTGAGAGGCCAAAGAAATAGGCTGATATATCCCCTTCCTCAGAAGAAACATTTCAGAGGGACTCAAAGAGAAGCCATGTCCGAGAGACAAGCTGGTGTATTCCCGAGCCATTCCCTCCCAGACCTAGGGCTTATCTACCATAGGGAAGGAACGAGTATGACAGTTATAGGGAAAGGCAAGAATGCTCTGTGAATCTGCCTAAGGACAGGATTTAGGGTCAAGTTTGTTTTGGCCTAAAGACAGGATTTACGGTAAGTAGTGTTCTTACACAAGGAATAGTAAATAAAGTAGAAATCTTAGAGGCCTTCCTTGACTGGGGTTAATCAGAAGTCATCATGTCAAATTAACATCTAAAATGGAGCAGCTTTAGCCCCCAACAAATGCCCAAACAAGGCAGACCTGGCACAATGTTTGCAGCCTTCACCACAGGCTGGAGGCGGGGCCAAATGCACAGAGCCGACACTAGGCTGTGGAGACCTGAGGGCCCCGCGGACTCCCCTGTGCCGAGTTCCAGGGCAGTGGGGTGGGGAAGGAGGCAGGTCCTCCTCTGTGCTGATAAACCACCAGTGGGGCACCCCACAGGCAGGCCTGTCACACCTCACTCTGACATCTGGGGCTACCCTCTGGGGGCTTCGTGCTTCCTTTATGACTGTGCCAGCTGTGATGTGCCTGCACCCTAGAGCTGGCTCTAAAGGCTCAGCCCTGCCACACCTCCCACCCTGAAAATGCCAGGCCCAGAGCTTTTGGTCAGAATCCGACTCTGACATGGCCCCTAGTGGGACAGCAGATCTCACTTACTTTATTTCCGTTGTGCCTTTTCCAGGACTAGGACCTGCTGTCAAAGGTCGGCTTCTGCAGGCTCCTTCAGCTCCTCCTCCCACTGGCAAATCTTCAACATTGGGTTGTCACAGTGGGTAGAGGACATATGGACAGGCCAGACTTGTGCTGGGCTGGAAATTCTGCCTCTGACTGACCTGTGGTCTCCTCACTTGTGAATGGAGGACAATTGCACCTGCCACCTAGGGCAGCTGTGAGGTTTGCTTGGGGTGACAGGTGTGCCAAGCACTGGTGGATGCCCAGTAAATGTCTATTAGATCCAGATTCTGGGAGGCATAGGGGCCGGATCGCAATCTGCGGGTTTGATGGGAATTACACCAGCTCCTAACTTGGGGCTGGGTCAGAATTCTTTCTCCCTACTGGGTCTTTGTGTTTTGTTTTGTTTTGTTTTGTTTTGTTTTGTTTTGAGACAGGTTCTCACTCTCTGCTCAGGCTGGAGTGCAGTGGCACCATGGTGGCTCACTGCAACCTTGACTTCTGGGCTCAGGCAATCCTCCCACCTCAGCCTCTTGAGTAGCTGGGACTACAACTCTTGGGTTCAAGCAGTTTTCCCATCTCGGCCTATCAAAGTGCTAGGATTACAGGTGTGAGCCACCCACCCAGCCTCCTACTGGGTCTTGATACATATCTACATAGAGAACGTTACAAGGGCCAGACTGGGGCCAGAAGTTTGCAACTAAGGCTAGAGTAGACTCTAAAGAGAGGAAGCAACCTTTAGGTGGCCCTGAGGACCGGCAGAAACTCCCGATGAGAGCTGAGTGCCAGCACTCGTATCCCAGCTGCATGCACGTGTAGGCAGGGGTGCACATTACATGTGCGTGTACACCCCACGTGTGGGGTGAAGGGTGCTTGTGGAGCTGATGGCCACTCTCTGGGTTTGGGCTGTGGCAGGACTTCCACCCTCTGAGTGGTGCGTCTAACTTTCTGAGCCTTCCTTTAGACAGCCAGCTGAGCCCAGTGTGCTTCCTGGAGCCAGCCTCACAGCTGCTCTTCCCACTCCAGGGAGGAGCCTGGCTCTGGCAGGGGCAGCATGGCACCCGCTCCCTGCTCCCAGTACTAGGTCAGGGCACGAATGGGAAGGGGGACACTGAACAGGGATAGAGAAGTGGGTGGGACCCGGAAACATTGGTATCGGGAACAGACTGAAAGAGCAGTGTCAGGGAGGGAGTTGGCAGGCAGTGACCAAGTAGCAATGGGATGAGAAGGAGAAACAGAATCACAACAAAGTTGTCACAGATGGGAAGGAAGTAAAAAGCCAGAAAGAGGGGCAGAGAGAGACAGGAACTATAGAGTCAGAGGCAATGGAGACACAGAAAGGGAGAAAGACAAAGAGACTCCAAGAAGAAAAATTATGACAGAAGCGGATGTGCAGAGAGAGAAACAAAGTTACAGAGGAAGGAGAGGGAAAGAGACGCCAAAAGAATCAGAGGCAGAGAGGAAATAATACATGATCCACAAACAAGAAGCAGAAAGAGAGGGGCAAATACAAGGATGTGTGTCAGGGATGGTAAGTAGGAGAGGGCAGAGCCAGGAGGGGCCTCAGAATCCACCACGTTCAACCCTCTCCCCATTTTGCAGGTGAGAAAACTGAGGCCCAGCAAATCATGGCAGGATCAGGCTCAGAATACAGGTGACAAAGAGAGCAAAAGAAGAAAGGACACTGGAGGAAAGATGAGAGCTGGACAGAGAGTTCCAAGGGGAGAGAAGCAGGAGGAGAGACGGATGGGAGCGGAAGGGGCACAGCGGGCTATGGTAGGGGTAGGCCTCTCCCTAAACCGTGGAATGGCAGTGGCCAACAGACTCCAGAGCCTCTGGCTTGGCCCAGGTCCCAGTTGCAGGCAGGGAAAGAGAAGGTGGGAAAGAAGAACAGAGCACTTGGCTAGGGTGTGGGGCGAGGCTGAACAAACACAGCCATGAGATTACCATTTAAATCCCACATTCCTATCGGGGTCAGTGATTTGTTCCTCAGACCTCTTCAGACTAGAAACAGTAAGTCAGAAAGAAGTGCCCTGGAGGGGAGCATGCTGGCAGGCCTAAGATGTGTCAGCCGTGGAAATCTACAACTGCGAGCCACATATACCAGGAGTTACCATGGTTCTCCGTCCGGACCAGGCAGTGCAGGGCGTGAGCACGGGGGCTGTGAGTGGGCTTAATAACGATTCACAGACATCAAGAATGCTCAAGCGGCCGGGTGTGGTGGCGCACGCCTGTAACCCCAGCACTTCGGGAGGCCGAGGCAGGCAGATGGCTTGAATCCAGAGTTTGAGACCAGTCTGGGCAACATGACAAAACCCCATCTCTACAAAAAATACAAAAATTAGCCCGGCATAGTGCACATACCTGTAGTTCCAGCTACTTGGGAAGCTGAGGTGGGAGGATCACTTGAGCCCAGGAGTTTGGGGTTGCAGTGAGCTATGATTGTGCCACTGCACTCCAGCCTAGGTGACAAAGGAAGACCCTGTCTCAAAAATAAATAAGTAAATAAAAGAACGCTCAAGCACCCTGAGGCGACTCTGCTTACACAGGTATGAACATACAACATTCATTTTAGGAAAAGGGTCTCCAATCAGGAATCTAATGATGTGTTCTTGGGGTTCCAAGACTTCAATGAGGCTTCTAAATTGAGTGTTTTCTTTGAGTTGGCATTATTTTTTAAGAGCTCTTCCCAGCTTTGAAGGCAAATGGTTTCCTTTTCTGTGACCATTCAAAATTAAAAGGCATTCTCCTAGAATAAAACTTGAATTTCTGAAGTTAGGGTTATGCAAGACTGAGCATCAGGCGGGTCAGTTCAACCGTCAGCCTTTACTCCCCTGGCCAGGTCCTGGGACCACATAGGGGTGGTTGTCTGGTGTGGGTGTCAGAGTACAGGCAGGGTGAGAAGGATATCCACTCAGAGCAAGGAGGGGTAGTGATGGGAGACTGGTTATATATGATTCAAAAAGCAAATGTATTTTAGGTAATCAGAGCCAGGTTTCTCCCTGCTAGAGAAGGGAGTTACACGTATGGAAAGAGAGAAAAATAAAATTAACCCAATGGTGTTGGATTGGATTTGGAGGTATCAGTGTGAAGTCATGGTTTTCCAGATAGATATGCTTTCTAGCTCTCTCCATTGAGAGAGCCTGGAAGCCACATCCCAATAGCAATGAACACTCCAGTCTTGGCTTCTTCAAGCCAGGGTCCCTTGTAGCAATAGCTGATTCCAGGCCTGGGATAAGGAACGTACAAGATGAGCCTGGAACAGCTTGCTGTGCCAGAAAGTAAATCAGTGCTCAAAGAGTTATGGGGACATGTCAAAAAGACATAGAAGTTATCCCATAGGGGCCATGGGTCACATCTGGATGACTCTGTGCATCAAAGTAAATAACAGTAATGACAGATTATAACTCACTGAATAAAATAAGAAACCATGAGTCCAAACTGCTAGGGAGGGATCGAGCAAGGGAGGGAGGATTTGATGAGGAACAGTATAGTTATAGAGTCTCAAAATACCTCCCTACAAAATACATGTTCATTACACATGGAAAAGGAATCATTTTCTGCGGTAATTTTCCTATGGGGAAGCCTGGTAAGCACCATCAAAGTGATCAAAGCAAAGATCACCAGTAATGGGACAAACTGAAGTCACATGCCACCTGACAGGATGCAATGAGAAAAACACAGTGTCACCCCGGTAGTATGCTAAAGATTTCAATCCCGAATCTAATCATAAGGAAACATCAGACAGACCAAAAGTGAAGGGCATTCCACAGAATAACTGGCCTGTAATCTTCAAAGGTATCAAGCTCATGAAAGTGAAAGGACTGAGGAACTGTTTAGTCTGAAAGAGACGAAAAGACATGACAATGCAAGACTTTAGAGATTAGAGTCATGTATCCATGTTCATTTCCTGATTTTGTTGGTTGTGTTGTGGTTATGTAAGGGAATGTCCTTGTTTATAGGAAACACTAAAATATTCCCTCAGGAAAAAATAGAGTATGTGTATTCTACTTGCAAGTGTCTGTAAATTTAAAATTGTTTCTAGAAAGTTTGTCTTTAATCTGCCCACAATAAAACTCCGAAGATAAAAACTTTTTCAAGTAAGCAATGCTAAGCCTTCAAGGAATGAATAATCCCTAATTCATCCAGTTCCTCCATACCAAAATCAAAGTCGATGTAGTAAAGGAAAATTGCAAGTTTATAGAACCTACGAACATGTGTGTAAATATCTCAAATGAAATATAAGCAAAGTCTAGGGCGCGAGGCTCTGGGAGCCTTTCTTGAGTGCCACCTGGCCAGCCCTGCGCCCCTGCCTGGCCCTCTCTGCGTGCCCTGTGGCATGAGGCTGTGCTGGCAGCAGTGCTGTCTTGGATCAATGGGGTGAGGCCCCTGGAGAGGTGGCAGAGCACAAAACAGGAGGGGCCCGGGGCCTGGGACACTTCCTGGAGCAGAGTTGCCAAAATACCCCTGAATTCCCTCCTCCAGACCTGTTTCTGAGAAAGACATAAACTCTTCTTATGTTTAAGATATTAGTATGTTGGGTTTTCTGTCTTTTACAGCCAACCCTAATCTTAATATTGGACAATAACATATTAAAGGAGAAAAGCCATATTTTCATATCATAGATGAAAAAGGGTACTTAATAAAGCTCAATGTTAATTCACAATCGAAAAAGAAAACAAAAAACCTCTTAGCAAACTTGCAAGAATAAAAACTTCCTTAACTTCATAAAGAATACCTGCAAAACCCCAAAAGCAAACATCATATTCAACAGTGAGTTGTTTTTTATTAAATCCTCTTTAAAATCAGGAACAAAACAAGGATTCCTTCTGTCAAAAACTGCTATTGAATTCTCTTCTGAAACCCCTAGCTAGCACAATAAAATAAGAAGAAATGAAAGAATAGAGATATGAAAGGAAAAAACAAAACTCTGTTTGTATGTAATATTATTAACCACATGGAATCTACAAATCATCTGTAAATAATTAAAATAATAGGGTTTAACAAAACATGTGAACATGAGATATCTACATAAAAGTAGTTGCATTTTTATATACTGGCAACAGGAAGTTCAAAACTGGGGCCGGGGGCAGTGGCTCATGCCTGTAATCCCAGCACTTTGGGAGGCGAAGGCAGGAGGACCACTTGAGCCCAGGAGCTCAAGACTATCCTGGGCAATATAGTGAGACCCCATCTCCACACACACAAAAATTAGCTGGATGTGTTGGTGTACACCTGTAGTCCCAGCTACTCAGGAGGCTGAGGCAGCAGGATCGCTTGAGTCCAGGAGTTCGAGCCTGAAGTGAGCCATGATCATGTCACTGCACTCCAGCCTGGGTGACAGAGTAAGACCCTGTCTCTATAATAAAAAAAAAAGTTCAAAATGTATTTTAAAAGAGATGCATTTATAGTAACAACAAAAATTAAAATATCCCTTGAGACAAATTTAACAAAAGACATGCAAACCCTTTTATGAAGGAAGATTGTAAGCTTTACTGAAAATAATTAAAGAAGACATTTTAAAGTGAGTAGATATTTTGGTTGGTGGATTAAAATGATCAATGTCGAATAATTGATTTATAGATTCTATATTATTTCAATCAAAATTCCAGGAGCTCTCTTGGAGAATTTTGCAAGTTGATTCTAACTTTTTTTTTTTTTTTAATAGATGAGCAAAGGGCAAGATACTCCCAAAAAAGAAAAATAAGGTGAGAAGTCCTGCCCCACCAGCTATGGAGATTTATCATAAAACCATAGAAATTAAGAAAGTGTGGCCGCCGGCAGAGGTGGCAAATAAACAGATTTATGGAACAGAATGGAGACCCCAGAAATAGGCCCCTGCACGTATGGAAACTTGATAAATGACAGCTGCATTGCAGATGAAGAAAGAACTAGTCACTGAATGGTGCTGACACTTCTGGAAAAAATGAAATGTGATCTGCACCTTACATCACACACACAAATCAATTCCAGGTGGATTAAGGGCTTAACATGTGAGAACCAACTTTTTTTGTTAATATTAAGAGAAAATATAGGAACATTCCTTTATGAATTTAAGCCATGGAAGAACTTCTTAAACAAGACATAAGAAAATGCAAACATAAAGGAAGAAGTGCAATAAATTTGACTACTATAGAGTTTAGAACTTCTGTTCATCAAAATATATCATAAAGAAAGTGAAAATACAAACCACAAAGTGGGTGTCACAAATTGCCTTTTCCAGAGATGACTGCAACAACAGCTCCCATCTTGCATGAGCTTTTAGAACCCTGCCACTCCCCAACAAGAGGTAGAGTTTATGTCCTCTCCCCTTGAACCTGGGCAGGTGCTTGTGATGGCCCTGAGCAGTAGAGTATGGTCAAAGTGATGCTATGTGACTTCTGATGCTAAGTCATACAAATACAGTACACTTCAGCCTCCATCCCCTGCCTCTGGCCTTTTTCTCCCCTGACCCGACCTGAACTATGCAGGTGACACAGAGCTGCATTCCAGCTCAGACCCTGATCAGATACCACACCTGATACACTGATGTTCTCTTGGGCTTGGCCTCCTCCGGCTGTCTCAGCAAAACCTTTCTCCGAGTCCACCTACCCTGGAGAATTGCCTCGGCCCTACCTGGGGGCAGGCATTTTCACAGTCCCCAACCTGAGAGGTGGAGTGAGACAACACAGAAATTAAGGCTTGTCTGAGCCGGACTCAGTGGCTCACGCCTATAATCCCAGCATTGTGGGAGGCTGAGGCAGGTGGATCACTTGAGGTTGGGAGTTTGAGACCAGCCTGGCTAACATGGTGAAACCCTGTCTCTGCTGAAAATACAAAAATGAGTCAGGCGTGGTGACAGGCGCCTGTAATCTCAGCTACTCGGGAGGCTGAGGCAGGAGGATCACTTGAACCCGGGAGGTGGAGATTGCAGTGAGCCAAGATCATACCACTGCACTCCAGCCTGGGCGACAGAGTGAGACTCCGTCTCAAACAAAAACAACAAACAAACAAACAGGAAGTTAAGACATACCCAACATCTATTTGTGCTAATTCATCAGAGATAGAGGGGTGGGCTCAGCAAACCCACGTGGGTACTGTGTCCTCACCAGCTGCCCGGTGCTGTCTCCAAGGTCATGCCCAGTAAGGGTGGAAAAAGGTTTGGACTTGGAGATTTTGAGTCCTCGCTCTGCCCCTGATGTGCTGTGTGACTCTGGGCATGTCACTTTGCCTCTCTGGGCCTCAGCTTCCTCAGTACCAGGATTCTTGTGTTTATCATTTTTATGCACATTATACCTGACAGGGTCCTGACATGTGGAGTAGGTGCTTCATAAATGGAGTTAAAAGAAAGCTTTGTTCTCCCCACCTACGCCCCATTATGCCCACCCAGCAAACTTCTACTCGTACTCATACCCGTACCCATCTCATATGTCACCTCCTCTAGGAAGTCTCCCTTGACTCAGCAAGTCACCTCTATCGCAGCACAGAACTCTGCTCCCACCTCAGACAGCCTGGACTGTGATCCCTCTGAGAGCAGAAATCATGTCTGAACCATCTCTGGGTCCCACGTCCCAGCCCAGGACCTGGCACCAGGGAATGGCTGTTGGACTAATTATCTAATCAGCACATAAGAAAACTTGCTCCTTCAAGAGGATCCTGAAGGGATTCTGGCTGAAGGCCACACAGCCTGTTCCCAGTCAGCGGGGAGCCCCAGCAGCCCGGCTCCTCTGAGAGGCCCATGAGCGAGGCGAGCCACGAGGCTGCTGGGGAAGTCACTGGCATCTGGACGCTGCCTCCTCAGCCGAACCCATGACACACATGAGACTCTCATTTACTCACTTATTTTCCAACACTGGCAATACTCCAATAGTGGCATATTTTTTTTTCTGTTAAGTTCTGCAGACATAGATGAGGATAGTAATTGGCATCAATGCCAACTTAAATACATCCTCATGACTTTCATATCTTAGCCAAACGGCACAGGGAAACTCCCACTGCTCCGCCTGTGGATTGCCCATGGCAGTGCAGACTCCCAGGTTGCTTCCCTGGGCCTCCTGGGCCACCCGCCTCTCTCATCCGAAGCTAAGGTTAGCCTTAGCTAACCTTAAAATAAAGGTTTAAAAAAAAAAAAAACCAAAATAAATACCACATTTTATTTTAAAATAAAATAAAATCTGATGTCCTGAGATTTGATCCTGGTATTTGATCACAGACCCTCGGCCTGTTTCAACCCAGTCCAGCTCAGTTAGGGGTGAACTCAGACCCAAGGCAGCCCATGGACCATGCGCCAGTCCCTCTATAAGACCCCTGTAGGAGCCAGTCTGTCCCTCTGCTTCTCTGCCTGCTTCCCCATTTGCATACCAGTGCAGCCTGAGACACCGTCTCAGAAACACCCCTCCAGCTGCTGGTCAGAGAGAGGTGAGAGAGGGGAGACTGAGGCAGGAGACCAGTGCTGCAGATGCTCTGATGCCCTGCCCTACATCACCCAAGGCCACCCCAGCTGCAATAAACGGTTCTCACACTGTGACAGCGGCCCACCCATGTGCCACCCTCTCTCTGCTTCTCTGTCCAAGAAGATAAGGGCTTTCACATGAGCCTGTTCCACCCTACAGATACCTCAGGGTGCCCAGTGAGACCAAGTTTGTTTCTCACATATACTTCATTGTTTTTTCTCCTCATTTCCTCACTGCCTGCTTTGCTTCTAGGAGGATCACCCCCCCCACCCCATATACTACATAACCCAAGTCCTTATATCAGGGTCTGCTTTTGGGGGATCCTAATGAAGACAGCCATGGAAGAGGCTGAGGGAATGGTGCAGAGGAGAGATAACCATGTGAACCTGGAGAGGGACTGTGAGGGCGGAGAGAACTGATTGAACAAGCAGAAGGGGTGGGACCTGGCAACTGATTAGATATGGAAGGTGGGGTGAGAAAGAGGGAGGAGGCAAGAGTTATATCCAGGTTTCTCATTAAAGCAGCACCTTTCCTGTGAAACTATAGGGAGGTATGGTGGCTCACGCCTGTAATCCCAGCCCTTTGGGAGGCCAAGGAGCGTGGATTGCTTGAGCTCAGGAGTTCAAGACCAGCCTGGGTAACATAGTGAAACCTTGTTTCTATAAAAAAATACAAAAATTAGCTGAGTGTGGTGACTTGCACCTGTAGTCTCAGCTACTTGGGAGGCTGAGGTGGGAGGATTACTTGCACCTGAGAGGCAGAGTTTGCGGTGAGACTGTGCCACTGTACTTCAGCCTGAGCTATATGTACTTATGAATATATTGCATATACTTATTAATATCCTTGTGAGATATTCATAAGTATATTGATCATGTCAGAAAAGGGATTTAAGGTGGCTTATGAGTTTTCATAAAATTACAAGATGGTGTGAGTACAGGATTGTACATTTAATCAATAGGATGTTAAAGGCAATTATCAAAACAATGACATAGAAGAAAGTTGGCCGGGTGCGGTGGCTCACACCTGTAATCCCAGCAGGCAGGTTGAGGTTGAGGTTGCAGTGAGCCGTGATCACTGCACTGCACTCCAGCAACAGAATGAGATCTCTTTTTTTTTCCCTCAAAAAAAAAAAAAAAAAAAAAAAAAAGGAAGAAAAGAAAAGAAAATAGCCTTTATAAAGGAGAGCTCATTTTGGGAGTATGTATGTACATGGGTATGTGTAACACATTCCAACCACAGAGCACTCATATGTGCAAAATAAGTGGTAATTTTATTTTTCTAACTAAATTTGGTTTCTATTATGAGCCACCATTCTGTGAAGTGGAAACTTAATCTCAATCACTTCTGGATCCCCCCTCACCTCATTTTCCCTATTCCTACAGGTAGGTCCTCCACTATATCCATCTACAGTGGTGTCCCCTGACACATCCCGTCAGCTTGTCTGAGCCCTGGCTGTCAGTCCTCACTGGTCATTGCCTGGTCAAGCCTTGTTCCCAGCCACATGGCCCTTCTGTTCCAGGCAGCTTTCTTGGCTACTACAAGGTCCTTGTGGTAGGCAGACAAAATGTCCCCCTTCCCCAAGATATATTCACTTCCTAATCCCCAGAACCTGTTAGTGCTGTTATTACCTTATATGGCAAAAGATGAATATTGCCTTATAGGGCAAAATATGCGATTAAGATGAAGATCTTGACAGCAAGAGCTTATCGTGTGTTACCTGGATGGGTCCTAAATGCAATTGCACATGCCCTTACAAGAGGCAGAGGGAGATGAGACAGATTCACAGGGAAGGCCATGTGCAGATGGAACCAAGAAAGATGCAGGAAAGCTTCCACCCTGGAACCCCAGAGGTCGTGTGGCTCTGCTGACACCTTCGCTTCAGCTCCCTGAACTGATTTCAGATTCTGGAACCAAGAGAAAACACATTTCTGTTGTTTTAAGCCACTCAGTTTGGTGTCATTTGTTACCACAGGAAACTGACACAGCTGCACGTCAGTATACTGTGATTGCTTCCAGGTGTGTGTAAACAAAGGTGCACCTGGGATGGGGGTTCCCCGAGGCTTTCCATCACTCCCCACAACCCTCTGGGGCCCAGGACTCCCTCTGCTGCCCCAGACCCTTTCCAGGGGTGTGGGACATTTTGTGAAGCTCTCTCAGGCCCATTTGCCTGGACTTCTCTCAGGCATCTGTGCTCTGCTAGCCAGGACCGCAGCGGGCTGTCAGGAACTCGAGTGCCCTGGCGCCTCCCAGGTTCTACTGAGAGGGAGGGCACAAGTCCTCCCTGCTCTGGGAGTCCCAGCACCCCTCAGTGTCCATCTCTGTGTGGCTGGTTCTCACACATTCTCTTCCTGGGACAAAACTGGGGAAGGCAGGTGGCGCAGGACCCCTTCTTAGCACCCACAGTTCCTTGAAACTCTCCCTTCCCTCCATCAGAATATTTTCTGACTGGCCTGGAAGCTGGGTTGCTTGACTCTTCACCACTTCTTCCAAATGTGTTGCTTACACTCAAACCCCCAAAGCCAAAGGCCTTTACTGTCAGTGTTCCACCGCGGCATGAAGGCGTGGTCCCCAACAGCCCAGGTGAGAGTGAAGGTCATGGGTTAAAGAAACTCTGGAGGAAGGGGAATAACGTTTAATAGTTCAATTGTTTTTTCTAGCTATGCACACACACACGTACATACATATACACACATACCTATGCATATGATCGGAGAGAAATACTACAAAAAAGATTAAAATTGCTTAGCTTTGGTTCACAAATATTTACTTCATGGTCCCTTTCCTGTACATTTCCCCAAATACCTAACAGTAACATGTATTGTTTCTGTAATTGAGGAAAAATTGTTATTTTAAAGGAATTGTTTAAAGGGCATAACATTTAAAACAAAAATTTTAAGTAGGCATGAAAGAAACAAGTGCAAGAATAAAGCTGGAATTGCTTAAAGACCAATGCATTTGCCATGGGGAGAGCACATGCTTTGCTTCCCACCTCCCAGCAGCCCGTAAGCATGAGAAACGCAGCCACAGTGTTCATGAGACTGAAACAGACCAACTGCTCAGAAGGACTGCTATTCTTAGGCCCAAAAGCAGACAGACATTTCTGCCAAGGATCTGTTAGACACATAGCATTAATCTAGTTTTTAAAGAGGAAAGTGAAGCTGAGTGCTGAGATGATTTGCCCAGAGATGCAGCTACCGAGATGGGCAGCTGGGGTTTGAACCCACAGAATAGCCATGAGGAGTGATCCTTTTAGAATATGTCACATCATGTCTCTTCCCTGCTCAAAACCTTCAACGGCCCAGGCCTGGTGGCTCACACCTGTAATCCTAGCACTTTGGGAGATCAAGACGGGTGGATTACGAGGTCAGGAGATGGAGACCATCCTGGCCAACGCGGTGAAACCCCGTCTCTACTAAAATACAAAAAATTAGCTGGGCGTGGTGGCATGCACCTGTAATCCCAGCTACTCAGGAGGCTGAGGCAGGGGAGTTGCTCGAACCTGGGAGGTGGAGGTTGCAGTGAGCTGAGATGGCGCCACTGCACTCCAGCCTGGGCAACAGAGTGAGACTCCATCTCAGAAAAAAACAAAACAAAACAATACAAAACAAAAAAAAGTTCCCTCCAATGGCTCAGGTCACTCAGGGCAAAAGCCAAAGCCCTTACCATGGCCTGTAAAGCCCTGGTGAACCTGCAGTAACAAATAGCCTGACCTCCTGCCCTAATGCTCTCCTATTCCCTGCCACCCACAACAAGCCAGGTGGCCCCACCTTAGAGCCTTTGCCATGGCTGTTCCTTGGCCAGAAACATACTCCCCACAGACTATTGGATGATGAAGTCCCACACTCTTCAAGCCCTGGCCCAACTGTCCTTCTAAAGAGACCTGCACAATTTAAAATTGTAACCCACCCCTTTCCCCCCACACTCCCCTCGCACTGCTCTATTTTTATCCGTAGTGCAGTCATTTTCTAACATTCACTGTGTTTGCTCTTTGTCATCTGCTCCCTCTACTGGAAAGCAAGCCCCACAAGGACAGGATTTGTGACTTTTGTTCACTGATGTCACCTAAGTGCCACAGACGGAACCTGACACAGAGTATATATATGCTCACTAAGTTTTTGTTGAGTGATTGAGCAATGCACAGAGAATGCTCCCCACATTGCCTCTCACACAGGGAGGCTCAGAGAATATGGCCCTATTTAGCTTGTGCAGGTCAAGGTCAGGGCCATGCCTCTCACATGTGTTACGATGGATGGGTCAGGTCCTGCGTTAGGCACTGGGGATCAACATAACCCAGTGCTCAAGGACTTCTCATTCTGATGGGGAATACACACCAACTAACACAACACAGAAAGCAAGACAAATTTTTATTGAAGGAAAAAAGTATCACCATAAGGAGATAATTTATATGCTAAAATCATGCTGGGCACGTTTGTACAAGTTTTCTCACCAAATGCTCATAGGACCCACAGGTAGGTACAAACAGCACCATATGCAAGCAAGTAAACGGAGACTCATTGAGTCAGGTAACCTGCCCGAGGTCAGGTTGGTGTGGGAACCGTTCCGACCCAGGGGGATCTTGGGGAGTTGCAGTAGAGCTGAAGGATAGGTAAGATGTTAACAGAAAGAGAAGGCGGACTGCACATCCCAGGTGGCAGGGACAGCAGAACCAAGGCAAAGACGCAGTAGCCTGTGAGATGTACTTAAGGGCAGCTGGAATCAGGAAAGGGCAGGTCTGTCTGCTATGCCGCCTGGACCCATGCTGAAGTGGGACAAGAGTCTGGTGCTCAGCCTGGGGATAGAGTGTGCCCAGGCTCACTGCTGAGATAGGGAGTGAAGCCTGTAGTCCTGAAGACAGCCTCACCCCTCCATCCAGGCCCTCAATGGCAGGACTGGCCCTCTGACCCTGGCCTCCTCGGGCCTGCTTCAGGGTACAGCATCCCCAGATTTGCATCTCTGGCTCTCAGCAGTCACCCTGGCCACTTGGTCAAGAACCTGCAATAATAAGTTGGGCACGCTGACTCACACATGTAATCTCAGTGATTTGAGAGGCCGAGGCAGGAAGATCACTTGAGCCCAGGAGTTCAAGACCAGCCCAGGCAACAAAGCAAGATGTCCATCTCTACAAAAAAAATAAAATAAAATAAAATAAAATAATAATAATAATTTGCTGAGTGTGGTGGTGTGTACTTGTAATCCTCGAGCTAAGGAGGCTGAGGCTTCAGTGAGCTATGATTGCACCACTGCACTCCAGTCTGGGTGACAGAGGAGACCCTGTCTCTTAAAACAAACAAGCAAAAAAACAACCTGCAAAAAGTCTCCAGGCACCTTCACTCAATCTGCTGTGGGCTTGAGGGCCACTAAAAGGCAAGCCAGGCCCTTTTTCCATGCTCCTTAGCAGTTTGGGCTTAAGTGGGGCATCTGCCCCAGCATTTTGTGACTCTTGATTTTTTATTTTAAGTCTTGTACTAGGATTATCATAATTTATATAAGGGCAAATGTGCATGAGCACTGACTGTGCACTTTCTTATTCCTTATTCAATTTCATTCTCTTGACAAGTTTGCAATGTAAGTTTTACGTCTCCATTTTCCTGAGAATCTGTGATATATGCAAAGCCACAGGTGATCAGTGATTGAGATTCAGTCATTCATCATCTCCTCATCCCTTCATTTGTTTACTGTTCAATTCTTTTTGAGCATCCCCCTGGCCAGCCACAGAAGGCATAGATGGGATTTGAACACAGATACCCTGACTCCTGGCTTATTCTTTTGTCAGGCTTTCAGATTCCTTCCCAAGTAACATTTATCAAGAGCCTGCAGTGTTGGAGGTTTTATCCATGTCTTAACATGTAATTCCTATAACAGTGTACCAGGAGGGAATCTGCTGTCCCATTTTACAGGGAAAAAACAGAGGCTCAGAAAAAAGAACTCATTTGCCCGAAGCCTCCCATTGGCAAGGGGCAGAGCCCAGGATCCCACAGGGCTGAATCTAACCTGTTGATTCCCACCTCAGCATTCACATTTCGTCCCATTTTTCCTTTCTGTGCCTTGCCCTCTCATGCCTGGGTTCTCCTATATCCCTCGGACTGGGTTCTAGAGTGAAAACTGAAGTAGCGAGATATCTAACAGCCCAGCTCCCAGAGGGCTCTGCGGGAGAAAGGCAGCAGAGGAAAGCATTCACCAGTGTGTGTATGTTTGGGGGTGGGGGCATAAGTGCAGCCCCTGTTCTGGGGCCTCCTCCCTCGCCAGGCACTGGAGCAGTCAGGGACTGGAAGGGACCAGGCTGCTTCATGCAGGGTAGGGGTGGGGCATCTCCAAGCCGGCAAAACTCAGATGACCTTGGCCATGGGTCACAGCCAGTCCCTTCTCCCCCTCGGGGAGGCAACGCTGAAATGTTGTGGGTCCAGTACACTCCCCCAGCTGTCCTGGGGCACACACCCGACAGAGGTGTGTGGAGGAGGTTGGGTGGGAGAGGGGATTCAGGCTGGTCAGGGCAGGTTCAGAGGCGGGCCTGGTTCGGAGAAACAACCACCAGGCTTGGGGAGGGGAAGGCCAGAGAGAAGAGGAAGGAGGAGTCTGGAGAAGGGAGAGAAAGACGTAGAAAACCATGCAAGGAGAGAGGGCAGGAGTTGGGGACACAGGTACCGGGAGCGAGTAGAGACACAGAGACGAGAGAAAAGACACCAAAGACAAAGCCAGAGACGCACAGCCTGAGAGGCAGAGCCACACGGAGAGAACGGAGAGGGGAGCAGGGTCAGAGGGCCCTGACGGCGCAGAGGAGGACGCGAGAGGACACAAGAGGGACTTTCCCCAGGGGCAGGGAGAGGCCTTGGGCAGCTCCTCTGCTGGACTGGGCTGCCTGCCTGCTGGACTCCGGGAAGGAGGCAGTGACCACACCCATCTGGAAGCTGTCAGGTCCCTCAAGGATGAGGGCGTTGGGAGGAAGCCAGATATGAGCCACGTCGATGTGAGTGGGTAGAGGGGGCAGGGAGGTTGCAGTAGACCGGGTTCTCCTGTCTGGAATTTTTCAGTGGGGAAAAGAGAAAGAGTCTGGCAGTTTGGGACTCTTCTGGAGAAGGCCTGGGCTGGGCGGGTTGGTCAGAGAGAAGGCCAGCTCCCCAGCTCCACCTCTGTATAGATGGAAAACAGAGCCCTAGAGAAGGGAAGTGACAGGCCCAAGGTCACAGTTTTCAGGTCATCTTATCATTCATTCATTTATGCACTCATTGATTCAGCAAACATTAACTGAGCCCAGTACTGTGTTAGGTTCTAAGGGAACATAGATGAGCATTAGGTGGTCTCTGCCCCAGAGCCCACAGTCTGTGAGGAAGGCGGGCACGACTACACAGTGTGCCAAGTGCCACCATGCAGAGAAGCCCAGGGCTGTGAAGGTCAGTCTGGGGGTTCAAAGGCAACTTCCTGGGGAGGGATGCCAGGGCTAAACTGAACCGACCAGGAGGAGCAGGGAGGGAGGGCATGCCAGGCCGTGTCACACTGGTGGGGGGAGTCACAAAATTCAGCTCACTTTACTCTTCAGTGCACAAGGAAGCTGTGATTTATGTGTTACTAATCTGACTTTCCTCCCAAACTGCTCCCTCCCCTCCCTAACCCCAGACTGGCAGGAAACAGTTACAGAATGCCATCTAATTTGGTTGAAAGTTTGGTCTGAGCTGATCATTGAAACTGTCTAGGTAATATCAGTCTGTCTTGTATAAAAACGCCCTGTCCCTCAGGTCGCTTCCCCTTTCACCTGCCTCTGAGCTGTGTGGGAGCATCAGGGGTGGTAGGGGAGAGGGGTTTTAGTGGGAGCAGCCAGGCAAGCCAATCGTCCTGAACTGGCAGATGCAGTCAGTGCCTCTGCCTCTCCAGGGCCATCCTGAGCCTGTCCAGTTGCTGGTTTCTCCCATGGGGTCTTCAGCTCATGAACTCAGGGCCTTCCTTTAGCCCAGGCCATTCTTCCAGTGGTGGCCCTGGCTGATCTGACTGCACCTGGGCTCCTGGTGCTTGCAGACCCACAGTCTCTGCCCTGGTCCCCATCAATCCCCCTGCCCAGTGGGCTCTCATCAGCCTCTACCACCCAGGCCCTTTACCCTTTCAGGCCTATTCGTTCACTGGCCCTCAATTCAGTCTCCTGGTGCCCCTGGGTCAGACCAGCCCAGGGAAGCTGATGCTCAGGCCTCCCTCTCTTGGGCCACATTGTAAGTCTAAGTTTACAGGGCTGCATTGCCTTGTTGCTCAATGGCATTCCATAGTATAAATGTATTGGAGTTTTTTGTTTTTCTTTTTTGAGCCAGGGCCTGGCCCTGTTGCCCAGGCTGGAGTGCAGTGGCACAATCTCAGCTTACCATGACTTCCACCTCCCAGGCTGAAGCCATCCTCCCCATATCAGCCCCCCTAGTAGTTGGGACTGGGGCACACGCCACCATGCCTGGCTAAATTTTGTTGGAGTTTTTAACCACTTCTTATTCTTGTACATTTTCCTGCAATTTTTCACTATTATAAACAGTGCTGCAATGAATATCCTCTACTTTCCTCTTTGTGCACATATGCAGGTGTTTTTCTGGGGTAGATACCATGAGGTGAATTGCTGGGTCAAATACATAAAGATATGTGCATTTTAAATTCTAATAGAGCAGGAGTGTCTAATCTTTTGGCTTCCCAGGGCCACATTGGAAGAAGAGTTGTCTTGGGCCACACATAAAATACACTAACACTGGCCGGGCGTGGTGGCTCATGCCTGTAATTCCAACACTTTCGGAGGCCAAGGCAGGTGGATCACCTGAGGTCAGGAGTTTGAGACCAGCCTGGCCAATGTGGTGAAACCCCATCTCTACTAAAAATACACACACACACACACACACAAAATATATATATATATATATACACACACATATATATATATATCTGGGCATGGTGGCGGGCACCTGTAATCCCAGCTACTTGGGAGGCTGAGGCAGGAGAATTGCTTGAACTCGGGAGGCAGAGGTTGCAGTGAGCCGTGAGCCGAGATCCTGCCACTGCACTCAAGCCTGGGCAACAGAGCAAGACTCTGTCTCAAAATAAATAAATAAATAAACAAACAAACACTAACACTAACGATAACTGGTGAGGTAAAAACAAAAATTCACAAAAGTGTTTTTAAAAAGTTTATGAATTCGTGTTAAGCTTCATTCAAAGCCGTCCTGGGCCACATGCGGCCCGTGGGCCCCAGGCTGGACAAACTTGTGATAGAGTCTATCAGATGGCCTCCAAAAGGCAATGCCAATTTACATGGCCAGCAACTCTTACCAATGTTGACTATCATCAATATTTTTCAAAATGTGTCAATGTTATAGGTGAAAACTAATTTCTGATTTATGTTCCTTTTATTTATTCATTTATATACTTACCTATTTATTTGTTTAATAGAGATGAAGTCTCCCTATGTTGCTCAGGCTGATCTCAAACTCTTGGGCTCAAGCAATCCTCCCACCTTGGCCTTCCAAAGTGCTGGGATTACAGGCATAAGCCACCACGCACTGCTCATGTTCCTTTTAAACTTCCATTTCCCTGATGACCAGTAAGGAGGGCATCTTTGCATGTATACATCCTTTTTACTTCTTTTGTGATTTTCTTATTCAAACACTTTGCCCAGTTTTCTGTTTTGTCTGTCTTTTCTTATTGATTTATAGGAGCTGTTTCTATTTCCCAGACATTGATCTCTTCTTACACACGGGGCAAATACTTCTCTTGATTTGTCATTTATTTCTTAACATTATTCTGTCTCTTACTACAAAGAAAGTTCCTAATTGATATGTGGTCAAATGTAGCTGACTTAATTCTTTAGGGCCATTGTGCTTTATTTTTTTCTAAATTAAAATTAAAATTTGCTCAGATCTCCAATCTTACCTTTCTTGGGGAGAGACCCCCTAAATTGTCCCCCAGACAGTGGGACTTAGTTCAACTTTCCCAGTCAGTGAGCCAGCACCTGTGTCCAAGGAACCCTTGCGGCCATCACTCCTCCCAACCACCAGCAGCACTGCATGGAAACTTGGCCCTGCCAGCTGCAGCAGGGCCCTCTGCCAGGCCATCGTGGTCCCCTGAGGGATCATCCCACTACCTCCATGCCAAGCTCAGATAAGGGTGCACCTGGTCTCTTTGCTTGGCAGCCCTGGCCATGGGTGGTCCTGGTTGGGTGGAGGCTGGCGCCACCACTCTCTCAATGATAAGACTTCTGTTCCCTCGTCTCCTCTGGGTTGGCTCAGGGGCCTGGCAGCTTTTCCTTTTCAGCCCACAAAATACTTTAATTACACTCTAATTACACTCCCATTCCCTGCCACACTGCTGTCCCCACCCAGGCATGGCTTTTCTCCATGCTTCCCTGCCCACCCCGTTCAAAGGATGACTGTGTTTCCCAGGAGCTGAGAAGAATACAAATCCTCTAGCAGCAACCTCACCCCTTATCAACCCTTTGTACACTGACAGCCTAAGCATATGGTGTTGCAGTTATTAGGGGGACCCCGTTCTCATTTTTCATTCCCAGGCAATCCCAGAGTCCGAGATGCAGGTTGCTTCCAGGGTCTGCTTTCTGAAGAACTCTGACCTACCCCTGTTCCTCCAGGGCCCTCTCACTCTCCTAGGACAGTGGAGGCCTACCCTGCAGCAGCGTTGTAAGGAAGGCCACATTCAGGAAATCCAAGGTCATTTTCTGCCTATTAGGCTTCTTGTTAAATAAAATACAATTTAATTCCTTACAGGGCCCTCCTTCAGGGAGAGCACCCACTGCTCATCTGAATTCTAGAGAACCACTCAAGTGCATATAGACATTCAGGACGGCATCCATCCTAAGAAGGAAAGTGCTCTCTAAGAAGCTACTATGCCTGAAATGCCACCATATGTATACACCATTCCACCGTGGAAAACGTTGCCTTTTCGGGGCTCTTCCTGTGAAATGCAGGCATATTTAGCTCTTCATGCTATAGTATGAATTAGCCTGTCACAGGGTTCCCTTGTGACAAGAAAGCCCATGGCAACCAGACTGCCCAGGTTTCCCAGGGACATCCTGATTCTAAATATTAAAACATTGCACTAACCGGAATCTATGTAACCAAAGTTTGTACTCGCTACACATCATCCTGTTCTTTTCAAGGAAGTCATTGGTTGAGTGTGTGACTGCATATGGTTTCATTTTTATGCCTTATTGACACTTAACCCTGTTTCAGGCTGTGAGCTAGTGCTGGAGATAGCAGAACAAAGACACAGTCCCTTCAAGATGGCATTCACAGCCATAGGGCGGGACGACAGGTGGGCGACAACCATAGCCAGCAGAAGAGCAGATGCTGGAACAGAGGTTCGAACCAAGCACTATGGAGCCAGCTGAGGTGGTAACTCATGGTCTGGGGAGCTGAGAAAGCCCTGAGGGATCTCTGGATGTAGCCAGATGGAATAGACTGGGAAGGGCATTCCAGACAGAAGGAACAGCCGTGCTAAAGCCCAGAGGCTGAAAGCAGCATCTCGCTTTCAGGGAGTGGCAATCACCTTGGTGCTGTGAGGGCTGAAGAAGGGGTGGGTGGAGTGAGAGGAGGACGGCAAGGCAGGGGCCAGGTCATGAAGGACTTTGCATTTACCAGTCTAGAAGGGAGTCTGTAGGTTTTATCCTGAATGCAATCAAGACTCAGGGAAGATTTTATTTATTTCTTTATTTTAGCTTTTTTTTGAAGCATAATATAACATACAGAAAAATTCACCTATCATAAGTATGCATCTTGGTAAACTTTCACCAGGCATATACCCATGGAACCAACATCCAGATCAAAATCTGTCAGGCGTCTAGCACCCAGAAGCCCCTGCGGGTCCCTGCCAGTTACTATGTGTCCCCAAGGCTGACCAGTATCCTGTCTTCTGGTACCACAGGTTTGTTTTGCCTGTTTTTTGAACTTTATAAATGCAAGTGTACAGTATGAACTCTGTCGTGTCTATTCTGTTGTTCAACAGGACATCTGTGAGATTTCTCAATATTGCAGCTATCTCCGTAGCTTGTAGCACTCTGTTGTGTGAATCCACCACTGTCTGCTGATGGGCATTGGGTGGTCTCCAGTTCTTGGCTATTATGCATAGTGCTCTGAATGTCCTTGTACACATCTTTGATACACGTGTGTACACATGTCTGTTGGGTATATTCCCAAGAGTAGACTTGCTGAGTTGGAGAGTACATGCATGCTCAACTTGAATATGTGACGCCAAATCATTTTCTCAAGTGTTTGTAGATGGAGGGTTTTGAGCAAGGAGGTGGCAGGAGCAGGCCTAGGTCTCGGCAGTCCCTCTCTGCACAGGCTGAGTGTGAGGGGCATAGGGACATCCCAGTGGAGTTGTCCTAAGGCTAGAGAGCAGTGGGTCTGGAGCTGGGGAGCTGGGGAGCTAGGCAGCAAGGCTCTAGGCTGGAGAAGGTGGAGAGGGTGTGGAGTGAGGAAGGCAGGAACCAGGGCCAGGCCATGGATACAGCAATAATTAGGATGCCACGGACACAGAGGAGCCCTCGGAGCAAGTGAGGAGGTGCAGCCTAGAGAAGAGGGAAGACGCAGCAAGGGGAAAGGAAGAAAATCACATGGCTGCCAAGGGGAGCATCTGAGGCAGAGGCAGGCCTAGAGCAACAGAGGCACTAAGGGGCCAGTTAGTCAAGACTGAGCAGGAGGTGTTCACCAAACTTGATAAGGGGGCCATGGGGACCTTAAGGAAGGCATGGTCAGTGGGGTTGGTGTGCGTGTCAGACTGCAACAGGGAAAGCAGGGAAGAGATGAGGGATGAGCTTTAAGAATTCAGCACTGCACCTGGAAGCATAGTATTGGTGCTGCTGAAGTCAGCCCACCTGGAGGCTGGGCTTCCCTAGCATCCTCCCATCCCCCAAGTGTAGTGGGAGCTGTTCTGCCATTCCAACTAACAAAGGCCTCCCATGGCCAGTGCATCGTGGAGGAGGAGAGTGGGTGGAGACTCAAGGAGATTAAAAGGGACAGGCAGTTCTCTCTACTCTTCCATTGTTTATCTGAAGCTTAAAGGTGATTAGAGAATGTAGAAATGGGAGTAGCTTTGTGGGATGAGAATGAAAACAAAGAACTCCCCACGGACTGTTTCCAACACAAAGCAACTTTGGTCACTGTCCAGGTCTTCTCCTCCCTGGGGACACCTTGCCATTTTCTCTCCCTGGGTGTGGCTCTCTCATACCAAAGAGATCTACATCCTAACCCTAGGGATGACAACCACAGCGGAGTATTCTGCCAGGCCTTGTGTTAAATGCTTCCCACACAGCATCTCATTTAATTTTCATTACAATCTGATGAAGAGAGAATAGCGTATTATTACCCCATCTTATAGATGAGAAAACCGAGACTCAGGGAAGTAAAATGACTTCCTCAAGATGGCCCCAACCAGAAGGCTGCAGACACTGACTCCAAAGCCTGTGGGCTTCTGCCAGCAAGTCAGCCTCCCCAACACCAAGGCTCTTAGAATCTTGGAGTCATAATGTGGCCACCTGCTCTATTCTTTAGGAAAACCCAAATCTACCCTTTTTCTCTTGACTTCCCTGAAGTAGGACTCTGTTTTGTATCAGGGAACAATGGTGCCTCCACAAGAGGGTAGAATTTTCTACTAGCTGCACAACCATGGGCAAGTCATTCCTCCTCTCCCAGCTTGTTTTCTCCCCTGTAATATGGGGATAATAATTTAACCTCTGAGATTAACTGAGCTGTATGTTAAGGCCCGAGCGTGGGTGTCTCAGAGTAATGGTCTACCCCTGTGAGTTCTGTTCTTTCCCCCTCCAGTTTCCATGCTTGGTCCTCCCATCTCCCTTTCTCACCAGAGACCTGGGCCTCTGCATGGACAGATCCAGGGATGGTCCTCGCTGTGAGATCTGGTAAGGGCTCATGTTTGCTTTGGGTGACCCAGATCTCCCCAGCTTCTGACAGCCTCCGCTCACCTTTCAGCCTAAAGAGCCCCTTACCCCAAGACACCAACAAACCCTGCAAAAGAAAAAAAAAAAGACAAAAAACAAAAACAAGGCTGAGAGTCTTTTGGCTTAGAGCCACTGAACTGGCCTACCAACAGGCTAACTGTTGGGATCCTCATTTGAACACCCTGACTCAGAGGCTGATAGGTGTGTAGCACTTGCTGGGTCTTCATTCAAACTTATCTGACTTACTTTCATGAAGTTCCTTGTGTGGGCGCACTCACGCACACATCCTCACAAAAGCCCTGCTCACAGGTGCACTCACAGCCAAGGCCACAGCCACACATACTCATAGCCAACAATATATGCCCCAACTCAACCTGCTAGCAAGTGAGCTTGGGGGTGCAGGGGCATCAGGTGAGCAGGATACAGAGCTCTGTTATGTGGGAAATTTCATGGTCCTGAACAAACAGGGGTCTGTTTTTAGCCCCCCCTCCAAAAGAAGAGTGAAGCTTCCAGCCAGAAGGGGCTTTGCTGTGATGTGTGTGCCCATCACTGCCGAATGGCAGGTGCCCACTGCAGAGAATTGACACGGGCTCAGCATGGAGCAGGCGCTGAGCTCCGTCATGCCACCAAGCTTGTGGACGCAGAAGCGTCACCTTAACGCTTCACTCTGGTGCTGGTGGTCATGATGCTGGTCAGTTCTGGGTTCCCTCAGATAATTCAGGGCTTTTCCCCACTCCTACTTGGAGTGCGTTTGTGTTCTGGAGGTGGGAGAGGTACAGAGGGCCAGGGCATTGGCCTAGGTCACCTTCAGTCTATAAGGGCATCCCCCGCTGCCCCTCATTCCCACTGGTAGCTCGAGCACGAGCATCTCCCCTCTGACATCTGTGGAAGGCTTACATTTCCACCTGCTCAGACCCATAAGGGGCCTGAGCTTTGAGATTTAGAGTCCCATGCATATCACAAAAACTTAGATACAAACATATAGATGGAGTCTTATAATAAATCATTTTGAAAGCCCACTAACCGACTGAAACAACAAAAATGACCGGAGATGGCAGTAAGAGGCAGATTTCCTCCTCTCCCTGCCAGGCTGGAGGATCTGGGCTGAGATGTGGCACCAGTTGAGAACAGAGCAGTCCTGTGTCTCAGGCTCGCTGAGGTATCAGGAGGGGAAGGCACATTGCAAAGATGGCCCTTATCCCCTCACATATCCACGTGGGCTCTCAGCTGCCCCCACTGTGCCTGGACCCCTCCGATCAGTGCTACCAGCACCATTAACCTCACAGCAAGTCTGAGCACCAGGAGGTCATAAGCTCAGACAGGCTTTGGGGCAGTCATTAAATCAGGCCAATGGCAGTGGGTCTAACTGAGTGCAGGAAAATGAGGAAGCATCTTTAAGGTTCTGAAGGAAAATAGAAGCACAGAGGCATTCCCACGGGGCCTGGCTAAAGCTCTGGACTCAGGTAAGGTGGGACTCAGGTGGCACAGGGCAGGGGGTAGAGGACAGGAGTTCCCAGCTGTGACTCTGCCCAGACTCATCAAACCTCAGAGCTGGAGGTTCCGGCAGTCTCTGTGCAGCTGAGAAGGTGAGGTCCAGGGTGGGCAGGGCTCACAGCTGAGCCAGGATTGAAACCAGATCTTTTGATAAATGGCTCTACCTACCTCCCCATGCACCTCAGGAGCCCTGGAAGTTCTAGGCTATGACTCATCCCCATGTGACTGGGGCTTTGTTTCTTCATCATAAGATAAAGATATTAATGAGACCAAGTCACTGAATCCTACCTTGACCCCAAGCAGGGCCCTGCATCTCCACGATGACAGCTTCCATCCCCCAAAGACAAATATAACCTTAAGAATAGCTGGTCAGGCCGGGCGCGGTGGCTCAAGCCTGTAATCCCAGCACTTTGGGAGGCGGCCGGACGGGATCACGAGGTCAGGAGATGAGCCATCTGGGCTAACATGTGGAAACTCGTTCTTTACTAAAAAAATGGCAAAAAAAAAAAAAAAAAATCTTAGCTGGGCGAGGGTGGGGGGCACCTGTAGTCCAGCTACTCGGGAGGCTGAGGCAGGAAGAATGGCTTAACCCGGGAGGCGGGCTCAGTTGAGGCTGAGATCGGGGCCACTCACTCAGCCCAGGGCGACGAGCGAGACTCCGTTCGAAAAAAAAAAAAAAAAAAAAAAAGGAATAGCTGGTCAAATTAGCAAACTCAGCACATAGATTTTCGGCTATTGCATTGCTTTGGAAACTGACCTGAGTTCAAGGACTGGTCCCACTACTGACTTGCTAAGAGCAACTGGATAGTCACCTGATCTGTCTTAGCCTCAGTTTCCTCAGCTTTCAAATCAAAATAACCCATTCCTTGCACAGTTCTTGTGAGAATTACAGAGAGCATCTTGCATTGTGCCAGGTACACAGCAGGCCCGAATGACACGTAGTAGGTCAAACCATGAGGAATTGTCAGTTTTTTGAATGATGGATCCACCTAATAATTATCTATTTTATTCGTATTAGCATAATCATTATCAACTATGTGCATATTACTTTATCTCTCAGTCTCCTCATGCAAAAAACTGGAGATGATATGCAAAGCACCCTGCATAAGGCCTGGCACCCTGCAGAAGGTGCTCACGAAAGCTTCGCCTCCTCCCTCCTCACCCCCTCCTAATGCAGTCACTTCTTCCATGGGTGGACACGGGGAACTTGTCCTCTTTCCTGATTACCACAGCCCTGTTGGCATGAAGCTGAAACTGTGACTGAGAGATGGGAGAGGAGTAAGAAAATGGTTTCTAAAATAATATTCTCAGAGAAGTTTAAAAGTTAAAAGAAAAGGAAAACATGTTGTGTTTTCAAAAACCTGACACAGTGCCGCACTTTCAGGTCATGCCCAAGACTTCTGGTGGGTTCTGGGGCAGGAGACCAGAGCACTGCAGATGGGCCTCTCCCTTCCCTTCCGCCCCCTGCTAACACTCTTCTTGACTCCCTGAACAGGGTTCTGCAAGGAAGTTATGAGTGTTATGAGGCACAGCCGACCAAACAATCGGAATATCTTTTAGGCATCCAGATGCCACCTGGAGCCATAATGGAGTAGAAGATTCCAGGTCCGGTAAGGCTCCAGCATCTCTGAGTCCAGCTGTCTGCCTCTAAGTGGAGTAGCTGTCACACCCTGCAGGGCAGAGGCTGGTGGCCCCATCCCTGATGCCCCCTGCAGGGTTCTCTCTCATGCCAGTCATGCAGCCCTTTCTTTTGTTCAATCTCAGCCCTTCCTTCCTTCATCCATTCATCAGATAACCCGTGACAGCATCACTGTGCTGGCACAGGAGTAATGCAGGGATGATGGAACAACCCCTGTATGTTCCCTAGTCTGTTTCACTTGGATGGCATTACCTATTAAGCACCCAACTTCTCCACCAGCCCAGGCGCAGGTGAGGCTGGAACCAGGTGAAACAGGACCCAGGTAAGGCTGGACCCAGGTAAGGTGAGACTCAAGTGGCACAGGGCATGGGAGGTACTCTCTAAATAGTTGCTCAATGTTAAAGGAATGGATGAACAATGAACGAATAGCCAGGTCCATAGGAACACTTTGGTAACAAGATGCTCACTGCTTCAAATGCAGCTCATTTTCCTGAAGGTTGGAGGTGACAGAACCAGGTTGAGGCAGGCATAGCTGGCCCCAGATCTCCTTCTGACATGGGAGGTGGCATCCATTGGAGAAGCCGCTGCTACCCAGAACCTTCCCATACATGCCTGGGCTCCAAACTGGGAGCTGGGGGATTCCCCAGGCCTGGAAACCCCCAGTAGGGTTGTCTCACTCCACCCACACCCCACAAGGCTGGTCATTCTCAACCCTGCTTCTTGGAAGGAGAAACTGGCTCATGATCAGAAGTTCTGGAATTCACTACAGGAAGTGGCCATCGAGTGAGAGGAAAGGCCCTTGGTTAAATGAGCCAAGAATTCTGCATTCTGATTCCCACTCCAACATTTAAAGGCATGGGATGCAGGCTCAGGCGGACCTGGGTTCAACTCCAGTTTTGCTGTTTAAGAGCTGCTTGGTTTCTGGAAAGTTACTTCACTAAGCCCTGGTTTCCTCTTTTGGGAAAGGGATTACAGTATTTGCCTCAACAGGTTCTTGTGAGGATTCTAAGAGGAACTGGTAGGGCTGATACTCAGCTGGCATGCAAAGATTCTAACTTACTGCTTGGTAAATAGCCATGACTCCAAGCACCTTGAGTGTCCCTGCCACGCAACCCCGCATCCCCCGACCTTCCCACCATGATTCAGCAACCAAGGGGTTAACATCTAGCCCCTTGGAAGGTCCTCAAGATCCTGGCAACCCCTCTGATTGGTTGCTGCCCATATTGAACTAAATGGGTGCCAGCAAATGCTCTGTAAACTATAAAGTGCTGGCTAACTCCAGATCCACACTTCCAGCTCCAATTTATCTCCTGGAGCCTCTTCACCCAACTCTTGGCCCTTCCACCCGCATACCTCATGCAAATGGCACACTCACAACTCCCAAACTGAACTGAGTTTCTCCAGTTACACTCATCCCAGGGACTGCCTCCACCTCTGCCTGGTTGCTCCAGGCAGACAAGCCTGGGAGACCCCCTCCTTACCCAGTCTCTATCTGGCAGTCCTGTTTCCTCTATGTCCCCCAGCTCTGTCCCTCTTTCCTGCCCCCACCCACCTGGTGCCTTCATCATTTCTGTGCTAAATCACAACGACCACCTTCCCACTGGCCTCTGGACTCCAATGTGTCCTTCCACATCATTCTCACACTGCAGACAGAATCACCTTCCAAAAGCGGGGTCTCTCATTGAACCCTCAGTGAAATGTCAGCCACCATTGATATCCCTCAGTAATGATCGTTGGAGGTTTGGTTCTTGGGGAAGGAGACTCTGAGATGAAGATTCGCTTGCGGGAGGTTTACTGGGGGAGTACGTTCAAGGTCAACACCTGGCAGGGAGTGATTGAAGCAGAATTGGCCAGAGGGATAAACTGGGTTGTGATGCAGACCCCACAAAGGCCTCGGCCAGCCCCTCAGGGAGCTGTGGAGCTGGAAAGACTCTTTGTAGTTGTCCCAGGTGGGGGCAAGGGGCCTGGGATTTTATACCCCCATGCGAACCCATCTCTGGATGCAGGCTGGCCCTGGAGGCACCATGGCATTAGGTGAGCAGGCAATGGTGGTGATGGGAGGAGTCTCACCTGCAAGCTGCCTGCCCTCAGCACTCTCAGCAGCTGAGGGGTGGGGGTAGGAGGCACAGGCATCGGCAGCCATCGCAGTGCCTGCTACAAAGATGTCTCGGGTCAAGTAGATCCTCAGGAATGTTTGTCGCATGATGAAAATGATAACTCCCCATCGCCTTCAAGACACATTTTGAATGTCTGGTGTAGCACACAGGCTCTTCATGATCTCCCCCAAACATCCTCCCCATTCCGCCTTCCTCTTGCCCTCTCCCCACTCACACCATATTGTGCTTCTTGCAGTTTCCCAAACTCAACATGCTATTTCCCACCTCTCTGCTTTTGCACGTGTTATTTCATCTGCCTGGACTGCTTTAAATGGAAAAAAAGAAATCCTATTCTCTTCTTCCAGCCAATTCCTACTCCTTCATCAGGACTCCAGCTAAGCTCTGCCTCCCCTGGGAAACCTTCTATTAATTCCTCCAAGTCTGGTGCTCCCACCTCACACAGAGCACAGCCATTGGGTGCTGATCTGCCCCTGGGCTCCTCCGGGCTCAGATTCACAGGGCCTGGTTACTCCATTACTTAGGATGCATTTGTGCTGGAAGAAGTCTTGGGGGATGGTGAGGGAGAAGAAACGGCAAGTGTGAAGCCTGGAAGCATGGAAGTACCCAGTATGTCGGAGAAGGCTGAGCAGCGTCTCACACTGTTCAACACAACGGTTGTCACCATCCTTTCCCCACTCATTCCCATCTTCATCATCATCATTGTTGTCATCAAGGCCACACTTTCTGAGTGCCGACTACATACCAGGCTCTGTGCTAAGTGTTTTAGAGACACTTCCCTTTAATCCTTATTTTATCCTCACTATTAATAACCTTCAAAAGTAGGCACTATTATTATCACTGTTTTACAGATACAGAAACTGAAGTTCAAGCAGGTTAAGAGCTCTGCTCGAGGTCACACAGCTGGTTTATGATCTGTGTGACCCAAGGACACTCTCTGTTCACTACTCCAGCAGGGAGCTGGGCCACACTGATCTCATCCCTTTCCAAGCCTCCTGCCCCATCACTGTCTGCCCGTTTAAGGAAACTCCTTTCCTAAATGAAAGGACATGCCACTGAGAAGATGTGGGGTGGGCCCAGCTGGGGCAGCCAAGAGACCTGTGAGGGGTCAGGGAGAACATTCTGACCACATTTGCCCTTCTAGATCCGACCAAGACAGGGTTTGATTCAGCTCCAGCTACTGCATGTTGCTGGGAGATCTTGTTCCCTCTTCATGTCTGCAAATAGGGAATCTGAAGTCCCAAAAGGGAAGGGCCCCATCCAAGGTCACACTGACCATCAGGGAGTCAACTGAAGCTACAGCTTAGACTCTGGGCTCCCAGACCAGGGCCTTGCCCACTGCCAGCCTAACTGCAGGCAAGGCTACTTTTGAGGGATAATTTGAGGGTGCCAGGAAGAGTTCCTCCTCCCCACACAAGGGTGTGCCTCCCCAGGCTGCTGGTGATACCTGGAATCCCTCCAGAGGGCACAGGTCATGAGCCCTGGGTTCAGGCCCACCGTCTCCTCTCCACCTTCCTGGGACCCTCCTGCCCGGGCTTCCTTGCCTTAGGAAATGCACAAGCAGCCAGAGACTGGCTCTGAGGAGGCTGTGGAAGGAGGCTGGCTCTGAAGCAGCTTGGAAGGAGGCTGCCCCTAAACCTGGCCATGCCAGGAACAGAGAGACAAACCAGAGGCAGCAGAGCCCAATAAGACTTGTAGCCAGATTGGTTTTAATCAGGCTCCACGCATACTAACTGTGTGACCTTTGGGAAGATATCTAATTGCTGTGGGCCTCAGTTTTCTCGGTTACAACATGGGGATGAGAGTTACTATCTGGCAGGGCTGTTGTGGGGATTCAGTGAAGTAGATATTGCTGGTATTTGATGAGGTGGGGGGCTGGGCGCCCAGAAGGGGCTATCGGTGGCAGCTGGGATTATTATTGAGTCTGGAGTCGGACAGAGCTACTGGACTTTATGCCTGTCTAGTCCTTGCTGGACCACACTGGTTCCTTCATGATCCTGGAGTCTGGCATGAGGCCTGGCCAGGGTGCCCAGTACCTAAGGTCTGTTGAATTGTATGGAGTTCTGTGGCAGCAGAACTGACCCCAGTGGTTGGGTGATGTAGGAAGAAAGGTACAGTGTAAGGGAGACCTTCCTGCTACCTGAAGGTAGAAGGAAGCCGTGGAGATGTGGGGAGTTCTCTGGAAGTTTTCAAGCAGAAGCTGGGTGGATACTGGGCAATGATGCCATCACTGAGAGTCACGTAGATTCACTGAATTTATGTGCCTGGGGAGAATGTCTAAGTTGGAAGGCCTCTCACAGGCCCTCAAGTCCACCCCCTCAACACATACATGGGGAGACAGGCCCAAAAAGGGAAGAGAATTACCTAAGGTGAGTCAATGCCAGATCCGGGACGAGGAGCAGGGCTCTTGTCTCTGCAGAGAGAGGACTGGTGCTATTACAACCATTTTATAAAAGGGAAGACTGAGGTCTGGGGAGAGGTAGAAACTTTCTGAGGTTACCAAGAGAGTGCGTGAGAGACCAGAATCTATGTCTCTGGCTTCAGGGTTCCCCCATGGCTGCCTGGCTGGAGTAGGACCAGAAGCCTGATCCCAGCCCCAGAAAGGCTGGAATGAATTCTTCCTGGGCCCTTCCTGGGGCCATTGAGCAGTGTCTCCTGGCTGGAAAAGATACCAAAGCACGCACTAGCTCTAAAGTCTGTTTCGTCTGCGAAAACACTAGGTCCCGGAGGAGAGGCCTGCCAGGCGCTGACGACCCACCCACTGTGCATCTAAGGAGGAACCTAGGCTTAGAAAGGGGAGTGGTGGCTGCTCCAAGATCCCATGGCCACCCTGGCAAGGCCAGGCCTGGACCCCAAGGCTAGACTCTCTCAGGAGAGGGACAGAAACAGACAGACAGAGGCAGAGATACCAGCTCAGACAGGAGAATGTACTCCCCCGGCAAAGTCAGAGCAGTAGGGAGGAAACTTCTGCAACCACTTGGCAAACGCAGGCAGCTCCTGGCAGCCCTGGCTCTCCACAGTCAGGAGCCTCTGAGCACTGGGAGAGAAACAGCTTGGATTTGCTGTGTTCTGTGAGATCCCCACCGTTGTCTCAGGGGACCCTCCCACCACCAGCCTCTACCTTCCCAGACACTGCACTCAGTGACAGCAGCAAACGCCTCTAACTCCACACAGCCTTCCTGCCTTCCTGCCTTTGCACAAGCGGCTCTCTCTGCCTGGAATGCTGCCCCTCCCTTGTCCCCCTGACCCTCCCTTGTCCCCCTGACCCTTCCTTGCCTTGTACTTCTCAGCGGATGTTTCTCTGAGGCTTCCCAGGTCCCCGAGCCGGCCCGGCCTACTCCCTGAAGCAGATCAGATGCCATCTGCCCTGGCTTCCCCAGCCAGAGTGCCTCCTTCCCTCTGTCACAGTGCAGGTCACACCCGCAGTCACTGTCTGCCTCTGGCACCAGAGGGGAAGCCTCTATCAAGCAGGGTTGGGCTCTAACCTAAGGCAACATCCCCACTTGCAGCAAAGGGCTGACCACAGAGGATCCACAATTTCCACCCTCCCTCCCTCTCTCCCTTCCTTCCTTCCTGCCGCAAGTACTGACTGAACTCCTGCTGTGTGCCAGGCACTGTTCTAGGTGCAGGAGCTACAGCATTCAACCACACAAACAGTGAACAAAGTCCCTGCTCTATGACCGCCACTCTAGGAGGGGATGAGGAAGCAGACAACAGTGACAATACAATCAATAATCCAGAGAAGTTTGAGTGGTGACAGGTGCTATCAGAAAGTAAAACCACATTTGTTAAACTCAGAACTGCAGACAGGGAAACCAGGGGTGCAGACAGGTACAGTGGGCAGGAAGTAGGAGCAAGGTAAATTTCAGACCCTCTGGGCCCCTCTGTTATCTTCCCTCTCAAGGGCTGCCAGGCGCTGGGGGAGGCAGGCATGTGGGAAGGAAGCCTTGGGCTCCCCCTGGAAGTGCCAGACGTCTCTCCCACCCACAGACATACTTCCTGGCTCTCCAGGAATTTGATTCAGCAACAGTAACTCAGCAGTTCCTTGTGAAAGTCACAAGAACTCCCTTGAGAGCTCCAGCGGTGGAGATGGCCTCTCACTAAGCCTGCCAACAGCCTGGCGAGGTGCGCATGATTAGCCTCCCATCAAAGGAGGGCCCAGGGTCACACGGCTGGTCGCTGGTCTGGCTGAGATTTGAGCCCAGGTCAGGTGACTGCTGGGCCCATGGGCCTCCCACCACCCCCCATAGCCTCCCAAAGCCTTGGAGGGCAAGCAAGTGGTCCAGCCATGGCCAGAGCCTGGACACCAAGGACCTAAGCCCAGCACAGGTGAACTGAATGGGAGTCCCTCAACTCCTCTGGGCCTCAGTTTCTCTCCGAGGGTAACTGTAAGCATCAGATAAAACGCAGCGTGCACGCACTGTGGAAAATGCCCCAACGCACCTGTCAGCCCCTGCACCCGAGGCTCCTCCCCTCCTGCCCTCTGTGCCTGGCCAAGTTGGTCAGTCGCTCACGGCAGGTGTGCTGCTGAGCATGGGCAGAGGCAAAGCAGCTTTGAACTCTGCTCACCTCACAGCCTGGCACACAGAAAGCTGTGAACTCTGCTCACCTCCAAGGACAGGGGTGGGGCTGAGGGCAGCACTGCTCTTCTGGGGAAAGAGGAGGGCAGGATCGAGGGTCAGGTGTCCTGGGTCCATGCTGAGGCAGGATGACTCAGTAACATTCCCACTCCCCTCCCCTGAGACAGCCAGCCACTGTTCCTAGGCCTGGAGGGGAGGCAAAGCCAGCATTTGCTGAGGGCCTACTATGTGCCCATGCTTCGTAGGGTGTTATTGAGTCTACTATGTGACACACCGAGAGTTGAGTCACTAGCTTGATGTTGCATGAGTGTATTCATTTGCTAGGGGTGCCATAACAAAGTACCAGAGACTGAGTGGCTTAAACACCAGACATGTGTTTCCTCGCAGTGCCAGAGGCTGGAAGTCAGAGATGGACGTGTCAGCAGGGCTGGCTTCTGGAGGCCTCTGTCCTTGGTTATAGATGACCATCTCCATGCTCACAGGGTGTTCTCCCTCTACATGTGTCTGCGTCCAGATTTCTTCTCCTTATCAGGACAATGGTCATCCTGGATTAGGGCCCATCCTGCTGACCTCATCTTCACTAAATTACCTTCATCCTGAGCCTCTATGTAAGTGAAGCAATTCAGAGCACAGGCTGTGAAACCAGAGGGCCTGGATTCGAGTGTCAGCTCCACCACTTACTGGCTCTGTGAACTGAGAAGTTGCTGAATAGCTCCATGCCTCAGTTTCCCTCTCTGTAAAATGGGGATGATAACAGTAGTGTCTTCCAGATAGAATTGTGAGGATTAAATGGGTTAAGATAAGAATGTGATCTTGCCCATTGTGAGCTTCAGCTAAGTTGTTAACTTTGTTTTATTTACTGGGGCCACTCCTACACATGCCAACAGCATAAAAACTAACTGTGTGTCACAGCTCTGCTTCTCTCTCACTGTGTGGCCTTGGACAACCAATTTCCCTCTCTGAGCTTCAGCCTGTAAAATGGGGGTAGGAGTCCCACCTCCCAGGGTCACTGTGAGCATCAGATGTGACCACAGCATAAACACTGGTAAATTCTCTAAGAATGTTTCATCCCTGTAATGACACCAGGAATGAAAATGAAAGCATGCCGACAAAGTATCCTTTTTCCTTTCTGCTACAGGGCCTGTCCTGCAGCTCCAAAATGAGGACTTAGAGCTGACTAGGGTGGGAGGGAGGATCTCAGCTTAGCCATGGGTGGTTCACTGACCCTGGCCGCTCACCAGGGGCTTAAGCATCCCTCCTTTGCAAAATCGTTCTGGCATGTCTGCTCTGAGAGCACAAAGCTGGTGAACTTTCTTCACCCCTGGCAGGACACCTGGCTCTGGTCAGGTGGTGGCCTTAGGCACACACACTTACACAACTGTGCACGGCCTGGCCCTGGCCCTGCCCTTTTACCCCCTCTTCTCTCTCCTGCCCTCGCCTCCCTCCTCCTGCCCCTTCCATTCTCTGCTTTCTGTGTGTCCAAACTAGACCACCCCACTTCCTCCCTTCAAGGCCTGGTTTTGAGGACAGACCCAGCTTCCAGGTCTGTCACTGGAGACACCTAGGATTTCAGTCTTTGGTGAGAAGGGGAGGGGCATTCTGAGTAGTGGAGACAGCCAAAGCTAAAGCTTACAGGATGGAAAGTGCTGCCGTGTTTGGGGCCTGTCACCTAGTACGGGTGACCATTGGCTGTGCCTGGGAGGGGGCAGATGTGTGGTGGGCAGTGAGGCTGGATGGGCAGATGGGACCTCACCTTGTGGTCCACAAGGACATGGAGAGGTGGAGGCTGGAAGGGGCTGGGTCAAAGCCCTTTTGGGCAGCATTCTTCGTGGAACCAGGGCTCACTCGAAGGGTCCAGCGTGGCCCAACACAGTATGGCACAGAGGACCTACCAGCTGAGACAGAGGACAGGCAGGTGAGTGTGTGGAGGGTGCTCCGGGACTCTCAGGCCCAAAAGCCTGAGGTGCAACTCTGTCGTGCCACTCACAAGCCATACAACCTTAGTCAAAGCATTGTCCCTCTCTGAACCTCGGTTTCCCCATCTATAAAATCAGACTAGTAATTGCACCCACCTTGTAAGCACTCACCAAGGTGGCAGTTGCGACATTTTGCACAGTGCCTGGCCCACACCAGGAGCTCTGTAAATATTAACCCCTTCCCCATCACCCTCCAGTCTCAGCCCTGAGGGCAGCTATGTGAACTGATTCACCCCTGCTATTCACCAAGGTTCACTGAACACCTGTCTCCATAATTCTTGTTATAAGAGATCGTTATAAATAAACACTTACTAAGCAACTACTATGCATCCAGAATCACGTGAACCACTTTACATAAATGATTTCATTAAATCCTTTCCACTACCTTGCAGGGTAACAATTTTCTTCATTTTACCGACAAGGAAATAGTTTTTAAGGGACTCACCAGGAAGTGGCAAAGCCAAGATTTAAACCCTATGAGAGGTCACAGCTGGAGATACAGATTTGCAGTTTTTCTGCATCAGGAAACAACTGAATGTGGGGGACAGGGGAGTGGTCCCAGAAAACTTCCCATTGTAAATCGTTAGTGGGATGTGAAATCAATTTACAGGGACATGACCACCATTGCTATTCCTAATGGAATAGAATGGAGTAGAAAGGAAAATACCAGTCCATATTACATGCAGCAAGGGTGAGTACTGTCTGCCAAGCTTGTGTTTCATACACACACACACACACACACACACACACACACACACATATATATTTCCCCGGTTGTGTGATAACATGCGTATCTTACTATGGACTAACTTTTTAAAAAAATCTGAAAATCCCTTAATGGAACTTGTTTGCTTAAGGCCAGGACTGATTCTAATGTGCTCTGAAGTAACCTTCTGTGGGGTAACATTCTAAAGTTCTGTTTGTCTTGGGACAGAAGGTAATAAATTGAGCAAATAGCCCTTTGCACACAATAACATAATCACACAACAACCCAAGCGTGATAACAAAGTTCCCCGGAGTTCACTGGCCCTCAGAACGCTTAGACCTAGTTGAGAGGCTTCTGGGTCATGGTGACATCTTCCCCTATAGGGGGTCAGAGGACTTTATCAGCTGAAATCACCCTGCAAATACTTGTTATTAATAAGATGCTCCTGCTCAGGTCAGTTGGTGGCAAAAATAGGACTGGAATCCCGTGTCCTGCCCTGACCTCCAGTCGGGGGCTCTGTGCCTGGTGTGGTTGCTAAGACACAGGGAGATGATGAGCAAGGGAGAAACAGTAGGGTCTGCATGATTGGCAAGGGCTGATAGGCCAAAGGGAGGGAGAGAGACCAACAGAGGACAGACAAGAGCGGGGAGGGGATGAGTCCGCAGGCCTGTTTGGGGACGGTGGGGAAGGCAAGAGAGAATTGCCAGGCCTCTGGGAGGAGACCAACAGGCTAACAGGAGGACACAAGGGTCCCCAGTGCTTGCCCTCCCTCCCTGGGTACCCCCAACGGGACTCCCTCAGATGAGCACCTGACAATGAAGACACCATCTGTGGCTCCCATGCATGTGGCACCAAGGCCTGTCACCTCAGCCTACCATGTCCCAAGAATGGTAGGGACATTGTCCCAAGAATGGTAGAGACTCCATGTCCCAAGAATTGCTCCCCTTCTTTCAGACCCATCCTTCCCTGGGCGCCTGTACCCAGCCACGCTGAACCACTTTTCGCTCCACAACCTCCAGTGTGGTCTTTGTTCATGCTTCTCCTTTTGCCTAGAAGGGCCTTAACTTCTTCACTAAGCCCACACTCCCAGCCCTCTGTGCCCAGCAGGACTCTCTCAGCCAGGCCCTCCCTCAGGACACTTTGCCTGATGGCTCTGGCAGGCACCGCAACCCTCTCTGCTCTGAATGCTCTGCACAGATTTCTAGTGGGCATCCAAAACTCTTCAGGACCTACAGTATATCTGTGTCAGTGTGCCCACCCCAACTTTAGGCTCCTGGAGCCCAGCGCAAGATTCAACATGTGTCAGAGGTTCAGCAGGTAAACATTTGTTGGATGGATGGATGGATGGACGGATAGAGAGTAAAGACAGTAGGACACATGGATGGAAGGATAGGATGGGTGAGGGGGAATACATAGTGATATATGCCATGTAGAGAAGTAAACAGAGCTCTTGACTGGGAATCTAGCTTTCCTGCTCATTAGCTCTGTGACTTTGGACAAGTCACTCTCTCTCTCTGCACCTCAGTCTCCCACCTGCAAAATGAGAAAGGTGTTGAGGTTAAATGCCTGATATCTGATCCCCAAGGCCCTCCAGCTCCCA
The DNA here is from genome assembly GCF_001698545.2 of Rhinopithecus bieti. Taxonomy (NCBI): domain Eukaryota; kingdom Metazoa; phylum Chordata; class Mammalia; order Primates; family Cercopithecidae; genus Rhinopithecus; species Rhinopithecus bieti. The sequence goes on from NW_016811202.1 coordinate 78,784, forward strand.
TGCTTATTTCATGGTGCCTGGAGCATCACATCCTGTCAGAACATGCAAGTCAGTTTAGCTCCTGGATGCAGGGATAGGGGCAGAGGTTTCAGGCTCAGAGGAAACCTGGAAGCAAAGCTGGGGAAGGCCAGTGCTTCTAGTGTAGACCTGGACTTCTGGAACTAGATCAGCTCTGGCAGCTGCTCAGGAGACAATTTGTTCCTGGCCTCCTCGCACCACCACCAAACTAGGAAATTTGGAGGGAGGGCTTGGCAGATTTGACCTAACAGCCTACTGCCTCTTTATAGGTTGCAGTCTCCTGCCTAGAAAGTGGACTAGAGATCCACACGTGGCTCCAACTGAGGGAACCTCCCTCTCTACTGTGTCCCCTCCCCCAACCAAGGGCCAAATCTACCTTCCATTTTTTTCTCTTTGTGCCTTCCAAGACTCCCACATCTCACACTGTGCTCTCCTGGGCTCTACACGCTAGCTTCTGCCTCAGTTTCCCTGTCCAGTTTCTTTTGTTGTTGTTCAGTTTTTTTTTTTCATTGTGGTAACATGTAACATAAAATTTGCTCTCTTAGCTATTTTAAGTGTACAGTTCAGTGGTATTAAATACATTCATAATGTTATGCAACCACCAACACCATCCAGCTCCAAAATTATTTTCATCTTGTAAAACTGAAACACTTTACCCATTAAGTGTATGTCTATTAGATCTAGTTGGTTTATTCCTTACTTATCTTCTGTCCGGTCATTCTATCCATTATTGAGAGTGGGGTATTGAAATCTCCAACTACTATTACAGAACTGTTTATTTCTCCCTTCAATTCCATCAGTTTTTTGCTCATATTTTGATGGTCTGTTACTAGGCACATAAATGCTGATAATACCTTCTTGCGATATTGAAACTTTTGTTTTTTTCCTGAGACAGGGTCTCATTCTGTCACCCAGGCTGGAGTGCAGTGGTGCGATCTCAGTTCACTGTAACCTCCATTTCTGGGGCTTGAGCGATCTTCCGGCCTCAGCCTCTGGAGTAGCTGGGATTACAGGCATGAGCAACCATGCCGGCTTATTTTTGCATTTTTTGTAGAGACAAGATTTTGCCATGTTGCCCAGGCTGGTCTTGAACTCCTGAACTCAAAACAATCCACCTGTCTTGGCCTCCCAAAGTGTTGGGATTACAGGCATGAGCCACTGCACCCAGTTGAACCTCTTATTTAATGTCCTTCTTTGTCTCTTATAAACTTTGTGTAAAGACTATTTTGTCTGATATTAATATAGCCACCCCTGCTCTCTTTTGGTTACTATTTAGTTGAAATACATTTTTCCATCCTTTCACTTTCAATCTATTTGTGTTTTCACAAGTATCTAAAGTGAGTCTCTTGTAGAGAGCAGATAGCTGAATCATGCATTTTTATCCATTCTGCCAATCTCTGTCTTGATTGGAAAGTTCAGTTCATTTACAATTAAAGTAATTACTGATAAGGAGGAATTTGCTTCTATTATGTGCTATTTGTCTTCTACATGCCTTATAGAGGATTTTTATTGTTTTTTATTTGTTTGTTTGTTTTGTTTTTTGAGATGGAGTTTTGCTCTTGTCACCCAGGCTGGCGTGCAATGGTGCGATCTTGGCTCACTGCTTCCTCCGCCTCCTGGGTTTATGCAATTCTCCTGCCTCAGCCTCCCTAGTAGCTGGGATTATAGGTGCCCACCACCATGCCTGGCTAATTTCTGTATTTTTAGTAGAGAGGGGGTTTCACCATGTTGGCCAGGTTGGTCTCAAACTCCTGGTCTTAGGTGATCCACCCACTCGGCCTCCTGAAGTGCTGGGATTACAAGCATGAGCCACTGTGCCTGGTCAATAGAGGTTTTGTACATTTCCTACAACACTGTCCTCTTCTGTGTTTAGTTTTTTTTTTTTTTTTTTTTTTTTTTTGGTAATAAGACATTCCAATTCTTTTCTCATTTCCTTCTGTGTATATTCCATAGCTTTTTTCTTATTGTTAACACGGGGATTATATTTAACATCCTAAAATTATAACACTCTAATTTAAATCTATACCAACTTAACTTCAATAACATACACAAACTCTGTTTATTTTGTTTTATTTTATTTTTTAGAGACATGGTCTCACTATGTTGACCAGGCTGGTATTTAAATCCTGGCCTCAAGTGATCCTCCCATCTCGGCCTCCCAAAATGCTGGGATTAGAGGCATGAGCTACCATGCCTAGCCCATAAATTCTGTTTCTTTAACATATTCCATCCCCAGGCCTTTTGGTGGTGGTTGTCACAGAATTATATCTTTATTCACTGTGTGCCTAAAACCACAAACTAATAATTATTTTAAATAATTAGCCTCTTAAATTATGTAGAAAACAAAAACTGGAGTTACAAACCATTGTTACAATACTAGCTTTGTAACTGCCCACATATTTATCTTTATTGAGACCTTCATTTCTTCAAATGTCTTTGAGTCCCTGTCTAGTGTCCTTTTATTTCACCTGCAGGACTCCCTTGAGTATTTATTGCAGAGCAGGTCTAACGGTAAACTCTTTCAACTTTTGTTTATCTGGGAATATCTTAATTTCTTCCTCACTTTTAAAGGATGGTTTTGCCAAATATAGGATTCTTTTTTTTTTTTTTTTTTTTTTTTTTTTTT